>NC_044031.1:383603819-383919901 GCF_901765095.1 Microcaecilia unicolor
CTATTTTTCACAAAATTGCATTTATAGCTGGACAATACAATTAGCAGTCCTAACTTTCTTATCCCCGTAGTGAGCAGAGTATGTCAGCTTTAGGAAATGTAGAAGCAAAAATAAACCAACAGAGCACCACTAGTGAGTCACTGTCTCTCCTCAAACCATGGTTTTGTTTTGGTTTCTTTAACAGAATTAAGACTTCTAGCATTTAAGATGCTATCTGAGGTGGTAAACTAGAAAAGAAACTGCTACAGGAAGAACAATGTACAATTTTTGAACTAAACACTCAGGGCCCCTTTTACAAAGTGGCAGTAAGCCCAATGCAGGCTTACCACTCGCTAAAAAGGAAGTAGTTCCCATCCCCAGAATGCCGTCATATCCGACGCTACAAAAATATTTTTATTTTTATTTTTGTAGCGCCAGTGTGTACCTGGCGGTAATTGGGCAGTGCTGTTCGCTGCCTGGTTACCGCTGAGTTAGCGCAGGAGCTCTTCCCCTCCCTGAAATGACCCTGCTGCCCATTATGCCAATCATTGACCCCTGATGACGCATGTATAGCGAAACACGATTCGTGTAGGGTCAAGACCGAATGGGAGCATCAACAGCAATGTTGTGTGGATTATTTGAATCAACAAGCCTGCACATTGGATTGCTTTGAAAGATTATGAACAATAGTGGAAGACTCAAAGTACAATAGTGGAGTTTTCAACCAAGAATTCATTGTAAAGAATCAACGGAAAGACATTGTGAATCAAGAAGTATAGTGTGGATTACATAAGACTAGTGGACTGCAGTAGGAATTAAGAGCAGAGGAAAACACGCAGTGGACTTGCCAACTGGTGGCAGAGAATTGCTAAGAAAAGTACTGAGCCTTTAAGTGTGGAATTCAATGAAGTGCAGGTTATTGATGTTTTTAGAGGTGAGATGTATGATTGAAAATAATTGTGAGGTGTGTGTGTTATGTAAGCAAGAGCATGTGATATGTAATGTGTTTCAGTAAATTTTGTATACAGGTTTGAGAAAATGTAATAAAGGAGTTAACATATATCCTAGTAGCTTATCAAACATTAGTTTAGGGACAGAAAAAAAAAAGATGAATAATGCCAGCAAGGAAAATATCACTGTACTGCATGCCATTCCCACACACACAACTGGACTCCGATTCCACTAGCACCACACCAAGGGGAGAAACCCTGTAATGCCACAGGAAAGCAAGTGCTCAAACCCAGTTCTGAGAGCCACTTGGTTTTCATCTCTACGATTTCCGGTCTTATCCCCTTATGCCCGAACTTAAGAGACTATGGCAGCGGTTCCCAAATCTGGTCCTGGAAGCACCCCAGCCAGTCAGGGTTTCAGGATATCCACAATGAATATTCTTGAGAGAGATTTGCATGCATTGTCTCCACTGAATGCAAATCTCTCAAATGAGGGCGGGACCAGAGCTTGAGAGACACAAGCGAAGACCGAAGGCGCGCCGAGCGATGACCACGCGTTTCGCTGCAGCTGCCGACGCCTTTTCAATTTCTGAGGAGGAGGGCGAGCGCTGGTGCTGAGAGGTGCTGGGAGGGCAGGCGGGCAGCCTGGCGGCTTTTCGTTAGTTGGAAGAGGGAGGGAGGGCGGGCAGCCTGGTGCCTCGTTGGTTGGAAGAGGGAGGGAGGCAGGCAGGCCTGGTGCTGGGTGGGTGGGAAGGAGGGAGGCTTAGTGCCACTGGGTGCTGGGTGGGAGGGAGGCCTGATGCTGGGTGCTACTGGGTGGTGCTGGGAGGGAGGGAGGCAGGCCTGGTGCTGGGTGGGTGGGTGGGTGGGAGGGAGGCTTGGTGCTACTGGGTGGTGGGAGGGAGGCCTGGTGCTGGGCGGGAGGGAGGCCTGATGCTGGGTGCTACTGGGTGCTGGGAGGGAGGCAGGCCTGGTGCTGGGTGGGAGGGAGGCTTGGTGCTACTGGGTGATGGGAGGGAGACCTGATGCTGGGTGCTACTGGGTGCTGGGTGGGAGGGAGGCCTGGTGCTGGGTGCTACAGGGTGCTGGTAGGGAGGAAGGCCTGGTGCTGGGTGGGAGGGAGGCCTGATGCTGGGTGCTACTGGGTGCTGGGAGGGAGGGAGGCTTGGTGCTACTGGATGGTGGGAGGCAGGCCTGGTGATGGGTGCTACTGGGTGCTGAGTGGGAGGGCGGCCTGGTGCTGGGAGGGCGGGTGGCTGGAAATTTGTGGCTGGAGGGGAGAGGAGGGTTGCTGGACATGGATGGAGGACAAGAAATGAAGAAGAAAGGAGGAAAGTAAAGAAATGGAAAGGAAGCCCTGGAAATGGAGTTAAGAGAGCAGCAGAATCAGAGACAACAAAGGTAGAAAAAATCATTTTATTTTCATTTTAGTGTTTGGAATATGTCCAATTTGAGAATTTACATCTGCTGTCTTATTTTGCACTGGGTATACTGGAGCTGTAACAGCTTACAGAAATGATTTATAATGAAAAAAAGTCATGTTATTTTTTTCTCCTATACTAGTATAATATTTTCAATGATGTCTGTTTATATGCGCCATGGCTGGTGTAAGGGGTGTGGCTATCATAAGGGTGGAGTCATATGTGGTGACCCCGCCCATAATGAGTACCAGCACTTTGCGATGAATAATTCGATTTTGGTTTGCTGTTTGGGCACTCGGTCTCTGAAAGGTTCGCCATCACTGCCCTAGACAAAGGAAACAAAGGAGAATTACCACCATTAATTCGCACACACGCTCTAGGGGAGTTATAAAGAGCTTGAGTCCAATTCCTAAATCCAGACCCAAACCACTCCCTGACCACACCTACGACCCCAACTGCCTCCCCTCCTCCTCCTCCATACACACACCCCCTAATTCCTACTCCCAACCCATTATCTAATAACAGCAGTACATCACTGGTACCCAACCTATAGGAATCGGGGTAACACTAACAGACCCGAACAAATAAATCAGGTAGCTCCCTGAGAATTCTTGGTCTTGCTGGTAACTCTCTTCCACTTTTGAAGCTTAGCCCTTGTGTTGGAACCCATGTTGACTGGTGGGACTACAGTGGTCGTCAAACCAGCCCCATGCAATATCTTTCAAACATCCGATAACAGACGAATCCGATGTAGCTTACCCTCCACAGTAAAACAAAGTGCAAAGGGGAAAGCCCAGCGATATGGAATTTTATTCTTAACCAACACTTCCAGTGCTGGTTTCATGGCACGCCTCTGAGTCAGAGAGACAAATCTTGGAACACCGCCACTTTAGCTTCATTGTACTCCACAAAAGGAACCTGGCGTGCTCGTTGCAGCACTTGCTCTTTGACCAAAAAAGAGGGAAAAACAAACTATAATATCCCGGGGATGGTTGTCCACTGGTTTCTCCAAGACCCTGTGTGCCCTTTCAATCGCCATATCCTCCGACCCCAGCAATTTTCCACAAACCGATCTCACAATGGTGGCTACATCCTCTTTGTCTCCCGATTCAGGGACCCCGCAGAGGCGGAGATTATTTCGACGACCGCGATTTTCTAAGTTGTCTATTTTATGCTGCAAATCTTCATAGGAAGCCAGCATCAGTGTTAAACAAGCCTCTGCCCCACTCAGCTGTTCGTCATGTCCATCCATGCGAGCCTCCAAATCCTCCACAAGGCCCCCCCACTCTCGTAGGTCCACACTTAAAACAGCCATTCGCTCCAGTATTTCCTCCTTGGAGGTCTTAATTTCATCCCGGATTTCCATTAGGCACTTTGTTAGTTCCTTAGATAGACCCCGGGTTGGAGGCACTGAGCATGCATCTGTTAAAGACCTAGCCAAGTCAGAGTCCGAATGCGAAAGTCGAGCCGAAGAAACATGGCGTCTTGAGGCGTTACTGGCTGGCTGAGCACGCTGCCTCTCAACATCTTTCCGCACCACCAACATGATCACCTGCAGACAGACCAATTCAATTCCCGAGACCTGCTACAAGCACCAGAGGAGGAAAGAGCACCAAATCAGGCCAGATGATCGCTGATGCAGCTAATTTGTTAGAGAGGACGCTTCGGAGCTATAAGATCAAGCAGTCATCAAGGTCCGTGACGTCACTTCTTCCCCATTTATGCTGTGTTTTTAATAATTTTATCTATGTTTTTAGACCCCTGAGGAAGGCATTGTGCTGAAACACGGCCTGTGTAGAGTCTTTGTGTCAGCATATTTTGGCAAATAAACTCTTGGGATGCTCTTACTCCTTGTTTGCCTTGGCCATTTGGAACTCTCCTCACTTTCACCCTCGTTGGTTCTGTTTTACACCTATACGATTAACATCCAATTATGGACTCTTTTGTAAGGTCTTAAAATTTTATTTGTATACTTCGTAAGCTTAATCTCTTGATAATCTAATTTGATTGGAAGTTGGAAATTATATCTAGTCTTGCTGTAAGCTGCTTTGAATATGTGGTAAATGTAGTATAAAAGTCTTGGAATAGAATAGAGCTACTAGATGTACACAGCGCTGGAGTTTACAACGTATTCAAGACAAATAGGGGAAACTTCACTGGCTCCCACTCAAGGAACGCATTACGTTCAAGATCTGCACACTTGTTCACAAAATCATTCACGCAGACGCCCCAATCTATATGCTAAACCTCGTGGACTTGCCCCCCAGAAACAACAGAAGAACATCCCGCAAATTTCTTGATCTACACTTCCCCAGCTGTAAAGGACTAAAGTACAAGCTGATGCACGCCACCACCTTCTCGTACATGAGCACCCAGTTGTGGAACGCACTACCCACAACCTTGAAAACTATCGACAAAACAACTAATTTTCACAAATCTTTGAAGACACCTTTTCAACAAGGCATACAAAGAGAACACATAACCGTACAAACATTTAAAAGGTACATGGGAGGGGGGTCAAGAGAGACAAGGGGAAATGCCTAGTGGCCGGCTGGAGAGGGGACAGGAGGGAGAGATGCTAGACTATTTTTGTGGAGGTGAGGGGGGGGGGGAAGAGAAGGAAAATGCTGGACTATTTTTGAGGGTGGGGAGGGGGGAATGGAAAGTAAATGCTGGACTATTTGTGAGGATGGGGGGAAAGAGAAGGTAAATGATGGACTCTTTGTGAGGGTGGGGGGATGACAATGTAAATTCTGGACTATGTGTGGGGTGGCAGGTGGAGGTAGGCAGGGAAGAAGGTAAAACGCTGGACCATGTATGTGGGGGTAGGGTAGAAGAAAAATGCTGGACCATGCTTGGGGTGTGCCTTGACTTGACAATTTTAATGCAGGTTAAGTGTGCTATGAAACAAAAAGGTTGAAAATCTCTGCACTAGTGGAACGCTCCAGAGAGAGGAATGGTATTTTCATACATATAGCATGGGTATGTTATATGAAGGTTGTTTTTTACACATCCACAGACCCATTTGTACCATTATATACATTAAAATATGGTAATTTATTTGCCTGCAAGAAAGTAAAGGTACAGAAAAATATAGAAATGTGAAGTGATGCCCTGTGGGGGCGCACTTTTTAGGACTAGGCCACCGCATCAAGGACCATAAAATCAGAATGCTGAAAGGAAACTAACACAGTCCAGAAATATAAGATTTTAAAACGATCAGACACTTTAGAAGTGATAAAGAAGCATGAGTAAGTCCTATTTAGGTGAATTATTTTTCTTTTGAAGTTAAAACAAGTATAACGATCAAGCCATAACACTCATACAGAAAATACATGGTGAAGTCAAATTGTGTGAAATTTATGAACTGCCTACCTTGGACCATAGATCAGGACTTTCATTTCTACTGCCTGTCATCTTCTGAACACCGCCAAACTTGCCCATCCCCAGCCTCTGCCTTGCAGACTAGCACTGAAATACTTTTATGATTCACTTCTATGTTATAGTAACAATTGGGTCAATATTCAAAGCGATTTAACCAGCCAGAAACGGCTCCTGCCTGGTTTAATTGCCTGTTCATGTCTAACCAGTCATTTTCAGCGCTGCTTAACCAATTAGTGCTGTTGAAAATGAATGCTTAGTACTTAAAGCAAAATCGGCTATTTTGGGAGTGTTCCGGGGCAGAGTTGGCACTTGCCGGTTAAGTGCCAATATTTTGCACTTAATCGGCCAAGGTCACCACATAAATAGGATCATATTTAAAAAAAATATATATATATACAATCTTTTCTTCATAGCTGGTTAAATGCTGAATATTGCACTTAAAACCAACTATGTGTTAGCTAGCTCTGCAAACCCAGAAATTCAATGCTGAAGCCCAGACAGAACCCGGAATTAAATTTGCTGAGCCCCACCTGCTGAGTATCAGGTCCCACGTCCTTTGCTCATTCTGAGAAAAGGGATTTTAGCTACCAAGAAATTTAATCAAGGCAGGCCACTAATTCTTTTTTTTGTTAATCTTTATTTTATCATCATTGAAGAGAGAGTCCTTGATGCAAAAGGTCCTTGCAATAGCACGGAAGAACCGAAGGGCTCTTTCAGAAGTGACTGCCAGCAGCTGGGAGGGTGGGGCACTGTCTGACCAAGTTAACTCAGAGTGATTCTTCAAGAAATAAACACACTTTCACAGCACAGCAACTGCGACTATCAATCAGCCAACTGAGCAGACACAAGCAGAGAACACAGAGAAGGCAACCTCAGAGTTTAAATTTTACACAGCAATTTCACACAGAGAGGCACTTTCCTGCACCTCACATTGTCTCTTTTCTTTTCTGTGTCTCTTGTGACTACTCACATCAAAATTTTGTTAGGTGTCTCTGACACATACAGTGTCTCTTGTTAGATACCAGACAGAGGTGCGCCAGAGGGGTGTGCATGGAGGAGAGGATGAGGTGGCATCGCCTTGCATTTTTACCTGTTTTCTGATAACACTGGTTACATGCCTGGCTGAACTCATAGGTTGATGCCAGTGGGTTTTTCACAAGAAGTGCCAGGCCCGGTATGGCTGTGGAGGGCAAGTATGGCAGAAGCATGTCCAGACTCATATTAGCCACACTGTTCAAACTGGAAGCACTTGCCTGCTGAAATACAGACAGACAAATTCCTTCAATATCAGTAATAATATTAAGATAAATAATACATTTAAAAAGCTACAAAAGTTCATCTGTGGTTAAGAAGCAGTTTCTTTGAACAGGACTGGCAGGAGGAGAATTTAGCCTACAACTGCTATCAGAAAGGGTGTAAAATGGGAGGAAGGGGCTGCAAAGACCCAATGAGAGCCCTTTATAGGGATAATCTCAAATTTGTGGAAAGAGTTAACAAAATACAATTTTATCACTCTGGGACAAATGTCTAGAAACCGGAGAGGAGAGGTTCATATGTTCGTTAACACTTCCTCAAGCGTTTCTCATCACAGTACTCAGGCCTGGGCCTACACCTTATTCACAGTTTCCATAATTATTGGCACTGCCTGCTCAAGGAGGGTGATAAGAAGTGTCAGCCTAATGGATACTGTGAACTGCCAAGGAAAAGGGGGCTCCATTCACCACTCAGGCTCCTGTCGGTAGAGGCTGGGAATGCAATTAGCCTATGGTCTCTGGAAGCAGAGAGCGAGAAAGAAATTGAGTGCTGCTCTTACACCGACAACCAGTGATTGCCACAGAACAGCACTGGAAGGAGCTCTTTAGAAAGCTGCATCCCAAGCACTCAACCACAGGAGGATGCTGCAGTACAAGGCCTCTATGTGAAAGGAAACACACAGGTGTGTATAAGGACAACAGTTTTCTCAGCTTTATAGGTTACAATCAGTACAGAATACTTCAGCTTGGATTTCCATATATTTGGAGGAGGCGCTTTCCAAGGGTCTGAAGGTCTATTTTATAATCAACTGAAGGAGGGTGGGGGAATTGGGGATCCTAATTTTAAGTTGTATTACCAGGCCACTCAATTGTGTATATTGACAGTGACTCTCTTAGTCTTCAAAGGCTTGGGTCCTGAGCAAGCCTGGGTTGGCAGTACACTGCCCTAGACGGTGGTCTGGCTCCCTAAGGGAAATCTTGGTATATTATCAAAGATAGTTCCACCCAGTATTGGTTTCCCTCTTGAGTTCCTGGGGTGTGTTGTGGGACAGATTTTTTTTTCTGATAAGATTTAATTTTTTGTAAATGGCCATAAGCCGGGCCCCAGGATTTACACCAGAGGGCTCATTTTCAAAGCACTTAGCCTTACAAAGTTCCATAGATTACAATGTAACTTTGTAAGTCTAAGTGCTTTGAAAATACGCCTCCAGGTCAACCAGATTTTACTTATAGGGTATGGGAACGGCAAGGACTTTGGACCCTGGGCCAGATGTGAGAGGAGGGGGGACATGGTACTCTTCTCAGAACTGCAGGATGAGTATGGGCTTACCACTAATCAGAATTTTCAATACAGGCAACTGAGAGTTTTTGTTCTCTGTAAAGAAATTGGGAAGAAATTGGGTTGGTTGAAACTCTCCTTGAGAAAGCAATGAAAAGGGGTGGAAGCACGGAATCCACACCTAGAAACACCTGCAACAGCCAGCCTTTAAAACAAAAACAAAAAAAAGCCAACTGCCACAGGCTATCAGGTGGTACTCATCAAAATTACTGATACATTTGGTCTTTGCACCTTTGACTCGCTTTTCTGTGCAGTTATACAGCTCATTTATGCTTTGGTCTCTTTCTTTTAAAGAAGTGCATTTTTTTAGAATAGCCAATACTACCTTTTCATCTTTATTGATACCTTTCTGAAAATATTATGCTTCTCGTAGAAAACGGAAAACTTTGTTTGGTAGATTGTGATTTGAGTTCCTGTTTTTATTTATAATGTATGTTTGTATCCTTGTTTAGGTTGTAAATAGCAATGGGCTGTACTTGGGGGATTATAGCGGTCAATAAGAATCCTATTGATATTGATAAGCCATGTCAGCTATTTGTGCTGTCTAACTTAAAATGGATAAAGATAAGTAGAAAACAGCTGACAATTGTGGCTATCGCACCCTCCCACCAATGCCTCTGACCCCTCCATTTTCTATCCACATAACTTTTGACCACACATCATAGAAGTTATGCATTAGCTGGCCCCAAATATAAAAACAAGATTTATGCGGTTAACGTCAAAAGAGAACTACATGAATCCTTCTGTACATCATCCTCTTTTTTTTCCCCTGAAATTCGGTACTGGCATTATTCTGTTTCATTTATATGCTCTATTACACTATGGTATGTTTGCTTATCTACTCAGAACCTTTTGCTGGAATATAAGAAACGTATTTTAAAATAATAAAAGGAAAATATTGATATAGAAATAAAAGAGAAAATACAGGGCGAATAATTTATATTCTTTCTTGTGAAAGAAACCCTAGAGAATTAATCTAAGAAAATACTTGTATATCTACACAAGGGCTTCCAATTATGGGTTATAACTGCTACCCCCCCCCCCCTAAAAAAAAATAGCGCTCCCCTGTTGGGATCCAATGACCTCCATCAGATGCTCAAGGACAAAACCACCAAGATGGAAAAATAGAAACACTCCATCTGTCAGATGCTGTCATGGCCAGATGACATTACTGAAGATGGTTTTTCTTTCCAGCAGCAGAAGTTGTGCTTTGGCTCCTACCACTCAGGAGCTACAGCTAAACAAGGCATGCAACTGAAACCCAGATATAAACTGGGTCAGCAGAAAAAGCTCAAAGGCACCCCTAACTGGACACAGACGAAATACTGGCTCAGAAAAAAAAAAAAGCAAGCCAAAAAGGCCCCTCCAAGGCCAAGGGATCTCAGAATAAAACTGGCTCAGAAGAAAAGGAGGCATATTTTCAAAGCACTTAGCCTTCCATAGAAACCTATGGAACTTTGGAAGGCTAAGTGCTTTGAAAATGAGCCCCAAGGCCTCCACAGAAGGAATTATAGCTCAACTGAAAACTAGCTAGAAATAAAGTCAAGAGCTGTGGGAGGAAAGGGGTGGTGGTCAGAGAACACCACCAAAACTCATCCGCCAGCAAGGCAAAGCCTAGGTACTGCCAAACTGAACAAAACAAAGAGACTGCAGAGCACTGCCAAACCAGAGACTTTGCCATTTTTTTTTTGTTTACACAAGATAAGCAAAGATGAGGCTCATCTCCCAGGAACTCAAGGCCCATACACAGCACCAGGGGCCAAGGTACAAGAAAGGACCTCCAGAAACAGAAAGGGCCAAGGAACCAGGAGGTATAGGGAGGGGAAATGGGGAAGGACCTGGCCTCCCAGTTTTGACACCCCTGGGGTACAATGTGACCCCCCCATGGGCCACAGCCAGCAGCCAAGAAGCCCTGGGAGAGAAGCTGACAAATAAGGAGCCAGAATGAATTACAAACACTGCTGACCCCAGTAGCTCCCCCCCCCCCCTACCCAGGACTAGGAATCCCCAGGCCTAGCAGACTAGTCACACCTCTACCACCTGCTGGGAGACTGAGAAATATCAACTTTGGGAGGGACTGCACAGCTAACTTATAGGCTTCACCAGAATTCAGTAGTTCTCAGTCTCCACCCACCTGCTGGTAGGAGTGCATAACCCATCCATCTAGGTCGGTCTGGAGGGATGCTAAGGAAGTGCTTGTTGTCACATTTTTAGCTCTCCCGCTGTGCTGGCAAAAGAGCCAGTGGAAACAGCACAGAATGATGGGAGCAAAGCCACAAGTCCCAGTCACTCTACGGAAGACAGAAAAAGAGAGGGGCTGGAGATGATGGTGTCACTGGGGACTGGAGAAGGAATTCACGTGAATAAACCTATAAAGCCCCTCCCCCCAAAAAAAAATGGGGGAGGGGGAACTGATAAACCTTGTTTTCCTGACTTTGGGAAAGCACTGAATTGCCTGAAAAATAAACATCTAAAATTCCAAATGATAAAATAACTAGAATTAGAAACTCTGTGTATACGTTACCAAACGATGTTGGCTATTGGTGGTTTGCAGTTCTTCAGTATTTCTAGAGTGGTTAATTGTCAGATAGTTCCTAGTCAGTATTAATGGTTTATACCTGGGGAGTTTGATGACAGTCCCTGTCTGAATAAATGACCTGGAAATAAAATGAGCAGAAAGGAAGCAGAGCAATGCCTGTGGCAACCATTGCATGAGGCAGGAAACCAAACCTGGGATTGTCACTCACCGCAGGTACTGGCTTCACACTGGCACTGGCGGGTTTTGACTCCTGCAGCACAATGTCTTTAGCAAAAATTAAACAAAGAACAAAGACAGACAGTAAGAAAGGAGACCTATTCACAAAATCTTTAGAATTTATTTTGATTTCAAGAGCTGTGTAGGCAAAATTAATAAACAAAACAAAAAACAATTCTTGGATAAAAGGTCCGTCTGATCCCTTTATACCAGAGGTAATTGAATGCAGCAGCCTTCCCCCACCCCCATCCCATACCCCAAAGCCAAATTCTGCACTGTAGCAAGCTTCTTTCCACCTGCCCTCATTCAGGCTGCTCCTACCCGCCCTACGGCCACAGGGTGCTGACTAGTATATCCAAAAGTTTTTAAAAAACAAAACAAAAACAAAGAAAAAAAACCCCCAAAGCTGCTGGGTAGCCAGAGCCATGACTGCAGAGATCTTCTCTGTGGAAAAAGTGGAATTGCTTGACTGCAGTACAGTTTTCTGTATATAGTTGATCATGCAGCCACACATTCCCTCTCAGCTGCCTCTCACCAATCAAAGCACAACAAAGAGAGGGTACAAAGTACAGAACAAGGTCCAATATGGCAAAAGAAAGCACCAGGAGCCTTCAGAATCAGGACAAAGTTCCTTTAATCATACAACTTGGAAAACAATCTTGAAGACATGACCCGACAAGGGCAGTGTTTCGGCGCACAGCGTCTGCATCAGGGGTCACTAAGGTATACAGTTTTTCATCTCTACACATGTGCAGAGGAGCAAGCCTCGCTACTGCACACTCTAACAGTACAACACTTGTGACCCCTGATGCAGGCGTTGTGTCACCGCATCTCAAAAAAGATATAAAGAAATTGGAGAAGGTGCAGAGAAGGGAGACGAAAATGATAAAAGGGATGGAACGACTTCCCTATGAGGAAAGGCTAAGAAGATTAGGGCTCTTCAGCTTGGAGAAAAGGCGGCTGAGGGGTGATATGATAGAGGTCTACAAGATAATGAGCGGAGTAGAGCGGACAGATGTGAAGCATTTGTTTACACTTTCAAACAATAATAGAACCAGGGGACACAAGATGAAGCTAGAATATGGTAGATTTAAAACAAATAGGAGAAAGTTTTTCTTTACTCAGCGTGTAGTTGGACTCTGGAACTCATTGCCGGAGAACGTAGTGACAGCAGCTGGCCTTACAGAGTTTAAGGGGGCTTTGGACAGATTCCTGAAGGAAAAGTCCATTGAACATTATTAAAAAAAAAAATTTTTTTTTTTGGGGGGGGGGGGGGGGGGGTTTGCTGGGTTCTTGAAACCTGGATTGGCCGCTGTCGGAGACAGGATGCTGGGCTTGATAGACCCTTGGTCTTTTCCCAGTATGGCGGTGCTTATGTGCTTATGAGTCATTTCTTGAAGATTGTTTTCCAAGTTGTGTGATTAAAGGAACTTTCTGAAGGCTCCTAGTGCTTTTTTTCCTCATCAATCAAAGCACATACCAGCAATACGAGGCAGAGAGGCACAAGGACAGCTGCACCAGTGTGAAAAAATCCCTGTACACGTGTGGCAAGGCCTTCAAGGTTTTTTGAGCTCCAGAGAGCAGATTTACAGTATCCATGCCAATTAAACCACCAATTATGTAGTTCCATAGTCAGCTGTCTAAAGAGAACCTCCACTACAGATAAGCAACTCTGCTTTCATGCACTCGTTACTCAATAAAATAGGAGAAATCTGCAGTCACTAGGTGGTGGACAGAAGTGAATCTGTTTCTATACTGTATATTGGGCAAGTCTATACACCTTAGTAGAAATAAACTACAGACCATTCTAGAGGGTTCACAAATACTGTTCCCTCTAAGCCAAGGGTTCTCAATCCAGTCCTTGGGACACACCCTGCCAGTTAGGTTTTCGGGATACCCACAATGAAGATGTATGAGATAGATTTGTATACAATGGAGCCAGTGAATGCAAATCTATCTTGTGTATATTTATTTTTTTATTACATTTGTACCCCATGCTTTCCCACACACAGCAGGCTCAATGCGGCTTACATAGTAACAATATAAAGAATTACAAAGTCGTAAAAAGAATATACAATTTGTAGTAAATGTAATATTAATGGGGTTAACGGATAAGTAAATTGAACATATTCATTGTGGATATCTTGAAAACCTGACTGGGTGCGTGTGTCCCGAGTACTGGGTTGAGAACCCCTGCTCTAAGCTGAGCGGGAGTCCACCAAGTACATTGCTGCCAGTTGGGGGTTGTGTTTTCAATTACTAGGAACAGGCAGGTTCTCTGCACAGCTTACCTGTCCTTCATTATTGAAAATGTGATAGTGAAACAGCACCCCCCCCCCCACACACTCCACTGGCAGGACTATAGGTGGAGGACTTCTGCTCAGAGCTTTTCAACCCAGTCCTCAAAGCACACCTAAGCCAGTCCGGGTTTTCAGCATAATACTGATATCCTGAAAACCCCGACTGGCTGGAAGTGCCCCGAGGACTGGGTTGAAAACCTCTGAGGGAACAGTGCTCACAAACTCAGGATGTCTGTATTTTAGTGCACTTTACACTCAAACTATGATGAGATCTGAATCTAAATCCTGATGAGAGAAAGAAAATTCATACAAAACAAAAAAAGGTACTGGACCAATATTCAAAAAAGGGAAATTATTTTTGCAGCAGCTAAATGTGTAAGTCCCCTTTATGTAAATTTCCAGCAGCTGAAAAATATTCCCTCTAAATACTGTACTTCCTGGACAGTACTGGGGCGGAGCAAAGGTGCTCCACTTTGCAATACAAGCTGTCCTAAATTAAACTGCTCAACTCTACGTACAGCAGTTGAATATCACGGGTATACATATAGCTGCTGGTGGCAAGTGCTCTCACATATAAATTCAGCGCTGCCATGTCTCCATATGGGTGGTGATGAACACACATCTTTTTTTTTATGCTACAGCTGGATTTTAAAAAAAAAATTACTACAGGGTTTAAATATTGACCAGAATATATCTTGATTATTTATTCAATGATAAGGATCGCTATGTAAAAAAGTAGCTGAACTTCTCATTCAGTAACTGGTGGAAGATCCTTTAGCAGCAAGAATTTTTCTAGACAGACATATACCATAAGGGTTGACCAGTCTCATATCACTCTTGAGAAATTCCGGCCCATTCTTCCATAAGAACAGTTTCAATTCTTTGACATGTGAGGGTTTCCTTGAGTGAACAGCTTGCTTCAACTCAAGCCACACATCTATAGAGCTTAGGTCAGGACTAACGTGGTCAGTCCAAAACATGACATTTCTTCTTTACCCATTCTGTAGTAGATTTACTTGAATATTTAGGGTCATTGTCTTGCTGTATAGATGGATTATTCTCTAGAATTTTCCCTGATATAAAGCAGAATTTATGGTTCTATCAATAATGAGAAGTCATCCAGGTCCTGCAGCAGCAGAGCAGTCCCACACGATACTCAACAGTTGGGGTGAGGTTCTTACTTTGGAAGAGAGTGGTGGTTTTTGCTAAACTAAATGTCTGCTATTGTGTCCAAAAAACATGCTCTTTGGTGAACTTGAAGCGGGCAGCAATGATCCACTTCAAGAGCAGAAGTTTCTTCCTACCTATTCTCTCATGAACCCCATTCCCATTCCGTTTTTTCTTGATGGTTGACATGAGAATCCCCAAATCACCTGTAGTGAGAGATGTCTGCAGATCATTAGATGTTAGTCTGGGATTCTTTGGGACTTTGTAGATTATTTTCTAGTTTGTTCTTAGGGTGATCTCGACAGCACAACTGCTCCTGGGTAGACCAATTTTTCTATTTGTGGACTATTTGTCCAAGAGTGGATGGATGAAGCTTCCACTGTTTAGAAATGGCCTTGTAACCCTGTCCAGATAAAAGGAGTATACATATTGGGATTACTACTACTACTACTATTAAACATTTCTATAGAGCTACTAGACTTATGGATTAGTTAAATTATTGCTGTTGAATGAGCTGCCACAAGTTGCTGAATGAAAAGTTCCCAAACTTCGCACAAGGATACATGTTGAATCAATATTGTATTTTGTCTATATAGAAGGGTTCTCTCTCTCTCAGCAAGGTTTAAATTAGGCTCTTATCATATTTTACGTATAATCTGTGCTAAAATACAGACTATCTGGGTGGGGGGGGGGGGGGGGGGGAGGGGTTCATAAATTCTCTTAGCATGGTATCTTAATTAATAAATGCACACAACTAGCTTTCAAAGTCCTCCATGTGCTTTCTTGCAGCTCCTCCAACAGCCTCAACTGTACAGAGCCCCAAGTCTCATTTCCAGGTCACGAGATCCACCACCTACCAGTGGGGAAAGAGTCCAAAGCGTCCAGGGAGCCTCCGCTGTTCTCAAAGCTGTCCAGTGTATCCAGCCGGGACTCGGGATACTGCAGCAGGTCCAGACTATTCAGCGAGACCCCTGCTGATGCTCCTGGAGGGTCAAAAGTATCCAACATGGAAAGCTTCCCAAAAGAGGCAGGAGGCAGTGAGGAGGAGACTGGGATGTTACCCTTCACCACAGGGGGCAACAGTGGAGTTCCCCCTGGGAACACTGGTATCAACTGGGGCATCTCACTGGGCAAGTTGGTAGGGATAGTACTATGAAGCATAGACTTTGGTAAGAAGGAAAAGAAAAATATAAATACATGTTAAGGCTAAGAGGATAGACAAACAGGCATGCACATTATTAAAGGCGTGGAGGGGGGGACGGACATGCCGCTGTACAGATTAGGCCCTCAGGCAGAACGCTGAAGCTAGTTAACATGTTCAGTTCAGTAACCTAGAACTGCTAGTCACCAAATCTTAGTCAAGCTCTTTCCCCTCCACTCAATTCTTGTAGCAGCTCAGGAGTGGATTCTGAGGGGACAACAGTAAAAACTTCTATGGTACATTTGCATAAATTAGAATGTGTTTCCTATTAGTTGATGTGCACTAAACATGCTAATTTAACATGAAAATATTTTGTATAAATAGTAAGTTTATCATATTTTTGGGACTTCTATATAACTTTTCTTGCCCTTTTTTTGTTACTTCCTACAGCCATCTTCTCTCTTACCCCACCACCACACTATAACATGTTTTCTGCCTATCTCTACTCCCTCCCCTTCCTCCAGGTACTGACTTCTCCCATTCCCCTCCTCTGTGCATCTTCTCTTTTTGCCTTCTCCCTCCATCAAGGCTTCCTCACCCCTCAAAAACCTGGTGACAGGAGAATAACCAATGGGACACTAATACCAGGGTACAAATAATATCACAATAACAGGACGATCAAATTGGAGGAGGGGTGGCACTATATATAAAAGAGGGAATTAAGTCAAACAGAATAAAATTTCTGTAAGAAACAGAATACAATGTGAAATCTTTATGGATAGAATTCTGTGAGTGAAGGGAAAGAGAAGAGTGGTAAGTAGAGAACGGCACGGGGATGGGGACCTGAAGTAACCATGGGGATGGGGATGGGGACAGAGCCAGTGAAGACGGGGACAAACTTTGTCCCCATGTCACTTTCTACTTTGAAGCCTGTTAATGAACTGGACTGTTACTTATGTTTGATTGATGCAGACTATGATATTTTTATTTTTTGGAAAAACAAGCGAACATGGGGGAATCCTGTAAATCCCACTACCAGTACATCTTCTAAGAAGACATCTTCTATTGCAGGAGGGACTGTGGAAGACAGGAGAGCTAGACTGAATCCTGAGATTGTTGATGACTTCTTATTCATCCACAGATTAAAAAATTATAACAGTGCTTCATAGGGCATATTTCTCCCCTCTAGGGCATACAGACCTCTCCTTTTCGCCATCTATACTTCCTCCCTTGGTACCCTGATCTCATCCCACGGTTTTCAGTATCACCTTTACGCTGATGACTCCCAGATCTACCTCTCCACACCAGAAATCTCGGCAGAAATCCAGGCCAAGGTATCTTCCTGCCTGTCTGACACTGCTGCCTTAATGTCTCACCACCACCTGAAGTTTAATATGTCCAAAACTGAGCTCCTTATCTTCCCACCTAAACCAACCTCTCCCCTTCCCCCATTCTCTATTTCTGTGGACAACACGCTCATTCTTCCTGTCTCATCTGCTCTTAACCTTGGGGTCATCTTCGACTCCTCCCTCTCCTTCTCTGCACATATTCAACAGATTGCTAAAACTTGTCGTTTCTTCCTCTATATCGCCAAAATTCGCCCTTTCCTTTCCGAGCATGCTACCAGAACCCTCATCCACACTCTCATCACCTCTCACTTAGACTACTGCAACTTGCTTCTCACAGGTCTTCCATTCAGCCATCTCTCTCCTCTTAAATCTGTTCAAAACTCTGCTGCACCACTAATATTTCGCCAAAGTCGCTATGCTCATATCAGCCCTCTCCTGAAGCCACTTCACTGGCTCCCTATCTGTTTCCGTATACAATTCAAGCTCCTCTTATTGACCTATAAGTGCATTCACTCCGCAGCCCCTCACTACCTCTCCACCCTCATCTCTCCCTACACTCCTTCCCAGGAACTCAGTTCACTAGGTAAATCTCTCTTAACTGCACCCTTCTCCTCCATCGCTAACTCCAGACTCCGTTCCTTTTATCTTGCCGCACCTTATGCCTGGAATAGACTTCCTGAGCTGTTACGTCAAGCTCCATCCCTGGCCGCCTTCAAATCCAGGCTAAAGGCCTATCTGTTTGATGCTGCTTTTGACTCCTAACTTGTCACTTGTTCGTAACCTGTATCTTGTCTTCCTCTCTTCAATAGTCCCTTATCCCTATGTGTCCTATCTGTCTGTCCTACCCTTATCCCTTATTTGTCCTGTCTGTCTGTCTTGATTTAGATTATAAGCTCTTTTGAGCAGGAACTGTCTTTTCTTCATGTTCAATTGTGAAGTGCTGCGTACGACTGGTAGCGCTATAGAAATGATTTGTAGTAGAATGGGTGGTATTTTGTACCCCTGGACATTTTAACAGGGTGGATTAGGATTCCTTGGAGTAGTAGAAGTCAGCTATTGTTGGGGTTGGAAGGGTAGAGGGTGGTGGGAGGGTTTATTATAGCTGCTGATTGTTATTATTGTTTTCTATTTGTAATTTATACACTACAGTTGCACAGCATATTGTTCCTTTTCATACTTTAATAAAAAGATTTAAATATAAAATCACTAGTAAAAAAGGCCCGTTTCCGAAACCAATGAAACGGGCGCTAGCATGTGGTTTTTTTTGTGTGTGTGTGTATGTGTCACAGAGTTATTTTGTGTGTGTGTGTGAGGGTGCGGTGTGTGTGCAGGTTGTTGATGTGTGTCTTTTTTTGTTTTGTTTTTTGCTTGGGGGTTGGGGGATGTGCTGTGCTGTGCTGGCAAAGTGGGTTGGATTGGTGTGTGGCTTTGAGGGTGTGTTTCTGTTGTATTGTGTGTGTGTGGTTTTGTCTGTCAAGGAGGTTTGTGGAGGGGGGGTCTTTCTGTTGGTGAAATGTAAATGTGGTTGTAGGGGGGGTCAGCCTTTATTGAGTGTTGTTTTTTTTCCCATGTTTTTTTTTTTGTGTTGTGCTGAGGCAGCAGTGTTGTTTTAGATGGGCGGAAGGTTGAGGAGCACGTTCTTTGTCTGTCGGTATTTTTTGGCCGTTTCAGGGCTGCTGTAGGGGAATGCTGGAAGAGAAATGTGCTGTTGGAAGCAGCGCCATCTTTTTTCTTTGGGCTGGGGTTCTGGGCATCCTGGAGGTGGGTGACGGCTTGCCTGAGGACGGGGATGGTTGTTTTAAGTTGGCGGAAGGAGAGGAGAGAGGACTTGTGTCTTCGGGCTCCTCTAAGCCAATTATATTGGGAATATTGCTCTTTATGTGCTTATAGCTTATACTAATTGATATTCTGCGAGTCCTTCTCTGTAAGGATAGTACCATATAAGAGGAGCTTTGAATAAGATACAAGATACAGGGTCATTTTAAGTATGGGTAAGATAGAGGGGACGTACTCAGAACCACGCTGCACGGCTGTTTAATTATTTATTTTCCCTTCTTTCATTTTCAAAAGTGTGGATCATTAATAACAAAATAAAATAGTACCTGGTTGGATTATAATATTCAAATATTGAAGACTGTTAACTAAATCGTTGTATAATTGTATCAAGACTCGAAATATGTGAAATGAAGAGCTTGTATGACAATGTTTATTTTGCTGTAATCTCAATAAAATCGTTTAAACATAAGTTGGCGGAAGGGAGAAGAGCACAGTCTCGGGCCGTCGGGGGGTGATTCGGTATGTTTGGTCCATTTCAGGCCGGCTGCAGGGGAATGCTGGAACATTTATGCGCTGCAGGAATCAGCGCCGTCTTTTTCCGGGTGCTCGGGGAATCCCCGAGGTGGGAGACAGCTTGCCTGAGGCTGGGGATGGTTGGGCACGTCCTTGTCCGCTTCGGCAAAAGGGGAAGAGGAAGGGGGTGGGGAGTTACCTGCAGCCGCCTGAGAAACCATGTATTCTTTGTTTGTTTTGTATTATTAGTTTGCATTTCTGTTGAAGAAAGAGTGGATGCCTTTCAAATGATGGAGGTGGTAAGTCGGTGTGCGGTTGTTTCATTAGTTTGGCAGCCAGTCTGCAGCGATTCCTAGGCAGGGAAGGAGTAGGGAAACACGCTCCGCGTGTTTCCCTACTCCTCCCCCTTCCTTGGTCGCTGTTTGCTGCTGCTGGCTGGGTCGCGGGTAATTCTTCCAGCTGGGCCGCAGCTTGTCCTGTTCGCCCACGTCCCAGATGGTGACGGGCACGTTGTTTTCCGGCTCCTCTGACTCCATGTCAAGCAATCCCAAATATAGTCTGTGCTATAGGCCCTCTGGCACTCTTCAGTACTGGCATTAGGCATTTAAAATTTTCCCCCCCCCCCTCCCCTGGTCTATTTTTGCACATACCCACAGCAGGAATATTCTTCTCTCGTTCCAGCGGTGGTTCTGTGCTCTCCGTGCTGCACAGATAATGAGCCATTCTGCTGGGGAATGCTCCTCCCTTATTGTCACGTAGTTTCCTCTGATTGGTCCGTCTTACGTTGCCTAGTGTTGCCTGGGAACGGTGTTGTGATGGTCCTTTGTGTTTCAGAATGTTGAGGGTGTTTTTTCTGATTGGTCCGTCATGCAAGGGCAGGGCAGAGAGACATGGTCAGTGTTCTGGCTTCACCACCATGAATCAGTGTTGCCAGGTGGGCGGTTTTACCGCCCAATTGGGCGGTTTTCCGCGACCCGCCGCGGGAAATTTTTGCCCGCGGCGGGTTGCGGTTTTTTGGGCGGTTTTTAGGGCTTCCGGGCGGCTTTTTGGGCGGCTTTTTGATTTTTTTCGGCCGCGGGGGGCGGGGTTAGTGACGTTTTTGGGCGGGGTTAGTGACGTGGGAGGCGGGGCCGATGACGTGGGAGGCGGGGCCGATGACGGGGAGGCGGGCCCGATGACGTGGGAGGCGGGGCCGGTGACGGCGGGGGCGGGGCCAGTGACGCGGGGGTGGGGGTGTCAGGGGCGGGGTTTTGTGTTTGGGCGGGTTTTGGGCTGGTTTCTGGCCTGGATTGGGCTGGAAAAAAAATTTCTACCTGGCAACCCTGCCATGAATCCTTCAGTGAGTGACTGAGTGACTTCAGAACGTTGAGGGTGAGTTTTATTATAGTAGATAAGTGTTCGAGGCTTCTGCAGATGAAAACAGAGCCTAGGGGGACGGGGCGGGAACGAGGACAGAACCTGCGGGGACGGGATGGGGATGGAGACAGGGTCCGCGGGGATAGGGTGGGGACAAATTTTATCCCTGTGTCATTCTCCAGTGGTAAGGTTATACTACTGTCCACTAGGCCAGAACAGATGGACAGACAGATGAAATGTTAAGAGAAATTAGGAAAGCAAAATTTGTCAACATTATAATAACGGGCAATTTCACTCACCTTGGTACTGACAGGATAAATGTCACATCAGGAAACACTAGGGAGGTAAGGTTCCCAGCTGAAATAAATGATTGTTTCATAGAGCAACTGATTCAGGAATCAACAAGATGGGGAGCTATTTTAGATCCAGTCCTTGGTGAAATACAGGCCTCGGTAAGAGAGATGTAACAATTTTGGGGCCACTTTATTGAACACTTTATTGAAGTAAATTGTTGAGATAGTTGCCAGGACTGCGCCCTGAAGCACCACAGGCGAAATATGGCCCATGTCGGCTAAAGTCCTGATGAAGAAACAATATTGGAGATAAATTGATTGAATTTTATTTATAAGTAAAAATAAATTTTTGTCATGAACTATATGAGGAAAAGCATTTTTGAAGACGGGATAAATGACAAGTTAAGTGAATCACGAGGCTGTGTACCTCATGTGAAAAGAGTCACTACCAAGGTCCCGTCTGACTAATGTTGAAAGTGCTGGCATTTAGGAGTAGTCATTTTGAGCACTGGATTATTGAATGAGTTGTCATGGTATCTGGACAGAAGTGACCCTTAAGGTAATATAAGCACCTGAATGTGACGTTTGCCTTTTTGGGTTTAGCATTTGTAGTTAACGTGGAGGGGCATAATCGAACGGCGCCGGTTAAATAGATGGCTGGCCATCTTCGGGGCAGGCTCCGCAAGGGGGCGGAGCCAACCATATTTTCGAAATACGGTTGGGGCCAGCTAAATTGATCGCCGGGTGTAGAGGCTTCGTTTTTCAGCCATAATGGAAACCGTGCCCGGCCATCTCAAACCCGGCGAAATGCAAGGCATTTGGTCGTGGGAGGAGCCAGCATTTGTAGTGCACTGGCCCCCCTCACATGCCAGGACATCAACTGGGCACCCTAGGGGGCACTTCTAGAAATAAAAAAATAAATAAATGAAAGTAGCTCCCAGGTGCATAGCTCCCTTACCTTGAGTACTGAGCCCCCCAAAACCCACTCCCCCCAACTGTACACCACTACCACAGCCCTTAGGGATGAAGGGGGCACCTACATGTGGGTACAGTGGGTTTGGGGGGGGGGGGGTTGGAGGGCTCCCATTTACCACCACAAGTGGAACAGGTAGGAGGGGGGAATGGGCCTGGGTCCACCTGCCTGAAGTGCACTGCACTCACTAAAAACTGCTCCAGGGACCTGCATACTGCTGTCAGGGAGCTGGGTATGACATGTCAGGCTGGCAAAAAAGTTTTTTTTTGTTGTTTTTTTTTTTTTTTTTGGGTGGGAGGGGGGTTGGTGACCACTGGGGGAAGTAAGGGGAGGTGATCCCTGATTCCCTCCGGTGGTCATTTGGTCAGTTGGGGCTCCTTTTTCAAGTTTGGTCGTGAAAAAAAAGGGACCAAGTAAAGCCGGCGAAATGCTCGTCAAGCCTGGCTTTTTTTTTCCAATACCAGGCAAAGCCGGCCATCTCATGAGCACGCCCCCGTCCCACCTTCACTACCCTACAGACACGCCCCCTTGAGATTTCGCCGGCTCCGCGACGGAAAGCAGTTGAACCCGATCGGCTTTCGATTATACCGATTTGGCCGGTTTCAGGAGATCGCCGACCATCTCCCGATTTGTGTCGGAAGATGGCCGGGGATCTCTTTCAAAAATGAGCTGGATAATAACCTCTACCCCCCCACAACACAGTTATTCCCCCCACATTATTTCTTCTTTAGTATTTCTTTTTTTTAATTCCTTTGTATGGAGTATTTTTGCTTTTGTTCTTTGTTTCTTTGGATCAATTCAATTCAGATTTTTGTTCCCATGCCTTCTTCATGAGGGGAGATATGATAGAGGTCTATAAAATAATGAGTGAAGTGGAACGAGTAGAAGTGAATCGCTTGTTTACTCTTTCAAAAATACTAGGACTAGGGGGCACGCAATGAAGCTACAAAGTAGTAATTTTAAAACAAATCAGAGAAAATATTTCTTCACTCAACATGTAATTAAATTCTGGAATTTGATGCCAGAGAATGTTGTAAAAGCAGTTAGCTTAGCGGAGTTTAAAAAAAGGTTTGGATAACCTGCGTGTGTCTGGTAGCGCTATACAAACGCTAATAATAATAACTTCCTAAAAAAAGTCTATAAACCATTATTAACATGGTCTTGGGGAAAATCCACTGCTTATTTCTAGGATAAGCATCATAAAATATATTCTACTGTTTTGGGATCTTGCCAGGTACTTGTGACCTGTGTTGGCCACTGTTGGAAACAGGATACTGGGTTTTATGGAACTTCGGTCTGTCCCATTGTGGCAAACGCTTATGTTCTTAAGGTGGTGTAACACTGATTATTCCGAGTCTAAAGAATTAGTCATATTAGGCCACTGATTGAATTGTCATTTTTACTGGACTTCGGATGACATTTTTACCTTTTTTGGTCTTATTTTTATTGTTGTTTTATCATGAATAAAGCCATTGGATAGCTGCTACTAGTTCTTTTCTCCTCTGCCTGTTTGCAATTGGACCTGCCTCGCCTATCTTGTATGAATATTTTTTTTTTTAGCTAATAAAAGACACCTCTCAGCATCTACGACACAGTATCAGTGCTTTTGGATGAGCTGGAGTACAAAATCAGTACAGAGTTATCCAAAAGTAAGCGTCTTCCCCACAGGAGACAATGTTATTAGATGCCAAAAGTTTAGTTTAATTTTCTTATAAACATATTTCCAAGTAGTTGTACATGAAGAGAAGCATTTCTAACTGGTTGAGGTTCTCAATGATGTATAACCCTGAGGCAAGGCCTAGATAAAAGTGAGGAAGGAGGTCTAGAGCAGCCTAGCTCCATTTCTTACCAGCTGTGATGCGTCAGTGATGGAATCCAAAATGGAGTCTAGCTCTTCTCCAATAATGTCACCA
The DNA here is from genome assembly GCF_901765095.1 of Microcaecilia unicolor. NCBI lineage: Eukaryota > Metazoa > Chordata > Amphibia > Gymnophiona > Siphonopidae > Microcaecilia > Microcaecilia unicolor. The sequence continues at coordinate 383,627,682 of NC_044031.1, forward strand.
TCTGGGAATTCTTCCACGCTCTCCGGAACAGGCAGACGGTCTGAGATGGACAGGGTGGTGGGAACTGGAGGAGAAAGGCTTTTTGTTTCGAGGGTGGAGGGGACAGACACATCGCTAACTGGGATGGAGGTAGCGAGGGGGGCAGGGATGCACTGCAGCTCCACAGAAAAATCTACAACAAAATACACACCAATGTGGAACACCACTTTTTATTACACAGATTCCTCCAAAATACACCAGGATAATACTGCTCACACCAGTTCTCAAGTGTCCCTATGTCAGTCGAGTTTTCAGGACAATCCTAATGAATATGAATACAACGGAAGTGTGCATTCATTCTTATTAGGAATATCCGACATGACCCAGAGAATGCCAGCAATGTATACACTAATCAATTTATTAAAAAACATGAGCTTTAAGGGAAATGGACTCTGATCCTCTAAAGCTCATGTTTCAAATACTGGTTAGTCTATAAAGTGCCACCATCCTGGGTATCAATTTTGATAATCCAGACTAATACAGCTAGCTTATTAGAAAAGATGCACAAATACTGTGCAAAGCTTACCCTGAAGGAGCTGACTTCCTTTTTTAATAAGTAAAATTTATTTTCCTGAATATTCTTCCCCGTCTTTTGACTTCAGTACCCCCATGCCCTTGCTGCTCAATCTGCCGCCTGAATTCCCCTGTCACAAAGAAATGCCTTGGTTGCCAGGGTTATGGAAGTGGAGGTGATATAGACAACAGAAACCACCCCCTGCAGGACTTAAGGCTCAATTTTCTCTTTAACCTTCCTCCCTACCTACCTCAGCTCTTAATGAACCCTTCTAGCGACAGAGAGCACCAAATGTCCTCTCCTAAGGTGGTATCCTTCTCAGAGGCTGTAAAAAGAAGGCTTGTTCTCTCAAGTCTAGGCAAATTACAACCAACAGCACTTTCCCCATGTGACAGTGCACTGCATTATTACCACCAAACTTTGTGAAAAGAGGAAGTGCTGTATTTCCCCAGTGCCACCACTGTATACAACATACAAGGATACTGCATCATTTTCCAAACTTGCCGAGTACGAGCTCAATAAAGAGGGGAGTAGAAAACACAGCCAGATAGTAAAATCATCCATCTGCTACCACATCAGCTCTCACTGGAGTGGAGTAGCCACCTAACGGATAGGGCAACGGGCTGAAAACAAGGTTCAACTCCTGCTGCAGCAACCTGTGATTTTGAACAAATCACTTTAACCCTGCACTGCCTCAGCTACAAACTTATACTGAGTCCTCCGGGGACAGAAATATACCTACTGTGACTGGATACTCTGCTTAGATAACTTTTGGGCTTGCATGCAGTATATAAGAAATAAAATAAATAAATAGTACCAAGGTGCACACTTCTGGATACAGCCACAGCCAGGGCCTGTGTTACAGAGAACGCACAAAAGGTAACAAGCTGCTTTTGAAATGACTGATTACTACTACTACTACTATTTAGCATTTCTATAGCGCTACAAGGCGTACGCAGCGCTGCACAAACATAGAAGAAAGACAGTCCCTGCTCAAAGAGCTTACAATCTAATAGACAAAAAATAAATAAAGTAAGCAAATCAAATCAATTAATGTGAACGGGAAGGAAGAGAGGAGGGTAGGTGGAGGCGAGTGGTTACAAGACAAAAGCAATGCCGAAACGTATCTCAGTGCCTCCTGCTCTCTCAATTCCTCTGCCTCAGCCGCTGTGTAACCTTTTCTTCTACGGGAATAACACAAGCAGCTGTCTCGGACTACACTTATCCTAGACACCAACCCCCTGCTAGAGGTGGCTGGCTCTCCCACTTCTTACAACAGTGCAGGGATGCACAGGCCAGATACAAAAGGTGTCATAGACAGCTTTTATAGTAGTGGTAAAAAGGCATTTTTACTAACGCTTAGTGCATGCTGATGTCCATTAGCGTACACTAAGCTTTAGTAAAAGGGTCTCAAAGTGACCAGCTTTATTGTTAAAAGCAAGGCTAAAAAAAAAAAATTTGCTGTAATTTCAAGGGTTTGAAGTGATTTATTGCCTCTCTTTCTCTCACCAATCTTTATTTTAAAAAATAGATTAACATTAATATGAATACTACTGCTAATAAAATGTATAAGATGACATGGTCTTACCTGTCTCTATGTCATTGATGGAACCCAGCCCATTCGAAGAGGTCTGCAACACAAACAAGAGTCACATCTCTGGCACACAGCACATTTGCCATCTGCGCTTCTACAACCCTCATTTGCCCACTGGATATCAAAGCACTTAATGAACATAAACCAAGGGACAGAAGGGTGAACGCAGCCATCTCTGGTGTGCAGGCAAGGCTGCCATTCCATGCACACCAGTGTATTACATGGGATGTTATGGAGGGGAAGAGGAGCAAGAGAAAAAGATGAAAGTCTCAGCATAGAGAGTAAGAGAAAACCTTAGGTCAATGCTTACCGACATTTTTGTGCCTATGACCCCATGATTATGGTCAAATAAAATTGTGTGACCTCCTGAAGGTGCAGAATAATGATGTACCTCTGCAAAGTCCACCTAGGTCATGACTCCAAAAGCAGGTTTTGTGTCCCTATTTGGGGTTCTAGCTCATAGTTTGGGAAGCTCTGCCTTAGGGGATGTCATGGAGAAACTGGGTTCAATACCTGACTCAGGTCTTCTGTTCCCTGGGTTGGGTGGGGCCAGAGATGCTGCAGAGAGACAGCTTTCACAGCCTCTGAATGAGGGAAGGAGTCATTTGTCATTGTATAATAGTGTCATTGTATAATAGTGGCACCTAGTGGCTAGATTTAGAACCAGCTGCAGGGTTCCTGGTGTGACACGTCCCCTTCCAGCTGAGGACTGTCACTGCAACGACTGGACTAAAATGAGTTTTAAGGGGGGGAAACAAAATCTCAGATAGCTGTGATATACAAAAGAATACACATATAGCACTGGACTCTGGCCCTGGTTCTGATTTTGCTGGGAACCTAGAGGAAGAGGAGGAGGAAGGTTGGAAATCACACCAACAAGTTGATGCTCAGATCCTTCAAGTCAGTTGCCTGCTCAAGAACAGAGAGAAAGTGAAATAAAACAATAAGAGACATAGAAACAGTATAGCATACCTGATTTCTTAAACTTGTTGATGTCCCATTACTGAGCAGCCCAAATGCCCCCAATTCCTGCAAAGTAAAGAAAAGGAAAAACCATGTGAAAAGCAAGCAGTCTCCTGTGACAGAAGGCCACCTCAGCTCCTGGGCAAACAGCATCCTTCTGCACCATGTATCTGAGACACCCAAAAAAAATTAAGTCTATAAAGCCTATCCCCTAGTCACTAACATCTCACCAATTCCTGTCTCTTGGGCAGGACTAGTCACAGCTCCAAATACTGTAAAACTGAAGTCACCCACACTGGCTTCAATTCCAAACACAACACACAGAACAAGAATACATTTTCAACACTACACTAAAGAAGGGGAAAAGAAATTCATGAAAATGAATGGAGCTAGGTACAAAAAAATATATTTGTTTTTGATTATAAACCACCTTAATTTTGAAAGGCAATATATCACGATTAGGGATAAACATATATTTAATAACTGACATTGAAATGGTTCATCCCAATGTTGAACCCCATTCAAGGAAAGAAGCAAATTTGATTTCAAGGAGTACACAGTGGCACTTGGAAAAAGGGTTTTTCTCAGAAATTACTGGAACACATTCACTTTCAATGATTCACATGATACACAGCAAGGGAGCAAAACGCTGCAAACACCATGGGTGTTCCAGGAATTTTAGAATTAAAAAAAAAAAAAAAACACACGGGCCATTGCACACACTTTAATGTAAGTTTTGACTAATTGAACCCAATTTAACTCAAATTTTCTGTTCATCAAAATCCATTCTTTAAGGCAAGGCCTCTGCTCCAGTACTCAATGCTTGAGAAATACCAGCAGGGCACTGGGTTTGGTTTTCCAGCCCTAGCTGTGTGTGCTGCTGAAGGCATGCCCCCCACTGGAGGGGGAGGAAGAGAAGTACATAAATACGTAAGTATTGCCATACTGGGACAGACCGAAGGTCCATCAAGCCCAGTACCCCGTTTCTAATAGTGGTCAATCCAGGTCACAAGTACCTGACAAGATCTCAAAAAAGTACAATACATTTTATGCTGCTTATTCTAGAAATAAGCAGTGGATTCTCCCCAAGTCCATTTTAATAATGACTTATGGACTTTTCCTTTAGGAAGCCATCCAAACCTTTAAACTCTGCTAACAGCTTTTACTACGTTCTCTGGCAATGAATTCCAGAGTTTAATTACACATTGAGTGAAGAAATATTTTCTCAGATTAGTTTTAAAATTTACTACTTTGTAGCTTCATTGCGTGCCCCCAGGCCCTAATATTTTTGGAAAGAGTAAACAAGGGATTCACGTCTACCTGTTCCAGTCCATTCATTATTTTACAGACCTCTATCATATTTCCCCTCAGTCGTCTTTTCTCCAAGCTGAAGAGCCCTAGCTGCTTTAGCCTTTCCTCCATAGGGAAGTTATCCTATCCCCTTTATCATTTTCGTTGCCCTTCTCTGTACCTTTTCTAATTCCACTATATCTTTTTTGAGATGTGGTGACCAGAATTGAACACAATATTTGAGCTGCGGTCACACTATGGAGCGATACAAAGGCATTATTATGTCCTCATTTTTGTTTTCCATTCCTTTCCTAATAATACCTAACATTCTATTTGCTTTCTTAGCTGCTGCCGCACACTGACCAGAGGGTTCCAGCATATCATCAACAATGACACCTAGATTCCTTTCCTGGTCGGTGACTCCTAATGTGGAACTTTGCATTACATAGCTATAATTCGGGTTCCTCTTTCCCACATGCATCACTTTGCACTTGCTCACATTAAACGTCATCTACCATTTGGATTCCCAGTCTTGTAAGGTAATATTTCACGGTCCTCTTGCGATTTAACAACTTTAATAACTTTGTATTTTGAGCAAATTTAATTATCTCATCAATTACTCCCATCTCTAGATCATTTATAAATATGTTAAAAAGCAGCGGTCCCTGCACAGACCTCTGGGGAACCCCACTATCTACCCTTCTCCATTAAGAATACTGACCATTTAACCCTATCACTATCCTTTTCCCCTTTACACATAGAATTTCAATCCATAGGAATTCCAAGATGTGTTTATTTCCTGCAGAATTTTCAAGGCCCTCCTTAACATACAAAGCTACCCCTCCACCAATTCGATCCACCCTGTCACTACAATATAATTTGTAACCTGGTATGACAGTGAGCCACTGGTCATCCTCCTTCCACCAGGTCTCAGAGATGCCTGTTATATCTAAGTTTTCATTTAGTGCTATATATTCTAACTCTCATTGTTGGGAGATCGTACAGAATGCTGGAAGCTGGGCGCCAGCCAAACCACCTGGCGAGTGGAACATCATTCCCGGGCTCATTCCTGATCTGGATATTGATCCAGTTACAAAGACAAATAAGGTCATCCAACGAAGAGGGAATATCCCAGCACACCTGCTCACCGTAGTTGCCTTAGAAGGAATGTGGAATCCGCACCCTTAGTTACACATTGGAAAACAGAAGGTCATTCTATTCAAGACCTAAAAATTTTTTGTCTTTAAGATTCTAAAAGAAAATTGGCGCAGAAAAACAACAGACAATATGCTATTACGAGAGGAACAATGATTGATTTTTCAGTTACAAACCTTAACACCGCTAGGTTTGAACGCAGACATTGACTTTAGTCCATTCCTGTGACTTCAATCAAACCACAAAGATGTACCTTTTTTGAAATTTAGGAGCACTAAAATCTACACATTTCTGCTCTAAATCCTCATTTATGCATATATGTCCCCAGAAAAGCTATAAGACTATTCAGTAGTTGAAATTCCTTTTTTAGATATCAATTAAGCATAAAATAATCTTTGTTGCACATCATGGTTAATATTTGTTGCTAATATCCCTGTGATTTTAACACGTTTATCATTTATGATTTATTATTATATTCTTATTTCTTTATTTTATTTTTCAGTCTTTTTTATTCATTCATTGTTCATTTATTTTCTATTCTCATAGTTATTTTTAATGATTTTTACTTTTGCATAATATTGATTGTGATTTTTATTTTTGTTATTTTTGGTTTTCATATATATTTTTATCCCTTCATGTATACCCCCCCTTTTTTTTATATATTTGATATTATTGGCAAACATACCCATTTCATTTTATTCTACACTAGATTACCGTGTTATCCTCATATAAGGTATCACAAAGAGGATTTTTCTTAAATATGATGAAAACCTTGTAAAGAATCAAACATATTTAGGCAAATTTTCTTATTATTGACTTTTACAAAATGTTTTATAAAACAATATCCACAAAAAATAGGTTTCAGTACATTATGCATTTTAGTAAAAATATAATTATGAAACATGGCTCATCATTATTATAATAATTTTTCTATTTATTATTAATTTCTCATTTTTTTCAATTCTGTTTATTATTTTTCATTTCATTTTTTCAGTATGAAGCACTTTATATACCATGATGTTTTTAAAAGAAATTTTTAGCAAACCAAAATAAGTAGGTAAAAAGACATTCTTAGAAAGCATGGCAAATAACAAATATAAGCTTTATTTTTTATTTTTCAATTTCTTATTTTTTGTTTTGTAATTTTACCTCATATGAGAAACTTATGCATTTATTTCTAGTAATGTAATCAGATAATTCAATGTTCATTTTGAATGTTTTAATTCATGCATTTGATCTATATTGCAACATATTTTTTGCTTAGTACTTTAATGTGCACGTCATCTAGTCTCATACTGGACTAGGCAGTCAAATCATTCTGCGCATGCCTGGTATTTTTGGCACGAGTTTCACCTATTTAAACAACGGACAGTCTTATCTACACTCTTTTGTTTGCACTCCTTGCTGACGTTGCTACTGCAAGCTCTGGAAGTACCTTTCTCCGACTGATTTGGTGAGTACATCAGCACCTTTTAGAACACCGGAGCAATATTGTCACAGAAATAAGTATAAATCTTCCACCTTCACAGTCCAGCTTGTTTTTTAAAAACTTGATAACTTCATAATTTTTTTCTCATCAGTGGGCAGTATCGCTCGATGGGGTTTACAGCAGTACAGAGGAGACACCTGTTTTTATTACTATTTATTTTTTCATCTTTCCTTTTTTTACTGTTTGCACCCATATAAATTTTGCATTGAGCCGTTTATAGTATCAAACGCGCATAATGCTACGATGTTCATACTATGGCTTTTAATGTTCCTAGATGTTTGCTGTAGCTTACAAATTGCGATACTGTGCCTCTTAATTTGTGAACGTGAACATGATATATATGTAAAGAATGGAGGAACTTAATTATTTATCGCTATTCAGACTAGTAGTAAAATATAATAGATCCTTCCAAGAAACGTTGAAATATCTTTATATCCAGAGACAAGATCCTTTGTTGTGTTGGTTTTCTCGATATACTGATTTTTGTTGTTGTGCTGCAAGGTCCGTCTCTGTTTAAATACACCAGGGATGATCGTCCATAGAAACGTTGAAATATCTTTATATCCAGAGAAAAGATCCTTTGTTGTGCTAGTTTTTTTTTTTGATATACTGATTTTTGTTGTGCTGCCAGAGGTCCGTCTCTGTTCAAACACAGCAGGGATGGTTGTCCATTTTTTTAATATATTATTTATTTTTCACCAATAGTAGTAACATTTAGTTATCCGTTTTCCTTTTCACATTTTAGTTTTATTTTGTATTTTTCAGTTTTATTTTTTAATTTTTATTTTTTCTATTTACTCAATATTTGATTTTATTATATTTTTTTATTTTTTTACTCTTCATTTTTAATTCCACAATTATATTTTCATATTACATAAACAAGTTTTTATACATATCCGCATATATATATATATATCTTTTTACTTACTCATTAGGTACATACACATTTTTATTCCACCTTCTTTTTTCTTCTGCACATTCAAAAGTGTCATCCATTTCTCTATGCTGTTCTCTTTGTAGGATTGTTGAATTCCCATCATTTTATCACAAAAGAAAATTTGTTTTTTTTTCTCTTAAACATTTTGGAACATCATAAGGTCAGTCGTATTTAGTCTAGAGCACATTTATATAAATAATAATAATATAAAAATTTTGTTTTAAACATGTGATCTTAAAAGGGTTTATATACAGCCGTTTTAAAGTAATCAAAGGTTTTTACATGTGTTTACATGTTATGATATGTTTGATTTTAAATGTTACAATATCAATATAAGTAACATGTTTTTGAAATGCATAATTATGATTTCACTTTGCTTTTATGATTTATTGTACAAAATATTTTATATTTTAATCTTCTCTTTGATATATATGGTGTTACTTATGATTCAGGTTTTTATATTTTTTTTTCACACATGATGTTTCTTTATATATTATTCCTTTATATGATTGTTGTATGTCTTTTGTTTGTTTTTTTAGACTCCTGAGGCAGGTGCACAAGCGCCGTAACACGGCTGCCGTGTCGAGTCATCTGATGACCATTAATAAAGACTTTGTAACCATATACGTCTCCCTGGGTTATTGAAAGAGCCAGACCATCCTACTCCTTTTTTGCTGCAACAACCAAAATGCACCCATGATCAGAGTGCAAAGTTTTAGTGGGAACGCAGCAAGCCATCTTTTCTTCAAATGTTTCAAACCAAACCGTGCAAGCATGACCAAGCAATGTGAGGCCAAGAACTTGACAGACACACCCGTAGAAATACTGGCAACTAATGAAGGGAAGTCAACACTGGAGCTGCTTACATCCATCTATCCCCACACTCGTTAAAAGCCTAGTTGCTCTCTGTTGCACCAGCTAAAGCCCACCCTGAATCATAAAAGGCACTGCAATAGTTCTTCGCCCCCTAAGCTGTACCGTTCCCTCAGGTTTTTGTAGCCCAAATGCATGACCCTACATATTGTAGCATTAAATCTTAGCTGCTAAATTCTGAACCATTCTTCAAGCCTTGCTAGGTCCATCCTCATGTTATCCACCTCATCAGAGATGTCTATGCTATTGTAGATTTTGTATCATCCGCAAAGAGGCAAACCATACCAGACAGCCTTTCAGCAATATCACTTACACAAATGGTAAAAAGAACTGACCCAAGAACCAAAACTTTGTCACACTTCTGGTAGCATCCCTTTTCTCAGAGTGACCTCTATTCTCCTACTATTGTTTTGTTGCCCTATCAGTTTCCCGATGTTTCTTTCCATTGTTCTATTCCCTTAACGATACTTTGACTTTATCTTCGCATAACTCCTCACAATGTAATCCATAACCGAGTTGTAACAAATTGTATTTTCATCATTCACAATGTATTGTAAGCCACACTGAACCCGCAAATAGGTGGGAAAATGTGGGATACAAATGCAATAAATAAATAAATGTGAAAATACTAAAGCTTGCATTCATGGAACTAAGATCAACCCTGCAAACTTAGGGAAGGAAATTCTATTTTTTTTCCACATTTTTTATTTATGTATATACTATCAGAACAAAGCCAAACAGTAACATGTAGCTAATACAACCTATTCAACTTATCAAACAATTCCAATCCTCCCCCCATCCAATTCCCTTGATGTATACCTTGCAAAGTCCATGCCTGCTGAGTAATGCAACTGCAAGATACTGAACTGCACATTAACCCCCCCCCCCCCCCCCCGTTTACAAAGCCACGCTAGTGGCTGCCGGTGCGCTAATGCTGTTGTCAGCATTGCTGCACGGCTTTGTAAACAGGGGGATAATATTACTACAACTGAAATTAATCAACCATTTCTGTAAGGCTCCCAGATTTGAAAAAAACCAAATAATAAGTTGCTGCACGTGGCAGTCAGCTTAGACATCAGATATATACAGTCTGCTTCCTCAATTACAGCAGTAAGGGGAGGTGTGTTCTTTTGCTTCCAGGCCGCTGCCAGAGCTAGTAAGGAATTATCTTTCTAGTCTGGGTCAGCAAAACACCTTCATGCCTTGATTTTAGCTAACCATCAAATTATCCCAACTGACTCTACCACACATCTTGTTCCCATCATATATCTGCTCTTGGTCCCTCAGCTATATCATAAACCGTATTGTAGAAAATCTTTAGCATCATATCTATGTTAGTTGAATGTTCTAATGCTTATTAGGTGTATCATTAGTATTATATCTCTGATATCTGAATTCCAGAACTGTTAAATGCACATATTTTTGATACTGTTTCACGGTAGTTCTATTATTAGGTTTCAATTTACTGTTTTCAAGTTTACCTCATTTATTGCATTTGTTTATTCTTGGTTATGTTACTATTATTATGCTGTTAACAAAATTGTTATATCTTAAACTGTACCTGCTATACACCGACTTGGGTGGACCTCTTTATAAAGGCGGTTAATAAATCCCAATAAATAAATAAAATTGTTTTTAAAACCCCATCACCTGGTCCTCCTAAAATAATCTAGACTCTTTCTTTCATGTCATAAGTTGATTTTCCAGTTCATTTTGGAATAAACAAAAATGCTGACTGGTATCCAGTTGTGAGAAATTTCTGATTGCAGCGAAGTCAGTGTGGGTTTCAACAACAGTGTGAGTTTCAATATCCCCTGGGAAGGGGGGTTCAGCATGTGGAGTATGTCCAAGGAGACTCTGGATAAAGATTGAACCAACATCCAAGAGGTTTGAGAATGATCACGACAACTTCGTAATCCTGTGGACACTGTTATGAAGCTTGAAACTACAATGCTGTGTGAAACAAAATGTCGTGGTCTTTTGCAGGCAACATGTTATACGTCTTATAGAAATCCACACGAGATTCTAGTCAGGTTTTTGTTTTTAAATTCAAATTGTATTAAATGTGGTTTTCTAAGAAATATTATAATAAATGTAGTGGAATTAATATTATAATTGTACAATGATAGTTTGGAGTATAACAATTTGCCTCCTCGGTATGCAAATCACTCTCATGAATATTCACTGTGGATATCATGAAAACCTAACTGGCTGGGGTTCCTCCAGGACCAGGTTTGGGAACCACTGCCTTACTGCCTGCTTCCATTAGGTAGGCAAGTCTTACAAAGAGCCTATGTGATTGAGTGAGCCTGAGCTCCATCTTATGGTACAGCAGCTTCCCATGATGCACTCTGGCCAGACAGTAGGCAACCCAGAGACCAACAACAGCTTCTTCCTCCTTCCTGAGGTCTCCAAGCACCATTTCAGCAGTACTGCCACAGCACAAGGACAAGCAGAAGATGAAGCTCACTGTGATTAGCCTGCTTCATCACCATCACTTGTCCTCTGAGTTGTCACTGTGCCATCAAACCGATCTACCCCCAAATACACCAGCTTCATACAACAAAGCACTGAGCCGAAAAAGCCCTTACCCTGTCATCGACGACATGAATCCCTTTAGCAGCCAATGCAACATGCTTGCAAGGACACGTACCTGGGCTCTCTTGTAAGCTTTGCGCACTTTTAACCCCAGCTTCTGGGCCAACTCCTTTCCCAGGTTAATGACACTTTCATCCTGGGAAAGAGAAAAGCTCAGTGAGTTTCTCCCTCTTCAGCAGAGGTTCTCCCCTTCATCTCCACAGAAGGAGCACAATCTGCAGGTTGCATTGAAAGAGCAATTATTACCCAAGGCAGGCTCAAGGCATAACCAGGTGAGGAACTGGCTCAGCGTGCCAACTATCTGCTTCACCAGATCAATCTTCACAGCGGCAAGAGCGTGTTTTGCTCTCACTGCTGTACTTTTACATGCAGCACCCTCTTCCATCCACCTGCTCCTCTCCCCTGATCAGGTATCTCTCCCTCCACTGCCTATCCATGGTCCGACATCCCCACCTCAATTTACCTTAATATCTCTCTCTTTAGAGATCGCCAGCGGCAGCAGCAGCAATATACATGCACTATTTGCAAACTGACCCGGAGCCTTTCCTCTGACTGAACTTCCTGTTTCCATGTGGGCAGGGCCTGTCAGAGGAAAGGCTCTTGGTCAGGTTTCAGGTAGCACATGTACATTAAAAGTTGCTGACAGCAGCAGCAAAGAAAGATTTGAAGGTAGGGAGGGGTGGCCCAGGTGAGGGAGGGCTTGACCCCGGAGGAGAGGAGATGGGAGAGAAGTTAGACCCCCCCCCCAGGGTGGAAGAAAAAGTGAGAATGAGCGAGACCCCCCCCCCCCAACAATGTTGGACAAAGGAAGGGAGGGAAGAGAGATGCTGGACCACAAGGAGGGGGGCAGGGGAGAAGAAAGATCGGACAGAAAGATGCTTTGGAGGGGTGGGGATGGAGGCAACGGGAAAGGAAGATGTCAGGCTACAAAAGGTGGGAGGGGGAAAGATAGGGAGACGGTGCTGGGAATGTAAGAGAGGCCATGGGGGGCTGTCAAGGAGATGAGTGAGGAGGATTAATGAGTACAAATGAAGTAATGGGGAGTAGATGAGTGGGGATCGCATGTGGGGTGATCAGAGATATGCAGTTGACCTTGTGGGGGGGGAGGGGGGGAAGACGGTTGGCTGGAAGGTAGGTGATATGGGCAGGAGCTGGCTGGTTGGGAGCCGATGTGGCTGTAAGGGAATTGCAGGGGAGGGGGTGCTGATGCAGCAGGGGGAAGGGCGCTGATCCAAAAAAGTAGCTCTGGGCGCCACAATCCCTTCAGCCGGCACTGTAACTAACAGCTACTCATTAACAGGAAAAAGAAAGATCATTACAACCAATAAGAACTTGCTAATGTGTCTTTACCCTGACAACTTATAGCAAGTTGAGATCTTGATGTGTAACCAGCTCAGAGGTGGATGGCCAGGAAAGAACAAACTTTCTACTGCTTAGGAAGCAAATAAAAGAAAAAGAATCATTTTTCCTGACCATCAGTCATTCTGTGTCGGGCTTTACTGCTGTCCTCAGACATCACCAGGCTAAGGACTGAGAAGGGCTGCCAGGCCTCACTCAGGGATAGCATAAGGATGTGCATAGAGTAAACATTTTCAGTTCATTCGACCTTTTCCCTGATTTGTTGGCATTTTTTTCAGATTGTTTTCCACATTCTTCTTAAAAAAAAATTTTCATGCACTTTACAATGTTTTAAAATGCACTAATCAAATTAATGAGTGTTAATCTGTAGGTTAACGCAAGTTAAACTGATTTAGGGTGCACTAAATTTAAAGCACACAAACATAACAAATACACAAAGACTACACATCCCTAATAGCAAGTACAAACACAAAGTGGGGGAGGACATTAAAAACATCTTATGTAATGCTTTTTGGGAGGGGAGCAGCAAGGGGGGCACATCATGCCCTAGATGCATTCCCTATGGCTATGTGTGCAGTGCCTCCCATACCAGTGAGGCCTAGGCATACAGTTTCATGTTGCCCACATGATCTCTTGCCCCTGAGCTGCCACCATCACTGAAGGCTCTAGGGCAGCACCAATGAGCCACCTGAAAAAAAAAATGTCCAAAGAAGGTAATGTACTTCCCCATGTATATGTGACAGCTCCCCAAAGAGGATAAAAACCCCAAAGACCTACATGCGGGAGGGAAAGCAGACAGTGCCTGCTGCAGTCATAGGCTTCTTGGTGTCTCCCCAGCTCGTTCAGGGCCCGGGCCTTACGGAAAAGTGCCCGGATATTCTCTTTGTCCACGCTCAGAGCTTTCTCACTGTCTTCTAATGCCTTCTCGTACAGCCCCTAGGAAAGGAATATATCTTATCGAATAACATGTTTTCTCTGCGCTGCAGTTATTCTCCTTCCCACTGCACTTTGTTTACACTTTTAGACTGGATTTTTGCATGCAAGTTTTTAATGGTTATGAAAGATACTAAAATTCAAAGTCCCCCTCCCCCTATTTTTTTCCAGAACAGGTACATATAGGCATCAGCAGAGTGAACTTTCCGCTCAGCCCTACTCTGGAGGATTGAGAGCATGAGAGATGCTCAAGCTCCAGATCTGTGCAACTTTGACCTCTCTACTCAGAGGTTATCAATAATGGTGGAAATCAGACCCAAAACAGGGCTGCACGTGGTTAGTGCTATGAATGTCTATCCCACAGAGTGGCTTTGCCAAGTTAGGTCCCCCCCATGTGGCTGAATATCCTATATAATAATTTGTACCTCCAATGGCTGGCTGGCTGGGTTCGTAACATCTCCTGACGTCAGCAAGCCTCCAGCGTTCCCTTCCCTCTCACTGTCCCGCCCTCGCGTAACAACATAATGACGTCAGAGGAGGGCAGAACAGTGAGAGGGAAGGGAACGCTGGAGGCTAGCTGACGTCAGGATGTTACGAACGGAACGGAAGCCAGTCAATCAGAGAACGTTCAGGTACAAATCGCTGGACATGGAGGGGAGGGCAAGGAAGAGGAGAATCGCTGGACATGGAGGGCAGGGCAGGGGGAGAGAGAAAAAGCCACTTACATGACAGCCTTCCTAGGGCCCGTTTCATTGTTGACGAAACGAGCTTGGTTCCACTAGTTTTTATATATTTTCTCAACACTTCTCCATTTTTTGACTTTTGCATTAGGCAAATATTGACAGTGCTTGAACATAGGTACAGGGCAGCAACTTTCACAAACTTGACTCCATGCCATGAACTGCCCTACGATTAAATCTGGCCAAGTCATGGGACCAAGAAAGTACCTGTATATAATATGTAAACCACTTCGGTTGTACCGCCGAAAGGCAGTATATCAAATTCAAGACTTCTTACCCTTACCGAGCAGCGCAAGCTGGGCTCTCACAGCAATGTCATGTCCTGGAGAACTTTCAGTACACTCAGCCTTTCACCCACCTCACAAGCCACAGCCAAAGGGATGGGCCTTGCTGCTTACCATGGCAAAATAGCAGGCAGCTCGGTTGACGTGCAGCTTACACACCAGCTCCTGAGCAATGGTCACGTCATCTGTGACTGCGTAGTCGGCCACATTTAGCCCTTCTGTGTACTGCCCCAGGGCCAGCTTGGTCTCTGCCTCCCAGTACAAGGCATTGCCCTCAGCAAACAAGTTCTTGACTAGCTTGTACAGAAAGGCCTGAGAGAAGAAAACACATTAGGAAGCAGTGAAAGCCATGGAGGGGCCATTGCTGTACTCAACATCAGGGGTGTTACGTCTATGGAAGGACGTAAGCAGGACACAAAGGAAGTAGGTAAGAACATACTGAAAAGCCACGAGATTATGCAGAATTCTTATTACCCTGTCCATTCCCTTACTCTAAATAGCTACTTTATAGCTGAGGATCAGAAGTCTAACTCCAATTCCCTTGAATGTCTCTTCATGTTAGCTTATAATTCAGTATTAAGTGTCTGTAACCAACTAAATCTAATGTCTCAATTTCAGTTTTGTTATTACTAAACTTCCAAAGCAGACTGTACACAAGCAACTCTGCTTCAATTCGCTAGGAAGGTTTATTATTCTTTTGAAACAAAGTAAAGCCTTGAACTTGCCCACATGGCTTTGCTGTGATTTTTAGCTATCATTCTGCAGTACAGGAAACAACTCTATGGGATGTGAGTGATTCAGGTGAACTTTTGACAGTGGCATACCTGCTTTGGTTGCCACCCGGGGTGGGGCACCCCCACTCCCCCTCCTCTGAGCACAGAGTGTGCCGAGCAGTCACGCAGCTGTCGGCTCTGCTGGTCTCCTGCCCCCTCCAACATCAACTTCATGTTCTGGGGCAGGGGACCGGCAGAGGCAACAACCACGCAACTGCTCAGAGCAACCCCTTGCTGCCTGCACCCAGGGCAGACCGCACCCACTGCCCCACACTTGGTATATGCCAGAGGCTTTTGAGAATGTATAGGGAAATTTGGCTACCACCTCAAGGGCTGTGGTAGACACCACCACTCAGGGCCACCGAGAGGGGGGGCAAGGGGGACAAAATTCCCTGGGCTCAGGTCTCCAAGGGGGGGCCCGGCACCGCAGTCCCTTCCACCACCGGGCCAGGCCCCCCTGAATTCAAATCATAGCGCCTCACCTTGACCTCACTCCGTGTGAAAGAAGCGCAGCAGCGGCAGTCTGCAGATCGCCTCCCATCGGGCCTTCCCTCGCTGTGTCCCGCTCTTGTCTGACGTAACTTGCGCGAGGGCAGGACACAGGGAGGGAAGGCCCGAAGGGAGGTGATCTGCAGACTGCCGCTGCTGCGCTTCTTTCACACGGAGCGAGGTCGAGGTGAGGCACTATGATTTGAATTCAGGGGGGCCCAGTCTCTCAGCGGCCCTGCCACCACTACAGTGGCACATGCTATCAGTCCCTTACCACAGTGCCAGTGATTCAAGTTTAAAATTTGGAGCCCCCAAGCTAAATCTTCTTGAGAACCCCCCTACCCCTCCCACAGAGCCTTAAAGTTGCTCTACCACTGCAGACTAGAGTAAATAACTAGGTGGTATCCCAGAGCATATGGGGGATGCAGGACAGATATACAAGCGTGTCGTTGCTTCAGGGATAACTTTTAGGGATCTCCCTGAGTCAGGTCAGGTACAGATTTTCTTTTGTGTGATTGTGGGCCTGCATATAACAAAACATAAAACACTTTAGTTGTAGCACACAATGGTGGTGAATCAAATCCATGACCCTTTACCTTTTTTATGTTACATGAGGTGATTGTTATTTTATACGTGTAAAGCATCTTGAACGACTAGCACTATATAAGCTTTTAATATAAGAATAATAAATGAAAAGCACTGCTTAACTGTAAGTGTTGCTGCAGAGCATCATGAAATCTACCATCAATAACATTCTCCGAATAAAACACACCCACACCAGAAAAGTGCCCAGGAGTCAAATTTCACGATATGAGCCATGTGACTTTGCAACTGGAGGAATAGGCTAATGCAGGGGTTCTCAACCCATCCTTGGGACAAAAACTAGCCAGCCAGGTATTCAGGCTATCTACAATGAATATACCTATCACGATCGTGAGCCCTTGTAACCAGACGGAACACAGTGATGAGGTCTTTAGCCTGCACCCGGTCGGGCAGCCGAGCAAACCCCGAGGCTTCACCTGGGAGGACCACCGCTCCCTGAGGGTTGAGCCCCCAGGTGCAGGCGGCCTGAACGACTTCCGGATATTGCGGGGGTCAGACGGCCGCAGACAACAGGCAAGAGAAGGCTGGACTCAGTCAGAAGCTAGAGTTGGGTCAGCAACAGAGGGTTGGGACAGAGTAGTAGTTGGGTCAAGCAGCAGTAGTCAGGTTCCAAGCAGGGGTCAGGTCAGGCAACAAACAGAGAGTAGTCGGGTTTCAAGCAGAAGTCAGGTCATGCAGCCAGCAGAGAGTAGTCGGATTCCAAGCAGAGGTCAGGTCAGGCGGCAAGCAGAGTGTGGTCGGGTTCCAAGTAGAGGTCAGGCGGCAAGCAGAGAGTAGTCAGGTTCCAAGCAGAGATCAGGTCAGGCGGCAAGCAGAGAGTAGTTGGGTTCCAAGCAGAGATCAGGTCAGGTCAAGCAGCTAGTAGTAACAGACAAGTCACTCAGAGGCACAGGCAGATCTACAAAAGTAGAAGCCGAAGCAAAGTTGAAGGGAAAAAGCTGCTCCTTAAATACCCCCCTCCCCTCCTGAAAGACAACCATCAGCTGGCAGGGAAGTGGAATCAGCTGGCTAGAGGGATGCAGATTGGCCAGCCAACAGGAGCAGGCGGAACCACGAGGCCACTGGCCAATCCGGGCGCGGGAGGCGTGGCCCGAGTTCCCGGGCTCCACGCCAGGAAGAGAACACCTTGTCCTGGAGCGCCAGGACCCCAAGATGGCCAGCGCTCCAACAGCAACAGCGGCCGAAGGGCAAGGGTGCCGCGCTGCCCTGACATCTGACACAGCAAACAGGAGGGGAGCAGCATCAGAGCGCCGGCCCAAGCAGCACGGCCGACGCTCCCTATCCCAGGGACGAGGCCGAGGAGCAGGCAGAACGCAGAGGTGAGGGATGCAACAATACCTGAGATGGATTTGCATAGAATGGAGATAGTACATGCAACTTTATCTCATGCATATTCATTGTGGATATCCTGAAAACCTGGCTGGTTAAGTGTATCCCAAGGACTGAGCTGAGAACGCTTGGCCTTATGGTTACATCTGTGAGCTGAGAACTTGGGAAGTAGAGGTTCAAATCCCACTGCGGCTCCTTGGGATCTTGGGTAACTCGCTGAGCCTGCCACTGCCTCAGGTACAAAAATAAATAGTAAGCCCTCCAGCAACTATTAATATGTACAGTACCTCAGTGTAACATGCCTTGAACTACTGAAAAACATACGAGCTAAATCCAAAATCTCGTTTCTTCTTCAGTAAAACAGCCCTGTAAATAGGTCACACTAATACCATAGCCAGTGAGTTTCCATTTACAGTTTTGTTACCCAGCCCTTGCCTGGCAATCTGAACCACAGAAATCTGTCATGTAAACTATACCTCATAGTCCTCATGAGTCCCAGGAAAAGGTACCGTAGATCTGTGAAAAGAAGATTAAATTATGATAAAGAGATTATCAACAGGCAAGTACTTCAATTCACAGCAGAGTGGCATATAAACAACCCATGTTCCCCAAGTCGCTGACCAACACCTTAGCCCCATAGCTAAGAGAGGACATGCAGCCACCTCTAAAGTCAGTGATCTGTTGGAACATTATCCAATACCTGCACTGCAAGAAAGAACTCACAGGGAAGGGGAAGGCAAGAAAGAAAAATATATAACTCAACATCAGTAGAGTAAATTATATCCACCAGTGAGAAAGAACATCACTGACCTACAAATGCACACGCAGGATCAGGGGATGCAAGTAAAAAAAGCAAAATTTAAATGTTCCATTTTTTTCCTTGAATCCTGCTAGACCAGTTCAGACAAGTGAGTTAGGTTCCCTAGTAAACAGATGAAGACAGACACGGACATTAAAAAAAAAAAAAAAAAAAGCTCTGCATTGACCACTCTCCTTATGGGAGCTGATTGTACCTTCAGCTCCTCAATCCTATGTCAAAAGTAAGACAACCGAAGGCAATTATGTTTTAGGTGTCCAGCATGGTCACTAACCTAGGAATAAGCTAACGGCATACACCAAGGGTACAGCTAAGTCAGGTACCTTCAGAATGGGCAGAACATACTCGCTGTTAGCTTTCTGAATTTGTCAGAGTCCTTGACAACTATTTATTTATTTATTTGTTACATTTGTATCCCACATTTTCCCACCTATTTGCAGGCTCAATGTGGCTTACACAATACTGTAGGCGTACGCCAAGCCGGTAAAGAACAAATACAAAGTGGTATAATGGTAGAATAAGATACATGTGTTACAGAAACATTTGGGAATCATAGAGAGGAGAAGATTGCATTAGGTCCATTAGTTTCTTTATATATTTGTGTAGCAGGGTGGCTTTTAGGTTGTCAGTAGTATATACTTTTTTGAATAGGTAGGTTTTTAGTGATTTCCTGAAGTTTAGATGGTTGTATATTGTTTTCACTGCTTTTGGTAGTGCATTCCATAGTTGTGTGCTTATGTAGGAAAAGCTGGTTGTGTAAGTTGATTTGTATTTGAGACCTTTGCAGCTTGGGTAGTGAAGATTTAGGTATGCTCTTGCTGATTTGATTGTATTTCTGGTTGGCAGGTCTATCAGCCCTGTCATATATGCTGGGGCTTCGCCGTAGGTAATGTTGTGAACCATGGTGCAAATTTTGAAGGCGATAAGTTCTTTGATTGGGAGCCAATGTAGTTTTTCTCAGAGGGGTTTGGCACTTTTGAAACGTGTTTTTCCAAATATTTGTCTGGCTGCCGTGTTTTGGGCGGTCTGTAGTTTCTTTATAAGTTGTTCTTTGCATCCTGCATAGATGCCGTTGCAGTAGTCTGCGTGGCTTAGTACCATTGATTGTATCAGGTTGTGGAATGTTTCTCGTGGGAAGAATGGTTTCAGGTGTTTGAGTTTCCACATTGAATGGAACATTTTCTTGTTGTAGATTTCACTTGGCTCTCTAGGGTGAGGTTTCGGTCGATTGTCATGCCGAGGATTTTCAGGCTGTCTGAGATAGGGAGGGTGTGGCCTGGGGTGATTATATTTATGGGTTTGTTCACATTGTATTGGGATGAGAGGATGAGACTGTGTTTTTTCTGAATTGAGTTTTAATTGGAATGCACTTGCCCATGAGTCCATGATGTTTAAACTTAGGTTGATTTCGTTGGTTATTTCTGTCAGATCGTGTATGTAAGGAACGTATATTGTGACATCGTCAGCATAGATGAAAGGGTTGAGGCCTTGGTTGGCTAAGGATTTGGCTAGTGGCGTCATCATTAAGTTGAAGAGGATCAGTGACAGTTGTGATCCTTGAGGTACACTGCAGTCAGGCTTCCATGGTGAAGATATGTTTGTATTTGATTTCACTTGATAAGTTCTGGTGGTTAGGAATCCTTTGATCCAATTAATTATGTGCCCACTGATCCCGAAGTAGTCGAGAAGTCCTAGCAATATATTGTGGTCATAGGTGCCCGGTATAAGAGGCACAGCAGGATGGATCAGCTGTTTCTATAGAAATGCTAAATAGTAGCAGTAGTAGTTCTCCTGCGAGTCCTGCTGCTCTGGGGGGTTTAAATAGCAGCAGCTGCATTGAAAGCCGTCTCTAGCCTTGTGTATAACCAGTTGTAGTTTGATTACCTTACTGCTGAGAAACCAGAGTAGGGGGGGTTGGCTGGAGGTGTCCTGGGTTGCCAGGGAGATATTTAACTAGGATGAATACCTGCACATGAGCACTTCATACCAAAGAGGCTTGCACTAACCCCTGACATTTTAAAGGTGCTAAAAATAAGTTTTAAAAGTATTTGCATTAAATCTAATTGCAGATTTAGGTGCTAGGCAGTGAGATTGGTATGCTATGTACTCAAATTTGCTCAAGCCATATGCAAATTAGTCCATTTTTGGGAGGTTCTCATTTGCATATTTATGGGTAAAAATTGTTGGAAATGTTTACAGCCTTAATGTTAGGGCATGACTCTGATCAAAATGTGAACTCTGATCCAAAAATGAAGGGTTTAGCTAGTGTTTTTCACTAAAAATTCCCATTAGAGTGTCTGTATGTTAATCTGCATTCAAATAGAGCTCTCTGATTGGATGAGCAGCTCCTGTTAGAAAATCTGCCCGGGAACAGAGAGGAGAGGAGAGAATCAATGGGTGGGTGGGTGTGGATGGCTGGAGGGGGGGCAGAGGAGAGGAGAGAATCAATGGGTGGGTATGGATGGATGGAGGGGGGGCAGGGGAGCGAGGACAAGAAATGAAGAAAGGCAGAAAGTAAAGAAATAAATGGAAAGGAAGCCCTGGAAACAGAGTTAAGAGGACAGATAGCAGCAGAATCGGATACTGGACCAGCATGATCAGAAAAACAAAGTCACCAGACAACAAAGATAGAAAAGATCATTTTATTTTCATTATAGTGTTTGGAATATGTCCACTTTGAGAATCATGTGCTCAACATTAAATGTTTATATTTATTTACTTATGTATGGCATTTTATCACACATTAAACATGAATTAGGATGTTTTGTGGCTCTACATGAGAATTGTGATATTATGATCCTTGTTTCATATTGTTGACGGTCTGCATTTTCAGTATGGGTGGTATATTAGGTTCTGCCCAGTGTAGTATTTATGGTACAGTAAGGTTCTGAGTGTGTTTTTGCACAAAGTTGTGCATAGTGTTTTGTAGTTGAGCGATTATGGTTAGTATACCAACAAATCAACTTCAACGTCCACACATTAATCCACAAGATTATCCACGGCAAGTCTCCAGGTTATATGTTCAACATAATCAGAATTATCCCTTACTAGTATAAGATCCAATAGATTCTAATTACATCTTATCTTTCATATTTACTACTGATTGTTATTCATATCCTACTTCAATACCCATCGCTGTTTAACTGTTATTTTTTATTCTGCTAAATTTGAAAAATTGTACTTCTTGCATTGTAACTTACTACAATATTTTTGTAAGCCACTTTGAGCCTGCTATCAATGGGAAAAGGTGGGATACAAATGTGATAAATAAATAAATAAATAAAATAAATATGCTTTGAGCAACCACTTTATTCTTTGACATATGATATATATCTAATATCTAAATTTAATAAAAGGTATTGTGACTTTTATTTTTATTTTTTCTGTGTGTTATCAGACAATTATGGATTTAAGCTCCACCCCTAACCCCACCCCCTTTAGCCTCCCCAAACAGTTGGGCCACCGACCACCTATGATTGTGGTCCACCATGTCGAGTGCACTAGACATATCGAATTGGAGGAGTATGCTTTTTCCTGATGCTATTTCCTGTTTGAATTTGGCTAGGAGAGTGATTAATACTGTTTTGGTGCTGTGGAGGGGCGAAATCCTGGTTGCGACTCATGTAGTATTGCTTCCATGGGTGTTTTCTGGACTGGTCTGGCAGGACTTGAGGGGAAAAAAAAACCCCTTCCAAATTTCCCCTCTTACCACTCACATCAGATCAGTCTAGACAGGTGGGATGTACTCAAAGCTCTACTCAGACTGGGCAGGAGGAAGTCATGATAGCTCTCTGGACTCCTACATCTAAATAGTAAATGATGGTAGATAAATACTGGTATGGTCCATCTAGTCTGCCCAGTAAGGTGGTTATTGCTCCATGAGGGTTACAGCCCTGTATGCATTTTTTTAAAGTGTGAAAGTCATGTAAAGGGAACCCAGTAGACATATACTCCTTGTACAAGACAGTAAAGTCTGGTGACAGAATTTTGGAAGGAATAGAGACCATGAAGTAAGAAGCTCACGGTACAGGTTATATAGGGGGGGAGGGTAGAAGGGGAGTAAATGTTGTAAAAATTGATGATACAGTTAAGATGGACATAAGTGCATATGATCTGTCACTATCATTACAGAATGTTTGCCTTTCATAAAATTGTTTCAAATGTTTGACCATCAATAAAAACCGTTTAAATACAAGTGTGAAAGTCATTTAAGTTTTGCTTTGATTCCATCCTCTGTGTTTATCCCACACCTTTTTGAATTCCATCACTGTTTTTGTCTCTACCACCTCCACCAAGAAGACATTAAGGCATCTGCCATCCTTTCAGTAAAAAAGTATTCCCTGATGCTGCTCTTAAATTTATCTTCTTGCAGATTCATTTCACGTCCTTTGGTTATACAACTTACTTGTCTTAAAAAAAAAAAAAAAAGACGACTTGTTTTTTTTATTAAATAAGACCTGTATCACATCTCACCTGTCCTTCCTTTCCTCTACACAGGGTAGTCTTCACGTCTCTTCCCATGTGTCTTCTGGCACAGATACCATACTATTTTTTGTTACCTTCCACTGAATTATTTCAGGTTTATTTTTAGTTTGAAAGGTTTTTTTATTGAAATATCAATTAATATACAATAGTATAGATCAACATGTCAAACCAATCCCCCTCCCCCCCCCCTCCCTTCCCTATCCCTTAATAACATCTCCAGTACTATGTGGGCTCATTCTGTCCTTCATTTACTGTCTATATATCTGGGGAGAGTAACTATTCATGTATTCTGCTCACTTGTCCTCAAGAGCATTACTGGATTGATACGATATATATGTATCCCAGACCTTACGAAAAGAGTTCAATTGTCCATCTTTAAGTGCTGTCAATTCTGTCATAAGATACAGATAGTCCAGTTTCCTAAGGCATGCAGCCACAGAGGGAATTGTTGTACTTCTCCACAAGGTAGCCAAGGCCAAACAGCCTGCTGTGAATAATTGGATAGCCCATTTATGATATTCAAACCACACCAAAAGGTTTATGATGTAACAAACAATATTCTGCACTCACAGGGTATGACACCCCCAGTATCCGCTATGTCAGAGCGGTGACATCCTGGCAATATTTTTGTACTGCAGGACAAGACCACCAGACACAGGTTTATTTATTTTGATAAATATAAGGCATACCTCAACAGGACCTAGCCACCAGAGGGAGCTCTTATGGTGGAAGACTGTTGTAATGACCTGAAGGGAGCCACTAGCCGGTGCTCAGGAGTAGAAGAAGCCTGCTTAGATGGGTAGCGACCACTAAAGTGCATTCTAATAGTAGAGGCCCTTGTGTTACTTTGTAGATGCTACTAAGGAGAGCCCTGCCTCAATGATAGCCAAAACAGATAGTTGGGGAAGGGGAGGGGCAAAGGTTACACTTGTGCTAAGTTGAAAGGGGAGGACCCCTGGCAGAGGGCTCCGTAGAAAAGAGCGTACTGAATTGTTTGTTGAAATAAGAGTAACCCCTACAGAGTGGTCAGCAAAAGCTATTTGGAGTGGATTTGCATTTAGAATGGTTAATTTGCATATCCTGGGAATCCGGTAAACTGAGTATTGTATAACTGACCCACACGTTCTCCAGAGGAGGGCTCAGTTCAAGAGTGCTTGCTAAACATAAAAATATAAGCGTTTGCCAGACTGGGACAAACCAAAGGTCCATCAAGCCCAGTATCCTGTTTCCAACAGTGGCCAACACACGTCACAAGTACCTAGATCCCAAAACAGTAGAATACATTTTATGGTGCTTAGCCTAGACATAAGCAGTGGATTTTCCCCAAGTACATCTTAATAATGGCTTATGGACTTTTCTTTTAGGAAGTTAGCCAAATCTTTTATAAACCCTGCTAAGCTAATTGCTTTTACTATATTCTCTGGCAACTAATTCCCGAGTTTAATTACACGCTGAGTGAAGAAATGTTGTCTCCAATTTGTTTTAAAATTAGTACTTTGTAGCTTCACTGCGTGCCCCCTAGTCCTAGTATTTTTGGAAAGAGTAAACAAGCGATTCATGTCTACCCGTTCAACTTCACATTATTTTATAGACCTCTTAATATCTCCCCCTCAGCCGTCTTTTCTCCAAGCTGAAGAGCCCTAGTTGCTTTAGCCTTTCCTCGTAGGGAAGTCCTCCCATCCCATTTATCATTTTTGTCGCCCTTCTCTGTACCTTTTCTAATTCTACTATATCTTTTTTGAGATGCAGTGTACAGAACTGCACACAGTACACAAGATGCAGTCACACCATGGAGCGATATAAAAGCATTATAATATCCTCATTTTTGTTTTCCATTCCTAATAATACCTAACATTCTATTTGCTTTCTTATCCACCGCTACACATTGAGCAGAGGGTTTCAATGTATCATCAACGATGACACCTAGATCCTTTTCCTTACCGGTGACACCTAATGGGGAACCTTGCATCATGTAGCTATAGTTCGAGTTCCTCTTTCCCACATGCATCACTTTGCACTTGCTTACATTAAATGTAATCTACCATTTGGATGCCCAGTCACCCAGTTTTGTAAGGTCCTCTTGCAATTTTTCACAATACTCTTGCTTTTTAACAACTTTGAATAACTTTGAATCATCAGCAAATTTAATTAAAATTAAGAATACTCCTTCAGAATAATTAAAGTACACCTGTGAGAGAAGATTTGCCTTCTGAGTGGTTAATTTGAATAGCCTGTGAAGCCTGATTGTCAAGTGGTATTCCCCAGATGAAGCACCAGGTGGCGCAAGAAGGGTAACAGAACTGTGACCTGTTAGCAGGGAAAACTTCAGCGAGGGGATGTTGGACAAAATAACAGATGTCTTATGATTATTATGAAAGATAACTTCCTATGGATTCTTTTTCTTGTGGAAGAGTTCAAGCTCCCTAGCACCTCCTTTCGAGAAGGAGGGAATGCTACATAATCACCTCCTATTAAAAAAGAGGAGGCGCTTATTGGAATTTCTGCCACACTTCCCTGGAGGGGGGGGGGGGGGGGGGGAGGGGAGTGTTGTCAAGAGGAACTGAAGATGTCACTTCTGGTTGAAAGGAAAGAACGTCACATTTATATCCTTAGCAAGGTAAGGCCTCTAAAACTAAAAATGGTACTCCAAATGGAGGATAACCAACAACATGCATAGGGGCATTACCACTACCTCCATTCTGCTGGTTGTGCCTCTCTATCCAGCCTAGCTTTCTTCTGGCTTTGGAACTGTCTTATCACATTATTTTGTCACCTTGAGATCATTAGCACACTATCATCCTGAACCTCTCCTATCACACACAGCTCCTTAGGATTGTACACCCAAAATGAATCACTCTACATTTCTTCACATTAAAGGCCTAATCCAACAGTTCCCAAACCTGGTCCTGGAGGCACCCCAGGCAGTCAGGTTTTCAGGATACCCCCAATGAATATTCATGAGAGATTTGCATGCAATGGAGGCAGTGCATGCAAATCTCTCTCATGAATATTCATTCATTGTGGGTATCCTGAAGACATGACTGACTGGGGTGCATCTAGGACCAGATTTTGGAACCACTGGCCTAGTCCCTGCACACCATGCTGAGGCACTTACAGAAGGGGTACATTATTTTCTAGAAAGGTCCCTGAAAAACTGGCAAGTGGTATGCAATTTCCAAAGAGAATGAAGGCTTTGGAGCAGACACTGTGATAAAATTAAAATTAAAATGTGTGCCCAACAAGGCTGCGTTTAACTTTCGCCCTGCAAGGGCTGCTTCAGGGGTAAAAATGTACTGGAATGTTGCCACTATTTGGGTTTCTGCCAGATACTTGTGACCTGGCTTGGCCACTGTTGGAAACAGGATACTGGGCTCGATGGGCCATTGGCTGACCCACTATGGCTATTCTTGTGTTCTGTAAAACAAAAACCAATACGTAAAGTACAACAAAATGATATCCAGACATAGTCATGTCGTAATTAAATAATACTAAAATTTAAAACATAGACATAATAACTAAATAAACATTTAATAAGTGTCTAAAAGCATCATCTTTTGTACATGTAAATGGACATACTACAGTGTGTGAGGACCAAAGGTTTTTACATATCCTAGTGGTGGAAGGTGCTGGTAAGTGGTTTCTCTTAGATTATGTTTTTTACAAACTTGTTTAATGTATTTTTTTTATGAAGTTTCTTAAGCTTGTGCACTCAATTTATGGATGAGACAAGAGATTGAACAATTGTTTTAATACTTTCCTTTTCTGCAGTAAAGCCTATGGTGAAGTGAAAGGTTCACACCATTAAGGTATGTAATAAGCTATTAAACACAAAAGAAGTATTTGTGGGGACATCACAGCAGCCCAATATTGCCCCCAAAGTGAAACGGTGGCACCGTTGGGTTCTGTAAGATAAGTGCTGCGTTGTCATGGTGTGCTTTTTGAATTCTTTTTTGTTGCACAAATTGACTTAAAAATTTTGAATGAAAAAACTGAGGAGTTTTTAAGACCGATGATTGAGAGTGGGCTGCTTTCAAGAATGCAGCGGTGCTGCTAAGGTGCATGCAGTTTGAACCTGGTAAAGGTCTCTGAGGGTCTTTTCTCCTCTGAAATATAAATATAAATACAAATTAAAGAAAATTAAAATTACAAGGAACAACAATGGATAGAGCCCCTTGCATATATTGTAGGTTTTTCTGGCAACACATGTACAAATATTTTTGTTTGTGCTAGATATAATTAAACTCCCTTTTATTATTCAGTTATTTCTTCACTCAACAAGTAATTAAACTCTGGAATTTGTTGCTAGAGAATATGGTAAAAGCAATTAGCTTAACAGGGTTTAAAAAAGGTTTGGATAATTTCCTAAAAGAAAAGTCCATAAGTCATTATTAGGATGGACTTGGGTAAATCCACTAAATTTTCTAGGATAAGAACATAAAATCTGTTTTGCAGTTCTGGGATCTTGCCAGGTACTTGTGACCTGGATTGGCCACTGTTGGGAACAGGATACTGGACTTCATGGACCTTCAGCCTCCCAGTATTTTATTTATTTATTAGTGTATTTATACCCCACATTATCCCCACAATCAAGCAGGCTCAATGTGGCTTACATTAGCCAGAGAGAGAGAGAGTTCTGGGCGATAACAGATACAAATGAGAATAATAATAGTATGGCAAGAAAGAATACCTGACATATAACAATACAGAAGAATTGGACTAAACAGGATCCACATATGCCAGCTGGCACAGGCTGGAGTCCTACAGTGTTCTCGGTGAAAATGCTTTGGAAAACAGATGTATTTTCAGCGCCTTGTGAAAGGTAAGGTAGTCTCCCAGACTGGTGATGTCTTACATACTATGATGTCTATGTATGTGTTAAATTTTAGTATTATTTAATTCATTATGATGTTTTGTATTTATTCATATCATCATCAGAGCTAGACTTGGGTTCCAAACTGTAGACTTACATGCTCAACTCCCCAGAGGAGAGCACCCCATCCAGAAGAATAGCAAGGGAGCTTCTGCGACTATGTCCTAGAGGCATTCTCTACCTTCTGTAACAATCGTGTGTTAGTTTTTAGCCCAATCTTTTGTGGAGGAAAAGAGCCAGGGAAAAGGGAAATGGGACTTGATATACCGCCTTTGAGGTTTTTGCAACTACATTCAAAGTGGTTTACATATATTCAGGTACAATGGAGGGTTAAGTGACTTGCCCAGAGTCATAAGGAGCTGCAGTGGGAATCGAACTCAGTTCCCCAGGATCAAAGTCCACTGCACTAACCACTAACCCTCCAAGGCAACTGTGTCTCCTCAAAAACTGAACTCTACAACTACAAACGCTAATATAAACCTACTATGTGGTCCTCTTCTACAAAACTCAAGGTTGTTTCACCTGATTCACCTGATACTAAGTATCCTTGCTATGTTGCCCAATTCTCTCAACAGAGAAAGCTGTAAAAGAATGAAAAGGATCTTCCAGGAAGGAATCATGTCACCGAGGAAATCAGTGAAGTAGCCATCCCACCTGTCCCTTTTAGATATCAGCCCAGGAAATATCCAGACTACTAGCAGGAATATGTGAGGAAGACAGGATGTCAGTCCTGGTTCTACCAAGATATCCAGCCCCCAGGCTCCTATTTTTCTTTGGCTGAAAAACTTGTTCGTTTTGGAGTTTTGCAAAGCTATACGAGGTCCACTCTCACAAGAGGTGCCCCACCTAATCCACAGTACAGCCACAGCAACTTCTTGAAGTCCTTATACCATAGGGTACCAAAAGTATAAAATTCTGTTTTGTGTCACTTGATATCTCATCCGTGTTCGACGCTGTTAAACATGGAGGAAATGTCATAAACTGGTTCAAGGGGTTCCTAACCCAGCGTTCATACCAAGTCACATCAAATTCAGCCACGTCTGCTGCATGGACACCAGAATGTGGAGTACCACAAGGATCACCTCTCTCACCAACCATCTTCAACATAATGATGATCCCCTTGGCAAAACTCCTATCAAACCATAACCTCAACCCATATATATACGCCGATGATGTAACAATATACATCCCTTTCAAACAAGACATCAAAGAAATCCTCAATGAAATCAACCAAAGTCTACATATCATGAACACCTGGGCAGATGCATTTCGTTTGAAACTAAATGCAGAAAAAACTCAGTGCCTGATACTTACCTCCCAATACAACACGAAAGAATTTACCACTATAAAAATACACCAAAACTAAAAACTTCCAATCTCGGAGACGTTAAAAATCCTTGGAGTTACCATCGACCGCCACCTAACACTCGAAACCCATGCAAACAACACAACCAAAAAGATGTTCTACTGCATGTGGAAACTGAAAAGAATAAGACCATTCTTCCCAAGATCCGTCTTTCGCAGCCTAGTACAATCCCTCGTACTCAGCCATCTGGATTACTGCAACTCACTGTACGCAGGCTGCAAAGAGCAAATCCTGAGGAAACTTCAAACAGCCCAGAATACAGCAGCCAGACTCATCTTCGGAAAACCAAAATATGAAAGTGCAAAACCCTTACGAGAGAAGCTACACTGGCTCCCACTCAAGGAACGCATCACTTTTAAAGTATGCACATTAGTCCACAAAATCATTCATGGCGAAGCCCCAGCCTACATGTCTGAGTTAATCGACTTACCACCCAGAAATGCTAAAAGATCATCCCGAACTTTCCTCAACCTCCACTTCCCTAACTGCAAGGGCCTGAAATACAAGGTGCTGCACGCGTCAACCTTTTCTTACATGAGCACGCAGTTCTGGAATACACTGCCGCGGAACCTGAAAACGATCTACGAACAAACCAACTTCCGCAAATTATTGAAGACACATCTTTTTGATAAAATTTATGGAAAGAACAAAAACACATAAAGTCCACACTCACTGTTCAGTAATACATCAATACATCCACTTATGAATTCTCAACCCCCGAAATCTCACCACACTCATACCTTTACTCACAGAAAAATGTATACCATGAGGCTCATTTTCAAAGCACTTAGCCTCCCAAAGTTCCATAGAAACCTATGGAACTTAGCCTCCCAAAGTGCTTTGAAAATATGCCTCCATGTGGTTTTTGTTATTATATATTGCCCTTTAATTTCCCGTTGTTTCCTTCCAATGTTTCAATGTTCTTTTCCATTGATATATTCCTTAACGATATGTTGATTTTGTCTCGTATAACTCTTCACAATGTAATCCATAACCGAATTGTAACAAATTGTATTTCCATCATTCATAATGTATTGTAAGCCACACTGAGCCCGCAAAAAGGTGGGAAAATGTGGGATACAAATGCAATAAATAAATAAATAAATGATCTATTGCGGCTTGTTTAGAATATGGGGTTGAGAAGAAAAGTACATGATTAGTTTGTATCTTACTGGAAGAACAGAAAGATGATAGTAAAATGGGATGATACTGTTTCTGAAAGCTTTGGGGTGTGTGCAGGGGTGCCTCAAGGCTCAGCCTTGTCAGCAATATTATTTAACTTCTATCTACAGCCACTCTGTACTGTAATGAGAGATTTAGATGTTGACTTTAGAATTTATGCCAATGGCTCCCAAATCTGGTCCTGGATGCACCCCAGCCAATCAGGTTTTCAAGATGCCCACAATTAATATTCATGACAGAGATTTGCATACACTGCCTCCACTGCATGCAAATCTCTCTCATGAATATTCATTATAGATATCCTGAAAACCTGACTGGCTGGGGTTGCCTCCAGGACCAGGTTTGGGAACCACTGATTTATGCGGATGATGTGCAATTTCTTTCCCTGTAGATGATGAATTAGTTGTTGGCCATGAAAAACTGCTGCATTGTCTTGATGCTGTTCATCATTGGTTGAATGCAAATGTTCTTAATTTGAACTGGTCTAAGACTGAAGTGATGATGCTGGATGGGGGGGGGGGGGGAAGGTGGGCGAGTACATAAGAACATAAGCGTTGCCATGCTTGGACAGACCGCAGGTCGATCAAGCCCAGTATCTGTTTCCAACAGTGGCCAATCCAGGTCACAAATACCTGGAAAGATCCCAAAACAGTATAATACATTTTATAATGCTTATCCTAGATTTTTGTGTGGTTTTATAGAGTACTGTTTTGACCAGAGTGGACTATTGCAATAGTTTGCATATGGTATTGTCTTCTTCCTGTTTTCAAGCTTTAGATGATACAACATGCTGCTGTGAGATTAATTATGGGTTTGGCATGCCTGGACTATTTGACCAGCTTGATGAAAACATTGCATTGGCTCTCAATACAGTTCAGGGTACATTACAAATTGATGACATTTATTTTTAAGACACTGAATGGAATGGTTCCCAAGTACTTCAAGCAGACCTGGCAACTTTATGATCCTGTTCACTCTTTGCAGTCCACTGGGGCAAAACAACTAGTGGTGCCACCACTGACAACCGTACGCTATTTGATAACTAGTAGCAGTGCAATGTCTGTTGGACTTCTGCTCTGGAATAAACTGCCTAACTGCCTGGCAATTTACACCTCTTGGCATGCTTCGATGATTTAAGAGTAGGCTGAAAACTCATTTGCTTGTGGGTACCATGATTTATTTGCTACATTTGTATCCCACATTTTCCCACTTATTTGTAGGCCCAATGTGGCTTACATAGTTCCGGAGCAGCACTTGCGGACTCCAGGTGTAGACAAATACAAAGTGATGTTGTGGTTAAGTAGTTCTAAAGTTAATGTGGCGCAACCACATTGGGGATCGTGCAACGGAAGATTTGTGTGCAGTCTGTACACCAGTCTGGATCGGTGGGGTATGCCTTTTTGAACAGGCTTTAGGTTTTTCCCGGAAGTTTAGGTGGTCATTCATGTTTTTCAAGGCTTTTGGTAACGTGTTCCACAGTTGTGTGCTAATGTAGGAAAAACTGGACGCATATGTTGATTTGTATTTGAGTCCTTTACACCTTGGGAAGTGAATGTTTTCAACACTGTCACCATTTCAGCTGCTCCAGACCACAACTACCCTCCCGGACTATAAGGCTCACAAATATGGTGCAAAATAAACCATGAAGAGGACTCCCGATCAACCTCCTGCCAGACAGAATTGTGAAAAATCATCTGCTAGGAGAGGGAGAGAGGGGGAGAGAGAGGGGGGGGGGGGGGGGAAGAGGGAGAGAGAGACAATATTGCCCCCAAAGCCTAAACTGAGGACAAAGGGATGTCCCTCCTGAGTAATGTCCAACCATCCAGTCAGAAGACTTCAAGTGTTGTCATAAAGGAAAACAGCCAGAACATAGCAAATTGCAATAAGGAGTGTCTACCTCAGTCAAACCAACTGCTCATGGTCTCCGAATTTGGACTGATCAGGACCAGTACAGGAGGAGGGGCCCAAGACGAGGAGGGACTTCCCATAAGTATTTCCAGCCAGCCTCCGAATTTTAGTCTCTTAAGTTCCAGGACTTCTCCAGAATCCACTTCCCTGAAGATATGGTGGAAATGCATAAGTTTGAGATTGCCATGTCTGCCACCCTATGCAGGAGCTCTAATGTACAACTTACCATATAGTCCGCCAGCATCACTATGCTCACATTAACTCTCTCCTCAAGTCACTGAATTGGCTTCCTATCTGTTACCACAGACAGTTCAAACTCCTCTTATTGACTTACTGAGGAGCTGAAGAATGAATGCACTTGTATCTCTCCACTCTTATTTTTCCCTACACCCCTCCCCAGGAACTCCATTCATCAGGTAAGCCTCTCTCATCTGTACCCTTCTCCTCCACTGCCAACTCCAGACTCTGCTCCTTTTATCTTGCTGCATCACATGCCTAGAATAGACTTCTTGAGTTGGTACATCAAGCTCAGTCTCTGGCCAAATTCAAATCTAGGCTAAACCTCACCCTTTGAGGCTGCCTTTAATTCCTAAATCCTATTCACCTGTTCAATACCCATGTTTAATTTCCTATTCTCTTATTTATCCCATTTGTCTGTCTTGAACAGATTTTAAGGTCCGTAGAGCAGGGACCGTCTCATACATGTTTTATGTACAGCGTTGCTTACATCTAGTAGAACTATAGAAATGGGTGTCTGATGGGCCTAGCAACGGGTCCAGTAACTGCTGTCTGATAAATAAATGACTTTTAAGAGCAGTTGGGATCGGCAGTCTGGTATGCATTTGGAGTAAAGTACAACAAGAGTGGAAGAAAACCAAGTCCAAATGACCAGTACTGAAACCACAGTGGTAAGAGCACCAAAAATACAGTTTATTGGGACCCTACATGGTCCGTGTTTCAGCTGCAAAGCCTTCCTCAGGGGTCAACAAATTGATGTGTATAGATTAAACATCTGAGCCCCTCTGGATGGTATATTAGACTACCTGTAAGATTTTTATTCCTCCCAACTGAAATATATGATCTAAACTCTGCAGGACAGAGTAAGTGAAGCAAGGCCAAGGCGGTTACAAAGCACTATGCACAGACAGCTATTTGACCCACATCCCCCACAAGTATGGAACCACGCGTGCCTATGCCACAGTGTGATCGGTTTGAAAGGAGCTGGGGGCCGAAAGGAGAAGTGGGCATTTCATAAGGCTGCAGATGGTGGGAGGATAGATAGGTGGGGTGATGGAAAAATACAGTCTTTTTTTTTTTGAGAGAGAGAGAGAGAGATACATCATGTGACTGAACAAAGGAGCTTATTTGATAAGTTTTGCTGATGTGACTGGTTGTGGGTTAATGTTGTAAAGGTTAGACATGATAGAATAATTTTGGGCCTTGATATTGGCAACACATATTTGAATGAA
This sequence comes from Microcaecilia unicolor, assembly GCF_901765095.1. Lineage (NCBI taxonomy): Eukaryota > Metazoa > Chordata > Amphibia > Gymnophiona > Siphonopidae > Microcaecilia > Microcaecilia unicolor. The sequence goes on from NC_044031.1 coordinate 383,661,741, forward strand.
GAAGGTAAGAATTATATGATCTTTCTTGTAACTTTTAAATCTTATGTTAGTATACTATCTGTAGGTAGGAAAAGGGAAAGATGGAAAAGTCTTTTTACTGAACAACAGGATATAGCTAGCCGACCACAAGGTCATATAGCACAGCAAAACAGATTAGCCACAGTTTGGGTAGGTGACATGCTGAAGTAGCATCAAGAGGGGGGCACAGAATCTCCTGGGACAAAGGTGAGAGAGAAGTTTCTAGTAGAGGGGAGGGATAAACATATATGGCCAAATGATTGCTGGCAATGTATAGATGAGCTGTCCTGAGATTTCCTGTTGTATAGTATGACATGTATTAAGACAACGGTATAAAAGTAGGTGTAAGGAAAGTTATGGAAGGTAGCTTAGTACTCCCCCCCCCCCCCCCCCCACCCAAGTCAGGAAGCTGACTGGGTGGATCGGCCTCTGTGATAGAACAGTGCATTTTAAGCCTGTAAAACTGCCTTAATTAATTCTTGGAAATACATTTCTGTAGTTTGCCCAACAGGCGGTGCATGTTATGTTTTAAGCTGTTACAAAGAACTGGCTTTTCCTTCTTTAGTTAACACAGATAAAGGAAATGCCTACAGTGATGTAACCAGCTATTTTTAAAACTTCTTGTTCTGGGCTCTGAGTGGCCCAGTAGCTCATTTTCATTTGGATTTTTCTGGCTTTATCCCCAGTCTTAGACAGAAAGAAAAGAGAGCCAGATCTCTTTGATGAGTTATATGTCCTGATCTCACCAAGTACTTTTTAGAAAGTAAACAAATGTTTAGATTATCCATATTCCATATTTCAGTTACCTGTTATTGTTTGCTGATTGCACTTTTTTGTTCAATAATTTTTAAGACAATAAACAAGTTTCAGTTTATTGCCTCTTTGTCTAGTCTGATAAAGAATCCTGGTGGTTTGTGTGATGGGTCTTTGAATGCTTTCTGGGAACCGTGGGACCATTGGGAGTGTGGCTTCCAGTAACCTAGAAATCACTGAGGATAATTTGAGAGCGGGAGACTCACCCAGAGGCGGTTGTGACCCAGTTGGTGGGAGAAGGATGCTAGTGTAGAGTGCAGGTGGACCTGAGCTGTGCTAGGGATAGACCCTCTAAGTGACCCCAGGGTAACCCCAGGCAGGTGGCTAGGCATTTCGTGACAGCTTCCCTGTTTCTCTTTTATATTTCAGACTTGCCTTGTGCTTATGCTGCTAAACTAAACTTATTCTTTTCCTTTGGATTAAACTTTTTTTTTTTTTTTTATAAGTAACTTGTGAGTTCTTGTTTTTATTTTGTATAAGGTATAAGGCTAAGGACCAGGCTGGTGAGCGCTTCAGCTATCAGCTGAGGCAATGTGCGCCAGGGAGATTGCCACAGGTGTGGGGAACTAACTCTGACCCACACTGATGTAAACAGCTAGTCTTGAACTAGCCCTGATCAGGAAATATGGAACTAAAGGAGCACCTAGCACCACTTAATCTCCACTGTGCAAGACTCACCAGTCATGAATGCATCTGAGAGCTGTCGAGTCCAGAATCCATGGTGACCTTCCTGCAAGTAAGAGTATGCAGAAGAAGCAGGTCTCAAACTTCCTCACATGGGACCTAATACAGGAGGACTTGGGTCAAGGAACCACTGTACATAGCTGCCTAGAAAGAGGGAGACTAAAGAAAGACTCAAATCTTTTTATGTTGTGCTACCCCCATCACCACCACTACTATGTGAGCCAATAGCAGGAAGTAAATATAAAACCCTTGATCTTAACCATCTTAAGGATAGAATCAGGTGTCTCAGCCTTAGGAGATCCAAATTCTAGCTATCAGATGTGGCATGAATAATTTGGAGGGATTGGTGGGGGGGGAGGGGGAGAAGGAAGCCTACCACCACCCGAGAATATAGGAACACCCTACGCCTAGGCTACCATCTAGTTTAATCCACCTGAGAACTACCAGAAGGTCATACCCTAGAAAAGAAGGGTCACCAGCTGTTCTCTCCCAAAACAATCTCTCCACTAAGGTATTATCCCTTCTGAGAAAGCATCTCCTCTTCCTCTTAACATAGAAAATGACAGCAGATAAAAACTGGCTTTATTCAAGCTGCCCATCCATTCCATATATCCCCTTCCTCTCCTTTACACCTCTGTGCTTGTCCAATGTTTTCTTGAACTCAGATACAGTGTTAAGAATCTGCCACCTCAACCAGGAGGCCGTTCCACACATCTGCCACCCTTTCCATAAGGCAGTATTTCCTTAGATTATTCCTGAGTCTATCCCCTTTCACCTTCATCCTATGTCCCCTCATTCCAGGGCTTCCTTTAAATTGAAAAGAGATTGCCTCTTTTGCATTTATGCCATTAAGATATTTAGATGTATATCATATCTCCTCTTCTCCTGCCTTTCTCCTAAAGGATAAATATTGAGATCTTTAAGTCTGCTCCCATATGCTTTTATGATGGAGACCACCAACCATTAAAGCAGCCAGCCTCTGGACCAACTACATCTTGTTTATATCTTTTTGAAGGTGCAGTCTCCAGAATTGTATAGAGCATTCTAAATTAGGTTTCACCAGATACTTACACAGAGGAACTATCACTTCTTCTTTTTTCTTACTGCCCATTTCTCCCCCCTCTGCACACAAAGTATCCTTCTAGCTTTTGCTGTCGCCTTTTCTACATTTGGACACCTTAATAATCGGATACAGTCACCCTCAATTCTGCTCTTTCATACACAGAAGTATTTCTCCCCCTACACTGTACAGCTCCCTCAGGTTTTTGCAGCCCAAAAGCATGACACTGCATTTTTTAGCATTAAATCTTAGCTGCTAAACTCTGAACAAGCTTTGCTAGGCCCCTCTTCATGTTATCCATGCCATCAGGGGCATCTACCCTATAACAGGTTTTGGTATCATCTGAAAAACAGTCAAAACTTACCAGACAGCCTTCCCACAATATTGCTTGCAAAAATGTTAAAAGGAACTGCACCAAGAACTGATCCTTGCAGCATGCCACAAGTAACGTCCTTTTCCTCAGAGTACAGCTACTACTGAAAAAGATGTGAGCAAATCTAAATAAATCATAAATTTACCACTACATTTAGTCGTTTTCCATTCAACTACTTCCTAATCCTGTCAGTCACTTTAAAGGCCCATTCCAAACGCACTCGGTTAATTTATGAGTCATCTACGTAGAAGTGTGTCAAAGGCTTTGCTAAAATCTAAGTACGCCACATCTAGCGCTCACCCTCAATCCAACTCTCTGGTCACCCAGTCAAAAAAAATTAATCAGATTTGTCTGACAAGACTTGTCTCAATTAAAACCATGCTGCCTTGGGGCCTGTAATCCACTGGATTTCAGAAGCCTTACTATCCTTTGTTTTAGAAGCATTTCCATTAATTTACTTACCTTAAGGTCAGACTAACCAGCCTGGAGTTTCCAACCTCCTTATTTCTGCTTTTGTTGAGAAGAACACATCCATCCTCCAGTCCTCCGGGACCACTCCCATGTGGAATGTTCTAGCATTTACAAACATTGCCAAGGTCAGCCTCTGGTTTCTTCATTCCCAAAGGTCAAGCTCTGGTTCCTTCCATGCAAGGGCTATGAAGGACTCAAAGCAAAATCTGAAGATCCTGCCGAAGCAGTAACACCCAGGAATTATTTATTTATTTTATTCTCAGGTTGCAAAAGTGTTTTCATGCATCACAAGCTTAATCTGACCTTAAAGACACTCTGAGAATGGGCAGAGAGTTGGTTCTGCAGGCTATCCCCACTATTGTTGCCCTAGCTGAAAGGGAGTGGGGAGGAGAGAGGAGCTCCGATATGCCTGTGAGATCACCTGCTGAAATATTAACTCAGTAGAGAACTGGAGCTAAGAGAATAAGAGTTGCCATACTGGGACAAACCAAAAGATCCACCAGTATCCTGTTTCCAACAGTGACCAATCCAAGTTACAAGTATCTGGCAAGATCCCAAAACAGTAAAATAGATTTTATGCTACTTATCCTAGAAATAAGCAGTGGATTTTCCCCAAATCCATCTTAATAGCAACTTATGGACTTTTCTTTTTAAGAAGTTATTCAAACCTTGCTAATCTAACTGCTTTTACCACATTCTCTAGGAACGAATTCCAGAGTTTAATTACACATTGAGTGAAGAAATATTTTTTCTGGTTTATTTTAAATTTACTATTTAGCATAGATTGCATCTGCCTGTCAGGCACCTACTAGCCCCCAAGCCAGGCTGAATACATGAATTGCCATGACTTGCCTGCAGTCCATAATCTCCATTTTTTCCAGACAGGAAGTATCACAACTTCAGACCCCCTGATCATGTCCAAAACCCAACACAGCACCATAGAAGACTAGCAGGCACGCTGGGAAGAGACTGCATTGAAAGCCTCCCCACCACACACACACAACTTTTACTATTTATTTATTGCATTTGTACCTCACATTTTCCCACCTCTTTGCAGGCTCAATGTGGCTTACAATACATCGTGGATAGTGGAAATAAGAAGAGAATAGGCATTTGGTGTTACAGAAGGATTTGGGGTTACATGATAATAGAATACAAGATAGTAATATAACAGAAGGCATTATTAAACATTTCTGGATATATGTGTGGAGTTTTACATGTGTTGATCTTTGTGGTATATCTTGTCAAAGAGAATGGTCTTCAGTAGTTTGCGGAAGTTGGTCAGTTCATGGATCGCTTTTAGGTTGCGTGGATACACATTCCAGAATTGCGTACTCATATAGGAAAAGGTTGATGTGTGCATTAATTTGTATTTTAGACCTTTGCAGTTGGGGAAATTAAGATTAAGGAATGTGCGAGATGATTTTTTAGCATTCCTGGGTGGTAGGTCTATCAAGTCTGACATGTAGGCTGGGGCATCGCCGTGGATGATTTTGTGAACTAGGGTACATACTTTGAACGCGATGCGTTCTTTGAGTGGGAGCCAGTGTAACTTCTCTCGTAGGGGTTTTGCACTTTCGTATCTTGATTTTCCAAATATGAGTCTGGCTGCCGTTTTCTGGGCTGTTTGGAGTTTTTTAAGTATTTGCTCTTTGCAGCCAGCATAGAGTGAGTTGCAGTAGTCTAGATGACTGAGTACTAATGATTGTACCAGATTACGGAAGACGGTCCTTGGAAAGAAAGGTCTTACTCTTTTTAATTTCCACATTGATTGGAACATCTTTTTGGTTGTGTTTTTCGCGTGATTCTCAAGTGTTAGGTACCGATCAATGGTAACTCCAAGAATTTTTAGGGTTTCCGAAATTGGTAGATTTAGTTTAGGTGTGTTGATGGTGGTAAATTTGTTTGTGTTGTGTTGAGAGGTATTAGGTATTGGGTTTTTTCTGCATTAAGTTTCAGTTGAAATGCATCTGCCCAGGAGTGCATGATGTGTAGACTTTGGTTGATGTCGTTGGAAATTTCTTTTAGGTCTTGTTTGAATGGGATGTAGATCGTTACATCATCAGCGTATAAGTATGGGTTGAGGATTTGGTTTGATAATAGTTTGGCCAAGGGTATCATCATTAGGTTGAATATGGTCGGTGAGAGGGGAGATCCCTGTGGAACTCCACATTCAGGTGTCCATGTGGCTGATGTAATCGAATTTGTTGTCACTTGGTATGAACGCGTGGTTAGGAATCCCTTAAACCAATTAAGAACGTTGCCTCCGATACCGAAGTATTCAAGGATGTGTAGTAGAATTCCATGATCAACCATGTCGAAGGCGCTTGACATGTCGAATTGTAGAAGTAGTATGTTCTTTCCGGTTGCAATCGTTTGTTTGAATTCAGTCATGAGCGTAACTAGTACTGTTTCAGTGCTGTAATTAGAATGAAATCCTAACTGGGAGTCGTGTAGTACTGAGAACTTGTTTATATAGTCTGTGAGTTGTTTGGTCACCATCCCTTCTGTTATTTTGGTTATTAAGGGAATGGATGCTACTGGTCTATAGTTGGTTAATTCACTCGAATTTTTCTTTGCATATTTGGGTATGGGGGTGAGTAGAATGTTTCCTTTCTCCTTTGGGAAGAGTCCATTTTGTAGCATAAAATTGATGTGTTTCATTAGGTCTGTTATAAATTGTTAAGATTTCATAAGGTTATCTGGGCATATATCTAATTTGCAATGAGATTTGGCGAATCTTTTAAGCGTTTGGGAGATGAGGTCTTCCGATAGTATCTCAAATTCAGTCCAAATCCTATCTGCTGGGTATACTCCAGGGTCTGGGTCTAGACAGTCTAGGAGTGCAGCATATTCGATGGGGCTGATGGGTATTTTAAGTCTTAGTTGTACGATTTTCTCTTTGAAGTACTTCACGAGGTTGTCAGCTCCTGGTGTGGTATCTAGTAGCTTATTCACGAGTTGGAAGAGTTTGTGTGTGTCCTTGTAGTTTGGTCCAATTTCAGTTTTGTAATATAGTCTTTTGGTTTGTCTTATGGTGTATTTATATTTTCTTCGGAGTTGTTTCCAAGCGTTAAGTGTGGGATCGTCTTTCTTTTTAGTCCACGCATGTTCTAATTTCCTAACTTGTGTTTTGAGTTTTTTCAGTTCCTCGTTGAACCACAGTATTGAGTTCTTTCTGTGCGAGGTTCTGGTTTAAATTGGGGCAATGTGGTCTAATATTGTTTTGCATCCATCATCCTAGTCTAGGAGGAATAGGGTTGTGTCTGCCTTTGCTGTCCACCCATTATCGTAGATCTGTTGCCAGAATATTATCGGGTCTATTTTTCCTCTCGTGGTGTAGGTTTTTCGTTCCTGTTTTTTAGTTGTGGTTTTCGTTCGCCATTGGAGGGAGATGTATGCTTTGTAGTGGTCTGACCACGGTGTGGGTCTCCATTTTGTATCTGCTAGTATCAGGTTTAAGTCTGGATCGAATTTATATGTGATAATGTCTAGTGTGTGTCCTTTAGTGTGTGTTGGTAGTGTGTTTGGTGCGTGAAGATCCCATAATTGTAGAAATTCTTTGCATTCTTGGGTGCTTGTTGAGGTAAGATCTTCTAGGTGCAGGTTGATATCGCCTATTATGATGAGGTTTGAAGTAGAGACACGTGTTCGAGATGAAGTCCATGAGGTGTGTTTGGGAGTCTTGCCAATTGCCAGGCGGCCTGTAGAGTAGGATTGCGTTAAGGTGTTCCTGTAAGTTTGGGTGATTAATTCTTACCGAGGCAATTTCAAGTTGAGGTAGGATGGATTCAGCTGTGGTTGTGATAGTGAATTCGGATTTGTATATTATGGCTAGTCCACCTCCTCTTTTCCCATTTCTTGTCCAGTGGGTAATTTTGTATCCTGGTGGGCATAAATCTAAGATTATGGGATCTTTAAGGTTGTGGATCCAGGTTTCAGTGATGAATAGGAAGTCAAGATTGTCTTTGGTGATCCAGTCTGTTATAATCTCTGTTTTGTTTACTACTGACCTGGCATTTACGTATCCCAGTTGGATTGGATGGTAAGGTTCGATCTGGGCCGTAGATGGGTTAATTTTTATTAGTTTCCTGTTTTCTTGGTATTTGGTTTTGTTGTTTCCTTTTTCCCTTTCTGTTGGTTATTTCCATATTTTTTTTTTCCTTTTAGTTGATTGTTGTTCTTTTCATCTGGGGAGCTGTAAATGGGTTGCCTGTAGGGTTTGTGGGCTGTAGGTAGATTGTTGTTTATGTTGGGAGTGGTCCATGCTTGGTAAATAAAGGGGAGGAAGTAAATTATCATGAACAATTTGTTGGTGTTCATGTTGGCTATGGTTCGCGATGCTTGGTTGTGCCTGAGGGTGTGAGTGAGTGAAATTTTGTATGGTCCTCAAGCAGTATTAATATGGGGCATTGACAACATCAAGTAGTATGAACATTAAATAGTGAGTGAAAGAGCAATAAGTATTAAGTGTAGTTTCTAGCAGTGTCCGCATAAGGTAATCTTAACATCAAGCGGTCTCAACATTAAACATTATCAACAGCAAGCGTGTACTGCATTTAGGCATGTGAACTACAGTAAGCATTCTTAACATCAAGCGATATCAACATTAAGTAATGTCAGCGTCATGCAGTAACAAGAAATAGGCAGTAAGCAATAAGCAGTATCAGCATTAAGCAGTTTTCGGCATCGATGGAGGTTTTGTGGACTGGGGAAACGGTTGGCCTTTCCATGCCACATTGAGCAAAAGAGCCAATTTGCTTGATCTTTGTTTCCCCAGTCCTGTGCAGCCGTCATCCAGTACACTGTCTCAAAGCAAGTATACAAACGTATGAACTGCTGCAGGAGTAAGTCTCTCTATCCATTGTGATCATGGAAGCCAATATGGTTAATCTCTGTTTCTACTGCTCCTAAGCAGCCGTCATCCTGAGTGCTCAGAACAAGCGTGCGAGTCTGTGATCTGCTGCCGGGCTCAAGTAAACTGCAGTAGAAGCGAGACCATCCGGACTGCTGCGAGCACGTGGGCCAGCGCAGCGCCTCCAAACCGGGAGGGGTAAGCTCCAGATCGGGGGGTGGGGGAGCTGCGATCAACTCCTGGAGGTGCTCGGCAATTCCTCTGTGGAGAAGTCCAGCAGGGCGTCTCTCGCAGTCTCCGGTCTCCTGCCCCTCCTCAGACTCTCTCAGGTCCAGCCAGGTGTCCGGTGTTCCGCTCGTGGGGGTTGGCTGGGACTCTCAATCGGCCCTCCGGTGCGGCTCGGACACTTCCATGGCACCGCTGTGTCCCGATTCACTCCTCCCTCGGCCGCGCTGCAGCTCGCTCCGCGATCTGGTCACCGATCTCTCTCTCGTCACGTTGGGCACTACAGTCGGGTCCCGGACAGCGTCACTGACCCAAGGCCGCGGGTGGAGGTCAAGACCACTGCCACTCTCCTAGCGGTGATCCGGAACGGGTAGATCCCGATCGGTGCTCTTCCGATGCGTCTGGTGTCATGATCGGGGCCTGGGCCGGCGTCGCTGACCTAGGCCGCAGGTGGATGTGGCCGATTCTCAAGTATGCACTCTCCCGAGTGAGACATCCCGGGAACGTCCTGGGTTTCACTGCGTTCCCTTGGCTCTTCTCCCCGGTAGGGCTCCTGTCCATATCAGCAGCAATCGGCTGCTAGGCTGTGGTGCAGTCTCCGATCTGGGTCTCCGGAGTTCCTGGCCTCTGTGACCATGCGGTCAGTGGCCCACGTTGGAGCTCAACGAGGATTTCTCGGCCCCCTGGTATTCCACTAGTAGGTCCGATTCAGCTCCAGTTCAGCTCCGATCCGGTTCGGTCCAGTCGAGGAAGGTCCATGATGAACCAGGTTGGTTTGTTCCCTTGAGACTTCAGGAGCTCATTGTGGAGCTCCTTACCTGTCGGCCATCTTTTCTACTACCTCCCTGTTGCTCTCCAAAGATAGAGGGAGTGTGTGATATCAGCAGTTTCCATTATCGGCCTACCAAGGGTGAAAAGTCACCAGGCACCGCCTGATACTGGACCCGCTGATGTGGGAAATCAGACCTCTAGTGAATCTGTTCCCTAGGGAGGAGCAAAATCAGCCCCAAAGGGGCGTTGCCCAGGGCATCCCCCAGACTGTCTATTCTTCAGTAGGTAGCAGTCTGCACCATCTGCTGGAGCCAGAGAAAGCACAGAGAAGCTGAAGGCACTACCAGCCTCCTACACAGGGGAGTAAAGGCAGCTCAGTGTTCTTTTCATCTCCATCAGCTGGCAGGGGGCCATAACCCATTCATCTGGACTGGTCTGGCATGAATGATAAGGAAGATCATATTTCAAGATCCAAAATGTTTACAGAGAGTCATAGTCCTGCACACTATCTACCTCTAAGAGAAGGCCACCCCCTCTAAATCTCTGAGAGGATACATGCCCCCTCCCCCTTCACGTGAACTGAAAAACAAACAATCTGCTAGGAAAACAAAAGAAACATGAAAACAAACAAACAAAAAAAATACAACACAGCCATTGTGCCAACTCACTGAATAAACTGCAGCCCCTTCTCAATATCTTCCTTTCTTCTCTGACGCTCCATTACAACCCCTGCAATGTGTAACAAACAGAAATTAATGCTTGAAGTCTGCTATGTAAACAGGTCCAGCATTCAATTCTCAGCAGGAGAAATCTCTCACCATGGATAAGAGCACTAGAAACAGTAGTCTGGTGATTTTACGGCATAGTTCTCAATCCAGTCTTGGGGCACACCCAGCCAGTCAGGTTTTCAGGATTTCCAGAATGAATACAAGAGATAAATTTGCATGCACCACCTCCATTATAGGCAAATCTCTCTCATGTTTTCAGAAAACCCAAAAAGAGTAATACATGAGAGATTTGCTTACAATGGAGGAGGTGCATGCAAATTTATCTCCTGCACATTCATTCTGAAAAACCTGACTGGCTGGGTGTGCTCTGACTGGGCTGAACAGTACTAGCATAGCTGAATTGAAGGGGTCTCAGTTCTTGCTCTGAAGGTCCACAAGCAGGTCTGAATTTCATGGTAAAGGTGTCTGTGGTCACAAGGCCATCTGACAAATATTCATTGGAAAACACTGAAAATCGGACCCATTTGTAGCCCTTCCAAACACAAGTCTCAAGATATAGAAGAAAAGAAAGGTTAGTAATTATGCAAATATAAAATTAGCAATTACTGTACAGCTACTAAAATACATTTATAGCTGATTACGGTTTCAATCACATAATTTAAATTTAAAAATCTCAGAAAGTGGTCAACAGATTGGCCTTTTTTTTTTTTTTGTAGTTTTTCTCCTTTAGTCATTTCTGCTGCTTATTCCCTCCCAAATGACAAGTCTGAGTGGTTCAAGGACCCCACACTGGCCCAAAGCCCACCCTCAGTACCTTCACTGGTCTCTAGGAGTTACCACGGGAGTGATATTTGTCTCCCTCCCTTCCTGGGTACGAGTGTACCATTTACCCTAATCAAAACTTGAACGCCCGTCCCACAGGATTATGACTAGAGCCACTCACTTAACTGACCCCAGCCAACAACATCCTATATAATAATTCTCACCACCAATGTTCTAAAGTAGCTGCCTGTGTCCATGGCTCCTGGAATTGCTGAGCTAGGCTCCGTAGCCAGGCTGACGTCACTCACAGCTGATTCCCAGGCAGGGGGAGGAGTAGGGAAAGACGCAGAGCAAGTTGCTCCGCGTGATTCTCTACTCCTCCCCCTGCCTGGGAATCAGCTGTGAGTGCACCGCTCAAACACCCCATCAGCGCATCACCCAAGTGCTCCCCCCCCCCGGCACATTATCAACCCCCCTCGCCACCCGCAGCTGCCACTGGTAATGCTGTCTGGCCGCTGCTGTTTCTCCTGTTGAGCAGCAGCGGCCGCTACAAAAAGAAAAAAAGGCCATAAATGTTTTTAAACGTCAAGCGCGGCACCGCAGACCGCCATCCAGTCATTGGCTGTCGGCTCTGCAGCCGCTCCTCCTCTCACCTCCATGTCACTGCCCCTGGAGTAAGACCCCGGAGGAGCACAGCGACGTGAGAGGCGAGAAGAGGAGCGGCTGCAGAGCCGACAGCCAATGACCGATGGCTGTCTGCGGTGCCGCGCTTAATGTTTAAAAACATTTATTGCTTTTTTTCTTTTTGTAGCGGCTGCTGCTGCTCAACAGGAGAAACAGCAGCAGCCGGACAGCGTTACCAGTGGCAGCTGCGGGTGGCAAGGTGGTTTGATGTGCGGGGGGAGGGAGGGTCGCTGGACATGGATGGCTGGGGGGGGGGGGGCACACACTCACTGTCTCGTCTCTCACATACACTCTCTCTGACACACACAGACACTCTGTCTCTCACACACTCTCTCTCTCACACATAAACACACACACACTCTCTCTCTCTCATTCTCTCTCTGACACACACACACTCCATCTCTCACACACACTCTCTCTCAAACATACACACTCCAAGGAAAATCTTGCTAGCGCCCGTTTCATTTCTGTCAGAAACAGGCCTTTTTTACTAGTTTACAAATATATATATATATATATTTTTTTTTTTAATTGTAGAAAGGTCCCATCACCCAAGAGAAATCTATAAAGTAGCAGATGTGTACATTACATGTAGCACTGACAGTGAACAGAGGCATACACCTGGGCCAATGGTTACACATTAACAGTATACTAATGTTGCTAACATCTGGGCCCTCTATGTATAAACATCTCCCCCAACCTCCCCACCCTACTACTTCTCAGACTTTCTTGGTGCGACAGGAGCCTGTGTCACTTGCATTCATTTCTCATGTACCAAATAAGCAGGCTTAGTGCAAAATAAAACAGGCTTCAGCAATAATTGAAATAACGAAATTGAATGAGATAGTAATACGGGAGCTAGGATTGACCAAGAGAATTATCACTGATCCACATTGCTTGGGACTTAAAGGGATTTTATTTCAATTTATTGTGAAGCTAGCAAACAGTTGCTTCGAGACAGAAGTTCTGCGTGCTTAGACTAGGGCTAATCATATCAATGCTTCTGAAAAGTTGTATGTGGTCAGCAAAGTAAAACCTGGTTATTTCATGGGATCGCACCAGAGTTGCTAGAGGGCTAAGGAAAATATTGAATAAGTGTGCGGCAAGAACTGGCCCTTGGGGAACACCCTTGGAGTAAGCCAGAGAGAAATGGGAAACAGACGTCACACAATAAGTCCAACTGGACCAAGATGAGATAAATCAGTCCAGTACCTTATTGCCAATGCCTAATGAGACCAAGCAGCCAATTAGAAGATGGCAAACAATGTACAAGATAAGCCTAGGGAGACAATTATGATCATTTTCCCCTGATAAAATGTCAAAAAGGGACCCACATGTGTATTAAAAGGGGGCAAGAGGAAAATACTCCCAACTATGGCATATGTCTGTGGGGGATGCCATATAATGTTTTAGACAAGTTATCCAGCAGGAAAGAGCTGGGCTCACTCAAAGGTGAGTAAATCTGGCACAATTAAACTAAGATTTCTAACAAAAAATCAGAACGCTACTGTGGTGGTTGCAAATATGCATACTGAATATATATAGGTAATTATTTTTTTGAGACAGACTCTTTACATTTAAGTTGGGTATCCACTCTCCCCACCCCCAAAAAAGTAGCCTCCAGTTTATGAGCTTCAGAACAATTTCTGAAATGTCTTTCTTTCTAATTGTGTTAAAAAAAAAAAATACAAAAAACGTAGGTTACTGTTTTAGCTATACTTCAAGGGGAGGGGGGAAAAAAAAAAAAAAAAAGATACATGACCCAGTTTTTCACTCCAAAACCAAAGAAAACAAGAGGGTCTCATTCTGAGCAGTTATTTTTAATGGAAAACTCCACAATGTGGGTTACTGTCCCTTTTCCTGCAGGGGAGACTGCTTCACATAGCAGGTTATAATATAGACTCAGCAAAAGAGAAATTCTGTGTGGGAGTTTATAAACTCCAAAGTTTGGAAAGAGACATGCACTTAAGATCATCTGAGTTCTGGAAAATTAACAAAACATTTTTTAATTTGAAAAGAAGCTTTATTTGATTTATATGCAACAGTAACAGCCCATAACTACCACAGAAAACATACGATAGATCCAACAGTGAGATTAAGTCAACCCACACTGGCATTCTTTGCAACAGTTTGTGTGTTTAAAGAGGAAATGTTTTGTCTTAACTGAAGCTCTTAGGCCAGTGACCTCACAAAAATGATCTGTGCGTGAAAAGTAATGTAAAATACCTGGAAATATGCAAAATGCCAAATTCCAGGCATTTTACAGTACTTTTCATGCAAAATCACTACGCAAAAAGTATATTTCATAGTAGTAAACGTCTGCACCAAAGTTTATGAATACATCTCATTAATAAACTACTGTGATGCAAATTCATGTGAAACAGCTAATTAAACAAGGGTGTTACAAAACCAAGAGTGCTAAAATATTTTTGAAGGCCATTTTTGCAAATAAAAATTACTGTAGCCCAACTTTGCCCAATAGTGCAAACCATCCCTTCCCAATGCAGCTGTACAATTTCAAGGAGCACGATGGTCCATTTCAGAACCCCAGGGTCACCGATCCATGGTAAACCAGCAGCCCTAACAAAGCCCCCTTCCCTAGCCCTTAGGTGGGACACAGGTACCTAAAGGTACCCTCACCCCAAATCCCTTTAATAAAGCCTGGGGGGCTGGTCCTACTCCCAGTATCCACCCAAGAGGTACAAGGGGTACTAAACGAATTTAGGGAAGTTCTGACATCTCTGCTGTGTGACCATTTCAATGCTTCTCTAAACACAGAAGGCAGAAAAAGACCATATGGTCTACTCAGTCTACCCATCCATGCCATCTACTATCCCTATCACTCCCTTAGAGATCCTATGTACTTGAACCAAGCTTTCTTGAAAACTGTATCTGAATTTGCCTCCACCACCTCTATTGGGAGGCTGTTCCACGAATTCACCATCCTTTACGTGAAGAAGTATTTCCTCAGGTTACTTCTGAGTCTGCCCCCTTTCACCTTCATTCTATGCTCCCTCGTTCCAGAGCTTCCTTTCAATTGAGAGGCTTGCCTCCTGCGCATTTATGCCATGTAGGTATGAAAAATGTCTATCATATCTCCTCTCTCCCGCCTTTCTTCCAAATTATACATATTGAGATCTTTAAGTCTGACCCCATACGTTTTATAACAAAGACCACAAACTTTTTAAAATTTTATTTTATTACAATTGTCAGATGTGGTAACAACAGCATGACAGTACAATGTAATGCTAGAACAACAAGTGACTAGCAATAAACCAGATATAGAAAGAGGACTATGATGAGCAAGTCAATCCTCCTCAACATACAAATCCTTGGGCACCCTTACATACAACAACCCTACTCACAGCATACCTACAGACACTCAAACTTCCAGACATACTCAAACATCCCCTTCCCCCCACCCCCCCCCCAGAGATGCCTAAACGATCAATAAGCATTACTGTATACTTGCAGGTGTAGGATTATGAGCACAGGTCAGCACAGGTCAAAAAGAAGGCAGAGGCTGACAAGCCACTCTGGAAACTGTCAGAGATTGAGAAGCCTGTAATTTATGAAAGAAAACATGAGCCTGTGTAAACTCAGGCATTTTATACCCTTAAGAGGCAAAGCAGGCCTTGGGAAATAAACTAGTATAAAGAGAAGAGTGTGATTTAGTAACTGAAGCGAAACTATAGGGTGAGAACAGAGAATAGAATGATCCCTCAGTAAGATAAGTGCTGAAGTATGTGAAGCCTTGCTTAACACAAAAGGTATATAAACAATTGAATCAGAGCATTACGTTGGAGAGGTAGAGGCAGACCACATGTTTGTGTCCCCTCCTCTCCACATGAGAAACTAGCATTTGTAATTGTAACTTTATCTTGGTAAGAAATTAAAGAATTGCTTTTCTCATACGCTGGCCTTCATAGTCCTTTATCTCTCTAAATTGCGAGTGGTTCGTGAGTACTAATTTGAGAGGTGATACAAGCAGCCTAAAAAAAAAAAAAAAAAAAAACATAGGGTTGAATGCCCAAAACACTTTTTTTTTCCCCCAAGGTGGTATATGATGTGTTGGTATATCTTAATTTCAAAAGTAGCAAATTCCCTCATGCTACAACCACGGTTGCAATGGTGGTGGTTCCTCCATGACCAAATAGGCCAGCACTGACTTTTTAATTAACAATATTGCATTAAAAAGGAATCTACACTGTGAAAGTGAAAGCCTCTGGCAACCCAGAAGCAAAAGATCCATAGTCCCACTCAGGGGAGAATTAGCAATATGAGCTAGCACAAGCAAGCTTCACGCCAAATGGCTTGGGTATCAAATTCCAAGAAGGAGAGCTGAGGGTCCCGCTGAGCATGTTTGCACTTGCTGCATATCCAATCTTTCCAGAGTCCAAAATGAGCCCCCTTCTCTTTGGTAATATAGTTGGGTTTAGTGTAGTAGTTTAAATCATAGCACTTGTAGAGAGCTACGGATTTAGTAAAATCATACAATGTGGTGAATAGCTCCAGGAATTGCTGCTCAGTATATCTCTGCACCATGCCTCTCTTAACTTATTAATCCACTCCAGGCTTATGGTATTCCTCAGGGCCTTGTAGCAAAAAGACAATTTGTTAAAGGGAGCTGGCGTTTTATAAAATAGCTGATTCAATTTCCCAAATTTCCAAGCCTCACCATATTGTCTGGTCAGTGTCTCCCAGAAGTGCATGACTTGGAGACAGGAATACAGATATTTATGGGGAATGCTCTATTTGACTTGTATTTGGGAGAAGGATGGAAAAAAAGACCCCAATCCCTGTTGTTGGCGGTATCTATGGTGTTGAGTCCAGGTTCAAAATTCATCTACAAAAACTGTAAATTCTCATAATACTCCAATACAGACTACCTAAAAGACTACGTAAAACAGAGGAATTCAAAAAATGGCTCCAATCTTGGTGTAAAGAAGGTTTTAGATATCTAGGAGGATGGGGTAATACGTGGAAAAATAACAGGTTGTACTGTAATGATGGTTTACATCTTTCTATGACACAAAAAAGGATCCTTGGGGACAAATTTAGACAGTATGTTTCTACACATTTAGAGGGTGAGGTGACAGAAAGAAACAAGGGAATTCAGAAAGTCACCCCCCCCCCCCAAAAAAAAAAAAAAAAAACAAGATAGCAGAGGGAAAAGTTATGTTAATATAGAAAACCATCCACACTCACTTAGCACATGGAAAGCAATTAGCACAAATGCTCGTTGTCTAAGTAAAAAGGTTCAAGATTTGCAAGCCCTGATTTTGGTAAAATGGAGGAATACCTGAAGAAGGAACTGATGGCATGGGTAGACGTGAGTGAAAATGAAGAGCAGTGGTCGAAGCTGAAAACTGCTATATATATACGAGCTAAGGACTGAGTGCGAGGGGTTGTTCAGGGCGATGAAAAGCATAAGATTTTGCTGTTTGCAGACGACACCTTGCTTACCCTGACCAGCCCACAAACTTCCTTGCAGGCATTACTCCCTATATGGCCAAATGTCAGGCTTCAAGATCAATATGCAAAAATCAGAAATTCTTACTATTTCTCTCCACCAGTGTGAGGTAGGGTCCTTGCAAACGCAATCTCCTTTTTCATGGGCAAAGCATTATATTAAATATCTTGTAATCAATATCACTCCCACTTTAACAGATCTTTTTAATGCTAAATTTTCCTTCTAAATTGCTGGAGCTTTTTGCTGACCTTGACCACTAGGAGGGGTTAAATCTTTCTTGGCTTTGCCAGATCCATGCGGTATGGGACTCCTAAATTTTAAAAAATATTTCAGGCTGCCCAACTACGTATATTTACGGAGTGGCTCTCTCATTCAACGAAAGCTTGGGTTTGCTTGTAGCTGGGTCACCTGGCTTCCTAAGAGAGATCTTTTGAAAACAATTGCTATGCTCTCCCTTAGTATAGTGTTTCCACTGCCCACTTGGTACGCTTTGTGGGATACCTTCTTCCCTGACAGGCAATATTACTTACAAATGGCCATTCGCTACCCCTCAGTTTTCAGATAGGGGTGCTGGATCCATGCTATAAGCTCTGGGAACAGAGGGGACTTCGCACTTTGGGTCAGGTTTGGGAGGAGGAAGATCTTTTGCCTTTTTTGGACCTACAGGATGAATATGGGCTGACACTCAAATATTTCATTATTGGCAGCTTCGTGATTTCATCCTTCATAGGGCTAAAGGTGAACTGGGAATGGAGGAGACACTCTTAGAGCGAGCCTTGCAGGGAGGGGGTCATAGAGGATGTATTACCCGTCTTTGGCCCAGATGCAAAAAAACTAACGAGCAAGCAACAAGGGTTTTATACCAGTTCTAACCAGTTTAGCCAGCAAAGAGTAAAACGAGACATACACAAAGGGGTTCTCCGAGCTCTTTTCCTATCACGGTAGCTGCTAACGAAAACGAAATACAAAGCTATGCAAAACTATTATAATGAGCTAATTATTATACAAATGTGCATGCAAGGCAATGGACAGCTGTTTTCCGACCCAATGCACAGAAGCACTCCCTAGCTTTACCGTGGAAAAGTTAACGGGAGGTCTGGAGCTGTCGGTCCTGACAGCTCCAGACCACCCGTTAAATTTGAGTGAGTTTCACACAACAAAATATTAGGGCAGAGAGACTGCTTTTAACCAGAACACACAAAAAAAGTGTGAGAAAAATCCAACCTGAAAGGCTGTAGGGAGCTGGTGAGTCCCTGCGGTGGGAGGAAAGAATCCTGCTTCAGTTGTCCAGGGGCCAGGCAGAGATGAGGGACAGCCGCATGAGTTCTTGTGCCGCCACAGCCCTGTCCCAGGCAAGGAAGCGGGGGTGGCAGAGGAGAGAAGAGAACCCCGGAGCCCACGGGAGCTACCTCCACGCTCCCAGCATCAGCGGACCTCCCCCCCCCCCCCCCCCCCACCCACCCAAGAGAGTGCAGGCTCCTGGCTTGTTTTTAAAAGCTACGACGTGTCTCATACACGCAGCTTGTCTGCGTGTATGAGAGCAGTCTAACATGCACAGAGCAGCCACGCTTAGCGATGGGATGCTCTGTGCATGCTGAGCTGGCCGACTGGCTTCCCCCCTATCGCATGCAAATTAGCTTTGTCAAAAAGCAACAAGCAGCTCATTTGCATGCAATTCTCTTTGGGACTCCATCTGTATTTCCAAATCAGTAATTTGAAAATACGAATGGATTCTTAACAGGGATCTTAGTGCATCTGGGCCTTTATAAGGCCCTTCTGTTTTCTACTAATCCTATTGTGTACCAGACCAATAAATGGTAGCGAGATCTAGGTATTTCCGTGGAGCCCAAACAATGTGAAATTATATTTAAATATCTATTAAAGGTTATCTATAGCAAGTAGTCTGGTGTAAAAGTTACAAAATACTCTATGGCTGGTATTACACCCCACAGTGACTTTTTTTTTTATTATTCAATTTATATTATATACAACGCAAAAAAAAAAAAAATAGTACAGGAAATTGGAAATCTTAACATAAAAGAAATCTTCAATGTTATCAAAGAACCAAAATCATTTCACCACTTTCGCCCATAAGTAATTAGGAAAGTTTGGATCCAAGGAAGAAAAAAAACCTACCAGAAATTAATCCTTAATTAATGCTACCCAGGGTGCTTTCTCAAAGCTGTTATACAGTGTACTATATGTGATTAGACTCTTAACATTAACTTCTTTTTTCGAAAACAAAAATTCTTCCGTTTGGGATCAAAGAATTGAAATTGCTTAGTCTGAAATAATATTCGGCAAATACAAGGAAATTTTAGTACAAAATTTGCACCTAAGGCTAAAGTTCTAGGATGGAGAGCTAAGAAGGCTCTGCGTCTTTTTTGCATTTCTTTTGACAAGTCAGGATCAATTCTTATTTTAGATCCCATAAACAGAGAGTCCAAATGTCGAAATGAAAGCTTTAAAGCAGCATCTCGATCCATCTCCAAAGCAAAGGTGACCACTGCAGTAGTTCTCTGGGTAATAACTTCAAGTGATGATTCTAAGAAAGATGTGAGGTTCATAGCATCACCAACTTGGGGCTGAGAAATTCCAACCTTAGATTTTACATTACTCTATATATACTGTGCCCGAGTTATTGGAGGCAATGAATCCCCAGACATTCCTAAAATTTCCACCAAGTATTTTTTAACCATTTCAATTGGTGTTATTAAAGGTGATCTAGGAAAATTAGTCATTCTCAAATTGAGACTCCTAGTTTGATTTTCTAGATTTTCCAGTCGACGAAAGGTAAAATTCCTGTCTTGAATTGTGACTTGTCCCAGAGATTCCAATTTTTTAACTTCTTCATCCAGAACTTTCACGTCAGAGATTTGTTGAGCAGTTACCTGAGCTTGGGTAAGGACTGCTTGAGACAATAACTTAATTTCACTAGCATTTTTTATATCAATTATTGTAAAGAAGATTGTAAGTTAAAAGTCAAGTCCCAGAGTGACTCCATTGTCACTACGGCTGGTTTTACCACATCCCCCGAAGAAAAAACAGGAAGGAGGGCACTGATGGATTGATTTAAAGTACTCACTATTTGAATAGGCAATATCTGTGCTGTAGTTTGTTCTCCAAGTTGATTTCCCTCCACCACTTCTCTCAGCGTAGACAAGTTCCTTCCCTGGTTCCTCGACACTTCCACGCTCGGGGTTCGAGCCACAGGACTTGCTTCTATGCCGTTCCTTCCTGGTTGTGGGGGAGCCGCATGTAAAACGGGGCTCAGAGAAACCCCGTTTACACTGCCAGCTAATACTAACGTGTCAGTACCGACAGCAGTAGAAGAAGCTTGCCTGGGACCTGGCGTCATCCTGAATTGCTCTAAAGTCGTCTTGTGGAGAAGGTGGGTACGGTGGGGGTCGAGGGATTCTCCCGAACCTTCCCTCTCCTTTTCCACATCTTCCACAAAGGTCAGGAGCCATCCCCAAACAGTGTTTTAGAAGACTATTGGGACGCGTCTGGTGCAGTTAATCTCTATGTCGCCATCTTGGATCCTCAGCCTGGCACAAACTTTTTCACCCCACAGCGACTTCTTAAGATGTTTAACTATGGCATGGGCAATGCTGGTGACATTGTGGAGAATCTCGTGATATGTATCATATCTGGTGGTCTTGCTTCGTGGCCCAATCCTTTTGGACTGTTACTTTTCAGACTTTACATCAAATACTTCCGGTTCTCTACCCTTATAAAGCAGAGAACTGCTTGTCACATGTTAAACCAGTGGGAGTGCGGCTAGAATATCATAAGCTACCCTCTGCGGGGAGGGGGGGGGGGGGGGTTTACAGCTTGCAAGATTTCGCTAGTGACTTATTGAAAACAAGCTGGCTTACCAACTATGGATAGAGTACTCTGCAAACTGGACCACATTCATCAGATGACTAAACTTCCTGTAATCAAAAATGGTACCCAGGTTAAAATTTTCATAAAGTTTGGGGCAAATATCATGCATGGTGGTCACCTGGGGTGGCTCAGCCTTCTTGATCCCCTTCTTCCTCTGTCAATCCATTTAATTGGAATTGCTCAGACCTTGCTTAGCTGAAGTCTATAAGTATATTTTCTAGAACTCTTGCATTGGCTTCTTGGGGGGGGGGGGGGGGGGATAGGGAAGGATGTTCTATTGGAGGATTCTCAATAATGTTAACCTATGGACTTTATTGCAATTGTTCTGCTTTATAATTTCAGACACTCTCCTGTGTTTCCATACTTTGTCTACTGGAAAATTTTCAATATAATAAACATTTTGTCAAAAAAAAAAAAACAACCTTCGAGAAATATGGTAACTAATCTTTACACATTAAAGTAAACAAAAAGAAAGAGGAAGCCTTTATGGTTCTCCAAACAAGTGGCTGAAAAAAAAATAAGGGCAAAAGAGGCTTCATTCAAGAAACAGAAGAATGCAACAAGAGGACCACAGACAAGATCATCAGATTAAACTCAAAGAAGCGAAGAGGGAAATACAGCGGGTGGAAGAAAAAAGTCTCAAGATGAGTGGTGATAAGACCTTTTCCAGATATATTGGGGAAAGAAGAAAACATAGGAATGGAATCGGTACACAAAGATACCGAGAATGGCTATGTGATGAAGATAAAGTGAATGTGCTAAACAAATTCTTCTGCTCGATGTTCACGGAAGAAAATCCTGGAGAAGTTTGCGGTTGTATGCCAAGAGTACCTGGGAATGGAGAGGATATTGTGCCTTTCACGGAAGAAAGCGTTTATAATCAGCTTGAGAACCTGAAAATGGACAAAGCCATGGGGCCAGATGGGATACATCCCAGGATATTGATGAAGCTCAGAGAAGTCCTGATGGGACCTCTTAAGGATTTATTTAATAGATCTTTAGAGACAGGAGAAGTTCCTCGGGACTGGAGACAGGGAAGAAGTGGGAAACTAAGGTCCAGTAAGCCTCACGTCAGTGGTAGGAATAATAATGGAGTCACTGTTGAAGGAAAGCATTGTTAACTTCCTAGAAGCCAACGGGTTACAGGCTCTAAGGCAACATGGCTTTACCAAAGGTAAATCCTGCCAAACGAATCTTATTGACTTCTTTGACTAGGTGGCCAAAGAATTGGATGAGGGATGTGCTCTAGATGTAATCTACTTGGATTTCAAGCAAAGCCTTTGATATAGTCCCTTACAGAAGACTCATGAATAAGTTAAGATGACTGAATTTAGGACCCAAAGTGGTGAAATGGATTGGAAACTGGTTGACCGACAGGCGGCATAGGGTGGTGGTAAATGGAATCCGTTCGGAGGAAAAGAAGGTGAGTAGTGGAGTGCCTCAGGGGTCAGTGCTGGGGGCCGATTCTGTTTAATATATTTGTGAGAGACACTGCTGAAGGATTAGAAGGAAAGTTTGCCTTTTTGCGGATTATACGAATATAGCCAATAGAGTGGATACCCTGGAGGGAGTAGAAACCATGAGAAGGGATCTCCAAACGTTAGAAGAAACAAGGGTCTGGCAGTTAAAATTTAATCACTTAATTGTACTCTAGAAACCTAAATATGCTATCCCTACTACTTTGTGTTGTGTAATACAATAGGGCTCAGTATCAAGTGCTTCTGTTTTAAGCTAACAAGTAGCTCATACCATTGCACTAGTAACCACCATCATTGCACTCCAAGTCCCTTCCTCCCTTCCTATATATGTAGTGTCTTAGAGTTCTGTATGTGGTACATTCCCTCCTTATGTTCTTTTTTTTTTTTGAAATATCTTTATTGATACATGAAAACAATTGCATCGGTAAACTATAATACAAAATGAAAGAAAGAAGAAAAAGAGATAAACATTTGAAACCATTGCCCCCTCTATGAAGGGAAAAACAGATATTGATGCCCTTATTTCCATGAATTTTGTTTTTATTTCCCCCCCCTTTCCCCCCCCCTCCCCAGTCCATTGTCCCTTCCCTCAAAACTCCCTCCCTCCCCCTTGCTGTCCGTTCACACTTCCTTTTCTTTTTCTTCCTCAGAGACTGGGTCCTGTAGCATAAAACGGGCCCGCACTCTCCCCCATATATCTCTATACTGGCGGCTGCTCAATGAAACTGAATGCTTAAGCGCTGTAAGTACCCAATGAGCCATCTCCTTCATATAGTTCTTCCATAGCTCCAGGGATGGGGGCGTTTTGTCCACCCACGTCTGCAAAATACATTTCTTGATCAGTAAGGTCGCTAGTAAAACAAATTTGCTTTGGTCAGCTCTTAGCCCTTGCTCCCTTAAGGACTCCACACAACCCATCAAAATGATTGAGTATTTCCATTCCACCGCGCGCTGCAGGAGTTCCTCAATGGCACCCAGCGCTCCTACCCATATATCATGCAATGAGGGGCACTCCACGAATGAGTGCAAGAAAGTACCCACACCTATCCCACATTTATTGCAGCAATTATCCTCCCACATCCCCAATACTTTCCCTTTTTCCTTGGTGATATGCACCCGATATAATACTCTATACTGGATGTCCTGCAGGGCTGCATTTGGCGTCACCTTATGCAGGTCTCTGAACACCGCCTTCATCCGGTCCTCAGAAATATTCTCAACTAGGTCTTTGCTCCATGTATTTGCTAAATTAGCTATGTGAGTTGCCCTTTGAAATTGCCTAATCAATTTACACCACTGTGTCAATTTATTGAAAATTGGAGCCAGTCGCAAAAATTCATAGTCCAATTGCGTGAACCGCACCTTCGCCTGACCACTGCGTTCTACACTCAATATGTAGTCCCTCACCTGCAGGTATGCAAAGAATTGGGATCCCGGGATCTGAAGCTCATTTTTAACCTGGTCAAATGATGGAAATACCTCATCCCCCTCCTTTCTGAACTGGCCTATGAACCGGCAGCCCTTCGCTCGCCAATTTCCAAATACCGACGCTCCAAGTCCTGCTGGAAAGGCCATATTCCCTGTTAGCGGCATGAAAGGACTCATTCCCTGTTTTGCCCCGCCGTGCCCTCTCCACCACCTCCAAGCCTTCTGCAATGCTGCTACATATGGATTCTCTACTATCTTCTTGGCACCTTTGATTACCCACGATTCCAGAACAGTAAATGGGTCATTCGGACCACACCAACTCTCCCAAAAACCCTTCACTGCATAAAATCCCTCTCCTGACATTAATTCATGATTCCAGCGCATCAGAGCTGCTACATTGTAAGTTCTCAGATCCGGCAATCGAAGGCCCCCCTGATCACGTCTATGGGTTAACTTCACAAAGGATATCCGCGGACGTCTCGCATGCCATATGAAAGTACCTACCACACTTCGATACATACCGTCTTCCGCTTTGTTCACCCACAGTGGTATCATCTGCAACGGGTAAATTAGCTTAGGCAGCATCACCATTTTTACCAAGGCTATTCTGCCCAAAAAACTCAATGGCAGATCTCTCCACCTCCCACAGAGCTTCTTGACCTCCTCTAGTCGTGTTACTACATTCTTCTTGTATACCCATGAGGGATCTGCACTTAAAAAAACTCCCAAATACTTGATGCCTTCCTTAGCCCAAGCCAGAGGAAAGTTTTGCAGGGCCCTGCTATCACAAGGGTTACTGACTGGCAATGCCTCAGATTTCCCGAAATTAATAGTAAGCCCAGAAAAATCCCCAAACTCTTTAATGAGGGCCATTACACACGGCAGCGTGGTAGTCGCCTTGTCTAATAACAAAAGCATATCATCCGCGAATAAATTAATTTTATACTCTTCTCCCCCCACTCTAATTCCCCTCACTGCAGGTTCTTGCCTTATCCTAGCTGCTAGCGGCTCCAATGTCAAAATGAAGAGCAATGGTGACAGTGGGCACCCTTGCCGGGTTCCCCCCTTCAACGAAAAACATTCTGTAAGAGAATTATTGACTATAATTTGCGCTGTTGGATTGCTGTAAAGCGCTCGTATCCAATCCAAAAAATCCCCTCGCATTCCAAAGCGCCCTAGTACCCAAAAAAGGTACTCCCAGACTACTTTGTCAAACGCTTTTTCAGCATCCAGACTCGCTACAATTGCGTCCCCAGCCCGTCCTCTGCCCTCAAATAGAGCTCGACTTACTTTCAAAATATTCGCTGAGGCGAATCTTCCTTTAACAAATCCCACCTGGTCCGAGTGAACCAGACAGGGAACAACCTGACCCAAACGGTCTGCTAGTACTGCTGCCAGTATTTTTATGTCCTGATTGAGTAATGAGATAGGCCTATAAGAGCTAACCATCTCAGTATCCTTTCCTGGCTTAGGAAGGATTGTTATATGCACATGGTTTAATACTGGTCCCATAATGCCTGTGTCCTTCACTTCTTCGCACATTGACACGAACGGTGGAACAATTACATCCTGTAATATCTTGTAGAATTCCGGCCCTAACCCATCTGGCCCGGGGGCTTTAGCTAGCTGCAGGCGTTTAATTACTTTCTGTATCTCCTTCCCCTGGAGTGGAGCATTAAGAAGCTTTATTTGGTCCTCCTGTAACTTGGGAAGCCCCACTCTAGCGAAAAACTCCTGACACTTGCCTTCAGAGAAAGAACCTTCCCTGTACAATTCTGAATAGAAGCGTACAAACTCCTTCTGTATCTCTGGTTGGGTCTTGAAAACCCGCCCCCCTTCATCTCTCATCTTACTAATGTATGTTTTCGATGATTTCTGCTTCACCAATGACGCCAACAGTTTACCTGTTTTATTGCCCCAGCGGTGTAGCCTGTACTTATATAGTTGGATATTGCACAGCGCTCCTGCGTCCAATACCTCCCTCATTTCTTTCCGACATGTCACATAGGCTTTCCGGTTACTCTCAGAAGGAGAGATGATAAAAGCTCTTCGGGCATCTTTTAAAGCCAATGTAAGAGCTGTTAAGCGGGAGGCACGTTTTTTATTCTGAGACGCAACGTAGGACATAACTTTTCCTCGCAATACTGCCTTTGCAGCCTCCCAATATATTCTTGCACTTACTGATTGCGTGTCATTGTCTGTTATGTAATCCATCCAGCTCTTCCTCAAATATGTTCTGAACTCCCTATTTTGATACAGAGTTGGATTCATTCGCCATCGCATCGAATGTTTCCCTTCCCAATTTAGCTCCGCCCACACTAGAGCATGATCAGATACATCTGGTATTCCAATTCCTGTACTAACCACAACGGAACTCATCGAGTGGGATACTAGCAGGTAGTCAAGGCGCGAATGGACTCCATGTGGATGGGAAAAGAAAGTGTAATCACACTCATCTACATGCTGATGACGCCAAATGTCTACTAACTCTAATTCCCTCATAAGTAAATTTACCCCCTTCTCATCATGATCTTTCCCCGCTCTCTTAGGTGGTTTGCAGTCTATGGAGGGATCGCTTGTGATGTTGAAATCTCCCCCTATTATCAGCTTATAATCACTAAAAGTGGCTATTTTTGCTAACAGTGTGGAATAAAACCTGTGAGAGTAGACATTAGGTGCGTATATACTGCAGAATCCTACTGCAATACCCTGCAGCATTCCTGCCACTATTATGAAACGACCCTCTGGATCTTGATATACCTGGTGCATATGAAACGCTATCGTTTTCTTTATTAGTATAGCCACCCCCCTTTGCCTGCCATTGTATGCTGCAAAATAAATGTCACCTACCCAATCTTTCTTCAATTTGAGGTGTTCTAGTTTGCTCAAGTGTGTTTCCTGTATGAGTGCTATGTCCGCTTTTTGTCTCTTTAAAGCCTGCAGGATTTTTGTGCGCTTTACCGGGGAATGTACCCCATCAACATTCAAAGATACAATTTTAAGATATGCCATTCATACTATGTACTTCGCTTTTGCATTGCTCTTTACTGTCAAACACCGTTTTTCTCCAGGAGCCCCCCAGCTGAGCTCCTAGACCACGTACATATTTATGGTCCCTTGAAAAGCATGCGTCCTTCTTGCCCCTTGTCTCTGTAATAATTGACCCTTTGAGGTTTTCCTCGTTGTTTACAATAAGGATACCAGACAGCTCCCTCTCCCCTATCCCTTCCCCCCCACCACCCTCTCCCCCCTTCCCCCACACTAAGTCCCCTTGTGACTCACATGTACTCCCCAACCTCAACGAATCACAACACTCATGCCCCCAACACATCACCAACTCTCCCGAGACTTCTCTCCCCCCTCCCCCCTCCCCCCCCCCATATGAATCCCTGGAAGATATGATGAGAGAAAAAGGAAGAGAGAAAAGAAAAGAAAAAAAAAAAAACACATTTCCATTATCAACAGCTTTTGCAGTTAAACTGATTATTGTAACTTAAATATTCAACCATTTAAACATTCAAACTGGAACCGGAAAGGAAAACCTCTAGAAAGGTCCATCCCCAGCTTATCCCGTCCTGCATGCAACTTATCTGTCCTCTTCCTTCACTCTTAGGATACCAACTGACTGCAGAGTAATAGTGTCCCTTGCTTCCATCTTGCATCAGCCCGCCCTCCGCAGGTTCCATTAAAGTTGTTATAAAATTGTACTGCCAGGTGTCTTAGGCCCTGCGGAGCACCTCCACTCTCCTCATCGTTCAAGCCTGCTGGCTGCAAACATTGTGGGTCTCATTCGTCACCGTTATCACAGTTGGTTCACAAACATCTCCAATTCTGTAGGCTCAGTAAAAAACAAAGTTTTATTGTCATGCAAGACTCGGACTTTTGCCGGATACAGCAAAGCGAATCGAACTCCTTTATCATATAGGCGTTTGCAGTGGGTTCCCATTTTCCTTCGCTGGTCTGACACTATAACAGAATAATCTTGAAATAACAGTATTTTTTTTCCTTCGTACTCCAGGCCCCGCTTCCCTCTGTACGCTTGCAAGATTTTCTCTTTATCCATATAATTCAAGATCTTAATCATCACCTGTCGTGGTCTGCTATCATTAGCGCGTTCTACTCCCACCCTGTGGGCCCTCTCCACTCGCAGCTTGTCCCCTTCCAGGTCCAAGCCCAGCTGTGTGGGTAGCCACTGTTCCACAAACCTGCGGAGCTCCTTGTCTTTAATCGATTCAGGTATGCCCAGTATTCTGATGTTGTTGCGCCTGCTTCGATTTTCGAGGTCGTCTGCTTTTTGTGCCAGCTGCTCGCACTTTCTCTCGAGCGCTGCGATTCTTCCATTCGCGCCTTCCGCCGTGTCCTCGCATTGCGCAACTCTATCTTCCACTTGCTGTATTCGCGCACTCTGCCTCTCAATTGACTCCCGGATCTGGTCAACCGAAGTTTGCAATTTGGAGAGTTTTTCTTCCAGCAATGCTGTAATTTGCTGCGCGAGGTCGCGTACTAGCTCCGATGGCATCTCCTCCATTTTTTCAGCGCCAGGCGCCGCCGCCATTTTGGTTTGTGAATTGCAGGCACTTTTCTTCCCCCGCGGAGTCTTCGCGGGCATACCCGCTCTTTCACACTGCGATACGCCTCTCCAAGCCCCGATTCACAGAGTTCTCGCCTTTAACTACTCTGCTTCGCAAAGCTGGTACTCTTCCAGGGATTTTTTGCCGTTGATTTTGCCGATTTTTGGGGAGTTAGGTCGGAGCAGGTCTCAGAGACGTCCGCTTTGCTTCACGTCATCACGTGACCCCCCCCTCCTTATGTTCTAAAGCTTTGGTACCTTAGATCCCAACATATAATGGACAGATTACTTATCTCGTCAGACTCTGCAGTAGTTCTCTCAAAGTTCCAGGTGTACTAGTGTTCAAGGTGGCTACCTGTCTATTCCTTTTTTTTTTTCCTTTTTTCTGTCTGCTCGTGCGGTGCTCCCTTTAGCCCTTACTTTCCGTTCTCAACATGCCTGAATGTTTTGCCCAAATGCGTCATCAGGAGAACAAATATCTAAACCTAAAAGAAATCAATTTTGCTCACTGTTATATGTTCTACACATACTTTAAACTGTTGCTCATTTTTTCATAAAACATCACTTTTAAACTTACAATTCACGGAGACTCTGTGGTGATGATCAGTCCCGTCACGGTTTGGAAAAACGTCGGTACATGCACAGTCTCAATATATAGTCCCACCCTGACTTAAATCCTTTACATATGCATCAGTCTATTGCTTTGTTCAATCCCTTTGGGTAAGTAGCTTACCATCTACAAATATATTGTGCCTCTTTCCGTAAAAGGCTGGAAGTTATGTTACGCCCTTGTGGTTGCTTGAGTTGAGTTAATACTACAAACAGGAGATCTTCTTCCCGATGTCCTAACTGTTCCCAATGGTTAACTAGCGGCGCCTCTTTCTTGTGAGTGCGTAAAATTACTTAAATGTTCTCCTACCCGTTGTTTAATTCTCCATTTAGTCTGTCCGATGTACCATTTCTGACAACGGACATTTTATCACATAGACCAGTGATGGCAAACCTATGGCACACGTGCCAGAGAGGGCACGCAGAGCCCTCTCTGTTGGCACGCGCGCCATCGCTGGTCCATCCGCCCTCTCTCCCACAGAGCACCAGGGCCCCCTCTCCTCCGAAATTTAAAAGGCATACCTGGTCGGGGTTAAGGCGGCATCGGCAGCGAAAAGTGTGTTTGCTCAGCGCGCCTTCGGCCTTCCCATCTGTCTCTCAAGCTCTGGTCCCATCCTCATTTCCTGTTTCCGCAAGGGCGGGACCAGAGCTTGAGAGACGGAAGGGAAGGCCGAAGGCGCGCTGAGCAAACAACACACTTTTCGCTGCCGACGCCGCCTTAACCCCGACCAGGTATGCCTTTTAAATTTTGGAGGAGGGGGGGCCCTGGTGCTCGGAGGGAGGGAGGCCTGATGCTGGGTGGGAGGCCTGGCGGGAGGCCTGATGCTTGGTGGGAGGGAGGCCTGCCTGGTGCTGGGAGGGCAGGGGGGAGAGGAGGGTGGCTGGACATGGATGGAGGGCAAGAAATGAAGAAGAAAGGAGGACAGTAAAGAAATAAATGGAAAGGAAGCCCTGGAAACGGAGTTAAGAGAACAGATAGAGAGCAGCAGAATCAGAGACTAGGACCAATATGGATAGAAAAACAAAATCACCAGACAACAAAGGTAAAAAAAATCATTTTAGTGTTTGGAATATGTCCAATTTGAGAATTTACATCTGGTGTCTTATTT
Organism: Microcaecilia unicolor; assembly: GCF_901765095.1. NCBI lineage: Eukaryota > Metazoa > Chordata > Amphibia > Gymnophiona > Siphonopidae > Microcaecilia > Microcaecilia unicolor. The sequence continues at coordinate 383,691,740 of NC_044031.1, forward strand.
TGCACTGGGTATACTGGAGCTGTAACAGCTTACAGAAATGATTTATAATGAAAAAAAATCATGTTATTTTTTTCTCCTATACTAGTATAACATTTTCAATGATGTCTGTTTATATGCGCCATGGCTGGTGTAAGGGGTGTGGCTATCATAGGGGTGGAGTCATATGTGGTGACCCCGCCCATAATGAGTACCGGCACCTGTTATTCAGGTTAAATTGCCCTGTTGGCACTTTGCGATAAATAATTAGATTTTGGGTTGCTGTTTGGGCACTCAGTCTCTGAAAGGTTCGCCATCACTGCCATAGACCAACTTGTGCAGAATCGCAATCAGTTTTGAGCTCATCATGTTAACTAAATTCTGTCAACATGGATGCCTCTGGGCCCTCCTAATGCAATAATCGAGACTTTCCAGCGTTTGGTGCTGGAAGATCTAGAAAATATGGAGAAATCTGGTCCATTTTCTCAAAGGAGAAACGTAAATAGTGGCATTCCCCAGGGATCTGTACCGGAATTAGTGCTTAACATTCATTAATGGTTCTGTAAAAGGGCACAATGAGCAAAGTGATTAAACCTGCAGATGATACAAGATTATTTCAAGTAGTTAAAACGCGAGCAGACTAAGGAATTCCAAGAGGACTTGGCGAGACTGGGGAACTGGACATTTTTTTTTTTTTTTGTTACGTTTGTACCCCACGCTTTCCCACTCATGGCAGGCTCAATGCGGCTTACAAGGGGCATTGGAGGGTTAGGTGACTTGCCCAGAGTCACAAGGAGCTGCCTGTGCCGGGAATCGAACTCAGTTCCCCAGGACCAAAGTCCACCACCCTAACCACTAGGCCACTCCTCCACTCCATTTAGATGGCAGATGAAATTTAATGTGAACAAGTGCAAAGTGAGACTCTCAGGGAAAAAGTTTTAACTACATATATATGATGCTACTCCTGAGGTAATTCTGTGCAAAAAATTTACAATTCTATGCACAATATTTCAAAATTCTGCAAACTTTCATTTATCAGAAAAAATATAATCGCTGTATTTGAATAATTGTTTTAATTGTTTTTTTTAATCATTTGAAGATGCAAAACCAGCTCAAATACTGTAAAAAAAAAAAAAAAAAAAGCCTTAAGGCCCAGTTGCTGCTCACCAGGCTTGGAACACCCACCCACCTGTACTTGATAGCCCAGCTTGCTAACCTCCCTCCCCCCCAACTTACTGTGTTCCCATCTAACGCTACCAATTACTCTTAGTCCCCCCTCCAGCTCATTCCTGTTCCCCCCTCCCCCCCAGTACTCTCCCTCCCTTCAAGGCCCATCTCCCAACTGTCTCCGGATCAGTCCTCATTATTTCCTCCTCCTGAGTTGCCTTCAATTGTGGCTTCCTGGTCTAAGAGACTGATCTTGATGCTTCTCTGCTCTTCAAGAAGCAATGTGGGCCAACCTCATCAAATTCTGTGTTCTAAGAAGTATAGCTGTCAACATGGGCTACCATTAAGATGTTATTTTACCACTAACTCATGCTATTTTAGCACAAGACCCATTTTATACAATGAGATTAAGGGTGGGGGAGAGAAAGCTATCATGTGCTACCTAAGATGTGTCATTGTTATTAATATCTAAGGGGGGGGGGGAATTATCAATGTGAGTTACTGTTATGTCAGTGTATTTTACCACAGGTAAATTAGGAATAAGCATTTATCCTTTCAAATAATGCTAGCACTATGGAACATATCATGAAACTAGCAAATAGCAAGTGTTTTGTTTTCTGTTAATGCATAATTCACTTATGGAATCTGTCCACAGAGGACTGGTGAAGGCTAATGGTATGCAGTATCTGGGTTTAAAAAAAAAAAAACAACACATTTGGATGTGAAAACAGGAATGGATGGGCACTTTCCCCCTATGTTGGGCTCAACACTCCGTTATCTAGAAATTTGTTTAATCGATTACACCGCCTGAATTATATCACCTTAATATTTCCCGCTTATTAGATTCAACAATATCCTCATTGGCCAGTTGGCAAACACTAATCCTGGGACTCCATGGAAGAATACACTTATTCTGGATGGAGGAATTTCCTAGGTGGCTGTATACATTTCAAATGCTTCCCCTCTTTTTCTGAAAAAAAGACCATTGTCTCTTGTACTGTCACCTATCTCGTTTTCTTTGGAATGGCAAAAAAAAAAAAAAAAAAAAACAAAGCTTGCACTGAAGCTGCTATTTAGTAATTGAAGAATGTATGGGGTTACCAGTCCTAACGAAATACAATCTAGCCTGTTTGGTTCTTAGATAGGGAGGACTACACTCCAATTAGGCATCCAATACCTCAACCAGGTCCTACATTCTGATGGATCACTCTTACCATCACAGACCTTAGGAGGTGGACACCTTACACAAACAGAGGACATTTTTCCATACTATCAATTACGCCACCATGCGACATCTCTAGAATGCATACCTCTGGCAGTGAGCCACACTGCAAAATTACGGTCATTCTTTTACGCGGAGGAACGGGATCGCTTATTGGTCTCCATCCTTCATAAAGCTATATTACAGCTCCGTCAACAGAGATCTGTAAAACATCTCCAAGCTAAATGGGTGACAGACCTGAATAGATCTTCAGACTCTACAGAGTTCTCTCTCTGGCCCAAGTTCCACAACTGACTCTTGCAGCTGAGCTGCGTGAATGTGAGTTTTGGGTCTTATACAAGGTATATTTTTCACAAACTCATATTGTTTCATGTGGGTGGTATTGATACTCCTTTATGCCAAAAATTTAATCTTCTCCACAACTCTTTTTTCATGCTTTTTGGGAATGTTCAGTTATCCGTCATTTTTAGCCGCCGATAATTCATTTTTTGGGAGTTCTCCTGGGTTCTGCCATCCCAATTTCAGCGTTGGGTATTTTATTAGACCGTCATGAGGATTTTTTGTATGCAGAGTGGGGATAGCCGTCTCTTTATCTGTAAGGCGGCTCTGTTGGGGGAAAAAAGCCATTTTGAAAACATGGACAGTGTCAGAGGCTCCCTCTTACTGGGGTTGGCGAAATATGTTCCATAACCACATGCTCCTGGAAAAGCTTCACATGGGCAAATTCTTTAAATGGAAGAAAAAATGTTTGTCTATATGGGATCCATATCTTGCATCATTATCTCCTAGAGCTCGGAGTTTTGTCTTGAACTCTCTCTAGGTACTAATTAAGGTTAGCCTGTTTTACTTCAAAGGCTTCAATGTGATGTCTTGAAGCCTTTCTGTTTGAGTCCCTCCCCCTGCGTTAGATGATAGAAGAACTGTAATTATTCTGGAAGGACTGTATCGCTAGCTCTACGGTGTCTTGGTTCTCTATGAAGGGTACGTTTATTTTTTGGGTTTTTTGTAGACTGAGGCATAGCTCTTTCTATTTGAGGTAAAAGCAATGAGGGCTATTTACGAAAGGGGAGAGGATTGTAGACCGGGATATTGTGCTTCTTTCCGATTGTTTGTTCCCTACCTGCTCTTAGTTCATTTATTCCTGGTTTATTATTGACATATACATTAGTCCTTTCAACTAATATGGGGATGGGATGGGGAAGGATAAGTTTGTAATTTGGTATGTTCAGAATTAAAAAACATTGTTTGTTTGATTTACTGTTTATTGAAGTTTTCAATAAAAAGATTAAACATAAAAAAATATTTGGACAAGTTTCTAGGGGACAATTATTAGTCACCATTTGTGTCTGAAAAGTCCACATCTAATTAAAATTTGTCAAGTGCTGCCAAGTATCATACTAGGTCAAACTCAATGACCTAGTATGATGCTTCCTTTGGACACTCTGGGGTGCTATCAGTCTTGATTCAGACTTTTACATTATCCAAACCTGTTCTTCTGCTCCCACCTCCTAGGAAAAATTCCAAAGAAAAAACTAAACCCACCTCTACAGCCTAGCTTACCCCGATGCAGTTTCCTCAGATCCACTGTACCACTCTCCATTTTGTAGTATACCTGGCACCATTTTGCCCTTCTTGTCTTTAACTTGTGACAAGAAGGATGATATAATGACAGCAACCAAAATGATTAGCCCTATACAGTAATGGGCTCAATTACATAGATAGAAGCAACATTGCACTAACTTAGAGGCCACAGTACAAACGATAGTTTGAATACGTCGTTATCAACTCAGAACAGCTAGATGGGTGAAACAGAAATGTTTAAAAGTAAATAAAAGTAACTAGGTTGGGATCAAATATAAAAACTACATATAAAAACAAAACACAATGAAAACATAATTGCATTTACCTCACAAATGCCAAGTCTCCTGTTAAATGAGAGTCTCTGCTCATGTTCCCTTTCTCCTTAAATCTTCATACTGCACATACTATGGCACCTAAGAACATACAAAACCAAGGAGAAGCTGTAAGGGAGAGAAATCCTAATACTCCAGTCTTATCTTTTTTTTTCTCTTGAGAATTCACCCAGTGTTTTCCCACCAGGATTACCCACAGGGCACAGCAATATCCTGAAGGTTACTCTTTATTTCCCTGGAGACTCCAGGAAACTCTAGATCAGACCCTTACGCCCCCAATCTGCTCCAATCCATAAAATTTATAGAAATGTCCACGATTTAAGATTTTAAAAAAATAGAACAGTAGAACAGTATCATTGCTTGGTAAATACAGACATTTTTCTCTCACTCCATACAGATACATAGAGAGGATTTTCCAACCTAAGGCTGGCAAGTTAAAGTCAGACGACCCCCTCCCCTTTTCTGGAGCCACTCTGTGCCAGGGTCCAGGCTTTCCGAAAGAAAGGCAATAGGGGGCGCTAGAGAGCCTGAATTAAGCACTTCACCTAAACCTGAAATAATCCTGTGCATGTGCAGAACAAGAACACCTCCCCTTCACCACTATTGCGTTTCTTATTTTTTTCTACCTCTCAGAAGAATTTAAAAGTCATCCTGTGCGGTCTTTAAATCCTGCAGCTGGCACCCCACTAAAGGGCTGGGAAAGAACACGCCGGAGCCACGACTGCGACAAGAGCAGAAGCCCAACAGCCCTGAGCCCACCATTTCAAAGAAGTTCACAAGCAGGGGGCGGGGCAAGTCCTCTATCACTACTACAGATCACCGGCTCCTGCACCCCCAAGGCATGCCAGGGAAGCCTTTCGCTATCCAAATGACCATCCACTTTCCCTCCCAGATATACATTAGTGAAACCAACGTCCACAGCTACTGAACTAGAGGCTTCCTAGGTCTGCATGTTAGGGGACCGATCGGTCCCTCCTCTTCCTCTGCAGCCACGGGTTTCCTGTACGAAAAATACACAAGTTAAAACTTACCGTCTGCTCTCTACTGCAAGTGCTCTGCACTTATTAACAATGCTACTGCCGGCATCTCATAGAGCCAAAGCTGGGCCAACAGCTTCAGTTTTATCCATGTGTCTACTTTACTTTCATTTCCAGGTCTCCGGCAAGGTAAATACTTCCTCTCCCTCTGCGGTTACTCCTCCTCTTTCCTTCTCTGCTCTTCTTGGGTCCTAAAGTCCACCCGTCGCCGACATCAGTCTATCTAGGTCAAGCACAGGACGTGTTTTTTTGCCATTTTCTGTTGAAAGATAATCTACTTTTATACTGACCATGCACAGGCATTGTTAGGGGCACAGTTTGGCTGGCGGGGTGGGCTGCAATGTACTCAAGTAATGTTGTAAAATATGTATGTACATGCATAGGGACTTATATGCACATATTTATATCTTCTTTGGAGCAGGTGTAAATCTGTATGTGAGGGTTTGTACACTATTAGGGATTAGATCATGGGGGCCTATTCAGGGCCACCAAGAGACAAAGGAGGAGACGCTCAAAAGCTGCTTACATCTGCATACATAAATAGCCACTGCTGAACTTACTGAACTTGGAACAGTGATAGATGCTTTGTAGTAGTAGATGCTCAAAAGAAAGTGCATGGAAATTGGATATGTAGAGTGTCTACGAGACAGCACCTAGCACATGCGCACAAAGGTCTCGCGGTAAGTGTCGATGTTCTACACGTGCCCAAGAAAAAAAGCAGTATGGTAACAACTATTTTATAGACTTGTAAAGAACATGCCTCTATAACTAGGAGTGTGGGCACTCGTAAAATACTCTCATTGACAGATGATAGAGGAGGCCTGGTACATAGTGATGCTGAGATCAACACAGTTTTTAAAACTTTTTTATGCAACTGTATGCGCCACAAACTGAGTCAATGATGCACAGTGAAGCCTATCTTTCAAGTATTGATTTGCCTAAGGTGTCTGACTTGGAGTTGGGAGTGTTAAACGAGCCTTTTCAAAGTGCTTTGCTCAGACAAATGGTGACAGAACCCACAAGGGAGAGAGCGACGCTAGATCTGGTACTCACAAATGGGGATAGTGTGTCAAATGTCCGAGTGGGTGCCCACCTGGGCAGCAGTGACCATCAAACGGTTTGGTTTGATATGACGGCTGAAGAGGAGGGTGGCCACTCAAAACTGAAAGTCCAGGATTTCAAGCGTGCTGACTTTAGTAAAATGGGGGAATACCTGAGGAAGGAGCTGATGGGCATGGAGGACGTACGAGAAGTGGAAGGACAGTGGTCCAGGCTGAAAGACACTATAAATAGGGCCACAAACCTCTATGTAAGGAGAGTAAATAAAAGCAAGAGAAAAAGGAAACCGATATGGTTCTCCAAGCAAGTGGCTGAGAAAATGAAGGCTAAAGAGTTGGTGTTCCAGAAATACAGAAAAACTCAAAAAGAGGAACACGGAGAGGAATACCGAATGAAACTGAAGGAAGCCAAGAGAGAGATACGTCTGGCGAAAGCGCGTGCGGAAGAACAAATGGCTAGAAAGGTAAGGAGGGGGTGACAAAAATTTCTTCAGGTATATTAGTGAAAGGAAAATTACTAAAAAGGGAATTGTGAGACTGAAAGATGCTGCGAACCGCTATGTAGAAAATTATGATGAAGAGGCAAATTTGCTAAATAGATACTTTTGTTCTGTTTTCACAGAAGAAAATCCTGGAGAAGGACCAAGATGGACTGACAAAAGTACATGTGAGAGTGGAGTGGATTTAGCACCGTTCACGGAAACTAAAGGTGGACAAAGCCATGGGACCGGACGGGATCCATCCCAGGATATTGAGGGAGCTCAGAGAGATTCTGGCAGGTCCTTTTAAAGATTTGTTTAATAAATCCTTTGAGACGGGAGAGGTTCCGTGCGATTGGAGAATGGCGGAGGTGGTCCCTCTTCACAAAAGTGGTGATAGGGAAGAAGCTGGAAACTACAGGCCGGTAAGCCTCACTTCGGTTATTGGAAAAGTAATGGAAGCGATGCTAAAGGACAGGATAGTGAATTTCCTGGAAGCCAATAAGTTGCAAGATCCGAAACAACATGGTTTTACCAAAGGGAAATCATGTCAAACGAAACTCATTGAATTCTTTGACTGGGTGACTGGAGAATTGAATCAAGGACGTGCTATGGACGTAATCTACTTAGATTTCTGCAAAGCTTTTGACACGGTTCCCCACAGGAGGCTCTTGAATAAACTGGACAGGCTGAAGATAGGCCCTGAAGTGGTGAACTGGATTAGGAACTGGTTGACGGACAGAAACCAGAGGGTGGTGGTGAATGGAATTCGCTCGGAGGAGGGGAAGGTAAGATGAGTAGTGGAGTGCCTCAGGGATCAGTGCTGGGGCCAATTCTGTTCAATATATTTGTGAGTGACATTGCCAAAGGGTTAGAAGGTAAAGTTTGCCTTTTTGCGGACGATACTAAGATTTGCAACAGAGTGGACACCGGGGAGGGAGTGGAAAACATGAAAAAGGATCTGCGGAAACTAGAAGAATGGTCTAAGGTTTGGCAATTAAAAATCAATGCGAAGAAATGCAAAGTGATGCACTTAGGGAGTAGAAATCCACGGGAGAAGTATGTGTTAGGCGGGGAGAGTCTGATAGTTACGGACGGGGAGAAGGATCTTGGGGTGATAGTATCTGAGGATCTGAAGGCGACGAAACAGTGTGACAAGGCGGTGGCCGTAGCCAGAAGGTTGCTAGGCTGTATAAAAAGAGGTGTGACCAGCAGAAGAAAAGAGGTGTTGATGCCCCTGTATAAGTCGTTGATGAGGCCCCACCTGGAGTATTGTGTTCAGTTCTGGAGGCCGTACCTTGCTAAGGATGTAAAAAAAATAGAAGCGGTGCAAAGAAAAGCTACGAGAACGGTATGGGATTTGCGTTACAAGATGTATGAGGAGAGACTTGCGAACCTGAACATGTATACCCTGGAGGAAAGGAGAAACAGGGGTGATGTGATACAGACGTTCAAATATTTGAACGGTATCAATCCGCAAACGAACCTTTTCCGGAGATGGGAGGGCGGTAGAACGAGAGGACATGATATGAGAGTGAAGGGGGGCAGACTCAAGAAAAATGTCATGAAGTATTTTTTCACGGAGAGAGTGGTAGATACTTGGAATGCCCTCCCGCGGGAGGTGGTGGAGATGAAAACGGTAGCGGAATTCAAGCATGCGTGGGATAAACATAAAGGAATCCTGTGCAGAGGGAATGGATCCTCAGAAGCTTAGCCGAGATTGGGAGGCGGGGCTAGTTCTGGGCAAGACTTCTACGGTCTGTGTCCTGAAAATGGCAGATACAAATCAAGGTAAGGTATACACAAGAAGTAGCACATATGAGTTTATCTTGTTGGGCAGACTAGATGGACCGTGCAGGTCTTTTTCTGCCGTCATCTACTATGTTACTATGTCAAAGCAGTTTAGAATTTACAGTTTCCATGTCATATACAATTACAGTACAGACATCACATTAAATAGAATAAAATAAAATTATAAAATCTAGTCATACATTGTTTGAACAACCAAGTTTTTCAAAGTTTGCGAAAAGCAAGATATGAGGAGGCATTTTGAGTTCATCAGGTAGGGAATTCCAAAGATAAGGTCCAGCATATGAGAATGCTCTCTGTCTAGTAGATGAAAGTTTGATAATGCCAAGACCCAGAAGTTGCGATAAATTTTTTTTTGTGATGGACCAAGTTCTGATTGAGAAATATATTTTTCAACTTGTTACCAAGATAGACTGGACGACCCAATTTGAATGATTTGTAAACCAAACATAACAGTTTGAAACAGTGGTGGTGGAGGAGATGAAGAAAGCTACTAAGAGACTAATTTTAGGGGGAGGATTCATGGGTAAGCAGTGGGAGGAAGGGAGATGCAGGATGTGACTATTACTGATAAGGAATGAGATGATTGTGGTGAGCTGGGGAGGGAAGGGGACAAGTGCAAAAGCTGGAGTGGTTGAATAGAGGGGGAAGTGAGTGGGGGATGGGTGCATGCAGGGGAGGATGAATGTGAACCAGTTGGGTGGAGTGGGCAAAGAGAAGAGGAAGCCTCCTCTTGTCCAGTTAATTACTCTGAGGATGTAAGACAACCTTGGGTGGCTGGTAGAATAGGGTGGGTTGGTTGGATGGGTGGGTGTGGTAGATAGAGATGGAAGACTGGGGCAGGAGGGGTATGTCAGAAAGGGAGGGGGACTAATAAGTTGAAGGGAGTTAGTGTAGTGAGGTCATGGAATGTCAACAATTTGAATAATCCTAGGAAGAGGAGGTTAGTATTTTAAGGAACTTAATAGTCATCACTGGGCAGTGGCTATGTAGCAGGAAATGCACTTGGGAGTAAAGAGGTTATTGAAGAACAAGGAGTACACTTGGGAGTAAGAGATGAGAGGTTATTGACGAACAAAGAGTATAGCCAAGAGTATTGAAATGCAAGTAGAAAGGAGTGTAAAGTAGCATGGCTAGCTATTTTATCAAGGGGAGATTTTGTTTCAGGTGGATGGGTTCATAAGGATGTAGATGGGAGGTGTTTAGCCTTAAGGGGCAAATACTTAGGGGGACAAATTATGTTTACTAATGGGTTTACTCCCAATGTAATTCAAGTTAATTTTTACAAGAAGCTTAATATAGTACTCTTGATTTTTTTGTTTGGGGGGGGGGGGGGGGGTAAGTTGTGGTGAGAGGGGATTTCAAGATGACATTGGATGCCAATCTAGACCACTTTAGTGGGAAAGCGTGGGGTACAAATGTAATAAAAATAAAATAAAAGACTCACTAGGTATAGAAAGAGCTTGAAGCGCTTGCTGAATATTCTTAATATGGTGGACATATGAAGGCTATAGCATCCACCTCAAAGGAGTTATTCCCAGGGCCTGTCCAAGGGTATCTATTGCCCTAAGCAAATATTCAGACATGCGCCCCACACTCCAGGGGTGGTTCAAGGCCCCACCCCATTTCTCAACCTTCTACCTCCCTGTAGCATTTACATACATACCAGGGGCGTATCTGGACTCCGGCGGTAGGGGGGGCCAGAGCCAGAGGGAGGGGGCACATTTTAGCCCCCCCCCCCGCCGCCGCCGAGCCCCCACCGCCGAGCCCCCACCGCCACCAATGACTCTCTCCACCCCCCTCCCGCCGCCAACCCTCCCCCGCTGCCGTTCTTACTTTTGCTGGCGGGGGACCCCAACCCCCGCCAGCCGAGGTCTGCTTCCACCTGCCGCTGCCGTAAAAACTTCTTCTTCAGCCGGCGGGGGACCCCAAACCCCCGCCAGCCGCCCCGCGGTGTTTAAAATTCATCTTCGGCCTCCGTGGCCGTGCTGCTGTGATAGGCGCTGTTGAAATCCACTTCGGAGTCTGACGTCGTTGTACGTTGTACGTGCTGCGACGTCAGACTCCGAAGTGGATTTCAACAGCGCCTATCACAGCAGCACAGCCACGGAGGCCGAAGATGAATTTTAAACACCGCGGGGCGGGGGTTTGGGGTCCCCCGCCGGCTGAAGAAGAAGTTTTTACGGCAGCGGCAGGTGGAAGCAGACCTCGGCTGGCGGGGGTTGGGGTCCCCCGCCAGCAAAAGTAAGAACGGCAGCGGGGGAGGGTTGATGGCGGTAGGGGGGTCCAGGGCAAAATCTGTGGGGGCCCAGGCCCCTGAGGCCCCACGCAGATACGCCCCTGATACATACATACAATAAGCTCTTATATCCCGCACAAGCTTGTTAGGGGTTCTGAGTGGTGTACAAGGTTAAGAAGCTAAGTATTCCTAGGAATGGTACAAAAAATAACATAAAAAATCCAATAAACAATACAGCTTTTGAGTATAATGTTCTATCACAAACTTCTTAAAACAAGATACGTTTTCAGTGATTTCCTAAACCTCTTATAACAAATCAATATCTTTAAATTGAAAGCAAGGAATTACATCACTAAGTGGCTTGATATTAAAAAACACGTCTCTGACATCTCGATTTATAAACCACCTTCCTCATATCTGGGTAAGTACCTCCATGAATTATTAAAATAGAGGCTGACTGAATTTCGGTTTCAGTTATGCTTGCACAGAAATCCCTGGTGGTCCAGTTGGCTGCCTCCCGGTGCCCTCCTGCACCTTGTGAACCCCCTCACCACCTCCTGACCCCCAACACAAAGAGCCCCTGGTGGTCTGGTGGACCCCCCTTGACTCTCCCTCCAAAGTATACCATTTTGGAAGTGGCAGGGCCCAAGGCAGCAGGGAGAGGGTGTTGTTCCTGCCTTCCTACCTCCAATTTTTTAAGGTACGGAGAGGGGGGGTCACTAGATTACTAGGCTAGATCTTTGCTGGGGTGTAGGAAGGGGCTGGGAGGCCAGGTCCACGGACGACCAGGGTGATTTCGCCGGGGGGGGGGGGGGTCGGCGGGGTCCACTGGATCACCAGAGAACCTTCAAAACGGGGGGGGGGGGGGGTCACAGGGTGTTGCTGGGGGGGGGGGGGGCGGGAGCAGAGAAGTAGAAGGCACAAACAGACAGCCTTTGCAGCTGCCTGCTTATGCTTCCCTATTCTCTGACAGCTCCAGAGCAGCTGTACAATTTGCTAGTTAAATCTAGGCGCTCTGTAGCTGTGCATCACCTGGACTTCCCATTAGAATAATGAGCTCACTGTAATATACTTGCATGGAGTTCTTGGTGGCTGCTAATGGCACATGCTAGAGCCACAGAAAACTCCTTTGTGCATTACTCGCTTAACGCTTACAAGACGTTTGAGGAGAGACTTGCTGACCTGAACATGTATACCCTGGAGGAAAGGAGAAACAGGGGTGATATGATACAGACGTTCAAATATTTGAAAGGTATTAATCCGCAAATGAACCTGTTCCGGAGATGGGAAGGCAGTAGAACTAGAGGACATGAAAAGAGATTGAAGGGGGGCTGTCACGATTGTGACTGTTTTCTTGGTTTGTGCTCCTCTCGCCCTCTGGTGGCCAGAACCAGTGGCTGCCATAGACTTTTCAGACTCTCTTTTCGGTCCGGACCAGATATTTTAGACCTCCAGTCTTGCGTGGAAGTTTGGCAGCTAGCCTCACCCTTAGCTGCCTTTAGATTGCTGCAGCTGAGCCTCTCAGCTGCTGATGGGCTTATTAGCCACCTGGAAACTTTCTGCTTGGCCTTTGCAACGCCAACGGTCCAGGTTGGTGGTTGGTGTTTGTGGTTAGTGCACTTCTGCCTTGTCTTGTCTAGCCTTCTTTCTTAGTTAGTGTTCCTAGTCTGTATTCCTTGCCTGTTTGAGTCTCCTGAATCCTGTCTTGAATCCAGTGCTGATTGCTCCTTCCCTGTCTGCTTTTGGCTTCCTTTCTCTTCTGCTTGCGTTTGTTTCCTGCCCAGTGGTGTTCCTATCCTAGCCTGGCTGACACCCGGGGCAGATTGCCGATGCACCCCCCCCCCGGGTGCATTTTTACCTGCTGGGGGGGGGGGGGGTGCCGCGCACTTGTTAGCTCCAAGTCCGTTCGTTCCCTCCCTGCTGCTCCCTCTGCCCCGGAACAGGAAGTAACCTGTTCCGCGCAGAGGGAACAGCAGGGAGGGAACGAGCGGACTCGGAGCTAACGGCCGTGCAGCACCCCACCTCAGCGGCGTGCACCCGGGCCGGACCGCCCCTACCCCCCACCCCCCCTTGGTACGCCACTGTTCCTGCCTGTTTGAGACCCTGTACCTTGTACCCTGTTCTAGCCCAGCTTGTGTTTGTTTCCTGCCTGTTTGAGACCCTGTATCCTGTACCCTGTCTAGTCAAGTTTGTCTTGATCCACTCCGTCCAGTAAGTCCTACCGGCTGCCTGCACCTAATGGCGGTCAAGCGCAGGTGAAGTATTGTTCCAGTCATGCTAGTTCCTGTATCCTGCTTGAGAATCCTGTATCCTGTCCAGTCCTACTACTACTACTATTAAATAAGGGAAGGGAGCTATGCACCTGGGAGCAATTTTTATTTACTTTTTTTTTTTAATTTTTAGAAGTGCCCCCTAGGATGCCCTGGCATGTGAGGGGGGCCAGTGCACTACAAATGCTGGCTCCTCCCACGACCAAATACCTTGCATTTCGCCGGGTTTGAGATGGCCGGACCCGGTTTCCATTATGTCCGAAAACCGAAGCTGGCTATCTCAACATTTTACCTAAATGTTGAGATTTAGCCAGCCGGCCATCTTTTTCGAAAATACGGTTGGCTCGGCCCATTTACGGAGCCGGCCCCGGAGATGGCCAGCGCCGTTCGATTATGCCCCTCTATGTTTACTTTAGACTGGTTACAACCATTCTAAAGCAAATGTTCCCAGCATAGAAAGCTTTGTGTATTGGGCCCTGATGCTCTGATGATCAAATCCCCTGTGCTGTTCCAAACAGCGCTGGGAAATTAGCGTGGGGGATTAAAGCTCTCATGATCAAAACTAATAGCATGCGAATGTATGTGTGATATTAGTTTTGAATATCGTGGACTTCTGTGGGAGGATTGAGCCTGGGTATGCACCCAAGGCACAGTCTTCCCACAGAAGTTGTTTGACGGGTCTTGGCTGTAAAAAAAAAAAAAAGCCAGACCGGCATGCAAGAGGTTAGAGGTCCAGTGGACATCTAGCCCCCCTAACCCCCCCCCCCCCCCGACCTTACTACTACTACTATTTAACATTTCTAGAGCGCTACAAAGTGTACGCAGCGCTGTACAAACACAGAAGAAAGACAGTCCCTGCTCAAAGAGCTTACAATCTAAATAGACAAAAAGTAAAGCATTTAATATTTAAGCAGTCAAGCACAAGAGAACAGTCACAGAAGGACTGAAGATGTTGGTCAGTGTGATTAGGTGTAACTCTGGTTGGAGTAGTGGGAGAAGGTGACAGAAGAATAGAAATGGGTGAGGTAAAAGTAATGAGTGGGTTGATAGGGAGGTTATATAAGACATGTCACTCTAAGGGTGGGTGGGACTAAGTCTAAAGCAGGAGAAGGTATTCTCTGCAGCCTATCTGTGAGATGGACCTTCCCTGACCTCCAGTGAACCTCTAGCCCCCCTAACCCCTAAAACAAAAAATAAACTCTTTGGTGGCCCAGTGGGCAAACCTACCCCCAATTCCCATCCTTCTTGATAGTCTTGTGCTCCCTGACCCCTCCCATCCGCACCTTGTAATGACAGAGGAGGGAGTACCCCCTCTCCTTCTTCCAGCACTGCCTCCACAATGGCAGCGCCCAGCTCTGCCCAGTGCATCCTGTGATGCACTGGGTGGGACATCCCTACTATATAAGGGGAAGCCCCACCCAGCGCATCCCAGGATGCACTGGACAGGGCTGGGCACCGTCATTTTGAAGGCAGTGCTGGAAGGAAGAGAGAGGGCTACTCCTTCCTTCGTCAATACAAGGTAGATGGGTGGGTCGGGGGCACTAGATCCGGGTGTGTGGGGGTGGGGGTGCGGATGCCCACTGGGCCACCAGGGATTTTTGTTTGGTGTTGGGAAGGTTAGGGGGCCTAGAGATCCACCTGACCTCCAGCCCCCTGCGTGCTAGGAGGGTTAGGGGCCTGCAAGCATGCAAATGCATGTTGGACAGGGCTCCCCATTCCGCTCCAAAGCTCTGCGAACCCTAACACCAGCTCCGAGCTGGCGTAGGGTTTGCCGCAGGACCAGTACCAATATTTGGCATGCTGCCTGCTGAGCATTGGGGAGGAATAATAAATGCTTCTTGCGCTCAGAACCCACAAACGTGTTTCATGCGCTCAAGGTCTTGGAGCAAACGTGGGCGCTACTGTGGTGCTAATAACTCTAGTGTCCATGTTTGCTTCTGATCATCAACCCCTCAGTCATTTATAGGGTATAAAAGGTTCTGAGTAACTGACTACTGGAGGGCATGACACATCCTTAATCCCACAAAGGTTGCTGTCCCCCTCCCTTTGCCCTGAAAATGAAACTGGAAAGGAAAAACAGGCTCTGTCAGCTGCAAGTATTATGACCATTTTGAACAAAGCAGTAAGGAGTAGTCTAGTAGTGGACTGTATACATGTTTTTTTTCTGGGGCTCCTTCCAAGAACAGAAAAATATGTACTGTACCTAAAGACATGACACTTGCAAGCCTGTACATTCAGGTACAGTAGATATTTTTCAGGTCCCAGAGAGGGATCATGTTTACAAAAATGAACCTGTATCCCTTGGGTTACAGTCCACGGCACTAACCACTAGACTATTCTGTTCTGCAAAGATGTCGATGTGGCAATTTTTGTAAGATTGCTGTCAGACGCACGCACAGAAACTTGATCAGATCATTTAGCAAGCAAGGCCGTGCAGCCGAGGAGAGAACTTCGTCTGGCGGGGGTTGGGGTCCTCCGCCAGCAAAGGTATGCGACAGCGGCGGGGGACGGTTGGTGGCGGGAAGGGGGGGGTCGAGAGGGTCACGGCAGGGGGGTCCAGGGCCAAATATACGGGGGCCCAGGCCCCCGTGGCCCCATAGTAGCTATGCCCCTGGTTCTAGGGGGCTGATCCCTCCTTAATCTACTGTAATTCCATCAAGATTTTTCACCATCTCCCAAAGTCATTCCCCATTTATTTTCTCTGAGTTCTCCACTTATTGTCCTTTGAATGTTACAGCTTTTCCGCTGAGGTTCTGGGCATCTCCTTGCCTCTGAAGTGGCTTGATCCAGACTGTTTGGGCAGAAGGCCACAATTATTTTACAAGCAACTGAACTAGAAGTTGGATTTTCTTTGTTTATTCTGAGTACTACAATAAAGAAGACTGGATGGACCGTGCAGGTCTTTTTCTGCCGTCATCTACTATGTTAAAGAAGATTTGCTTAAGAATTGAGAGTCTACTGGTTTAAGCTGGCTAATTAAAGTACACTATACTTTGCTTAGAACAGTACACAAACAGAAAATTTGGATGTTTTTCCTGTTCGAAGATAGCTATGAGATAAATGCTTTTTTTTGGAAGCTATAGGCAGAATGTCTCAATTCTGACCTGGATGTCAGCACACATCGGCACCGTTCTTCTGCCCCTTTAACTATAAGCTTTTCAAAAATGTTTGACACCTGAAAAGCTTATATTTATGCACAGAAAACAGGTGCCAATGTGTGCTTTCACTTTCAGGTTTGCTCTGACTTGCATCTATTTTTCTCTCACTACCAGTACTTACAGGCTTGCATCGGTTTCCTTCTACTTTCAAATTAAATAAAAACCTTCAGCGTTTGAAGAGAAAATTTCCCATGATTTTTTTCTTTAAACACCTAAATGCATGCCAAGCTGCCATTAGTTTTTTAGCGGTAGGGGTGGCCTTGTTTTGTGTGCTGTTCTCTGAGCATTGGGAGGAAATAGGAAATGACCTCTTTAACTATATTTGCATACTATTTGCACCAGGTGCGTAGCTACTATGGGGCCATGGGGGCCTGGGCTCCCGTAGATTTGGCCCTGGACCCCCCTGCTGCGACCCTCTCGACCCCCCCTTCCCGCTGCCAACCCTCCCCCACCGCCGTCGCGTACCTTTGCTAGCGGGTGATGTGCAGGATGTCAGACGCACGCACAGAAACTTGATCAGATCATTCAGCAAGCAACGCCGGGCGGCCGAGAGAACTTCGGCTGACGGGGGTTGGGGTCCCCCACCAGCAAAGGTATGTGGCGGGAGAGGGTTGGTGGCGGGAAGGGGGGGTCGAGAGGGTTGTGGCGGGTGAAAGTTGGTGGCGGCTGCGGAGGGCGGGGGGGGGGGGGTTTGGCGGCACCAGAGGGGGGGCTAAAATGTGCCCCCCCCTCCCGTCGGGCTCTGGATCCCCCTCCCGTCGAAGTCTGGCTATGCCCCTGATTTGCACAAAGCTTTGGCTTGCACATTGTCTCCTGTGCTAGTTTGGCGCTAATCGCCTGTAGTGCAGGTGTTAGATTTTGAGCATCAGGCTATGAGTTTGTGTTGCTGCAAGACTTGTTGTTTAGCTTTGAATTTTGCTGCCCTGTAGATTAAGAGATTTTTCCAACTGAAAAAAATGTAGAACTGTAGTAGAGTACTGTTTGCCCATCTTTTGGCTACTGATTGGAATTAAAAAAAAAAAAATGTTGTCAAAGCATTGCAAGTAGCACAAAATGCTACAGCCAGAGTCGTTACTGGATGCTCTCGGTTTTCCCATATAGAATAATAAAAAAAAAGATTACACAGGCTACCAATTGAACAACAACTGCATTTTAAGATATTGTAGATTTTCAAAGTTTTCACAGGTAGTGTGTACTAATTGTGCCTTTTAATCTTAAGGTTTATCAACCTTCAAAAGCAGTGAGGGCTATAAATGGATGGTTATTAGACAATACCCTCTTTCTACTTCAGAAGAATATAGAACATCTATTATTATTATTGTTTTTACATTATTGTGAGTAAGATTATGGAATGCCCTGCCTCTGAAATAGGGGGAATGCAAACTTTGGGACACTTTGAGAGAAATGAAAACATTTTTTAAAGCAGTAAATCAATGTTTGATTAATAACATCTGAACTGGAAAACTGATGTTTTGTGGGGTTTTATGATGTATGCATCATGTTATTGTTTTTGATTTTTTAGTGTGATATGTACGTATATTGTTTTCCGCTTAAGAATGTCTAATTAATGCGGAATAGAAAATAAAATCAACATGCTGTTGCCTGTAGACGATTATACAATCATCTCGGTCATAGCGTGACTCAGCGCTTGAAAGTTACGTAAGCAGCAAGTTGAAGTACGGCCAGCCGGAAACAACACCAAAAAAAGGGACTCCTTGACGTACACCACACTTCACCATCTAGCGCGGCGCGCGGCAACAACAGTCAGGAAATCATCGCGCGCGGGCGCGCAGCAACAGTCAGGAAATCATCGCGCGCGGGCGCGCGGCAACAGTCAGGAAATCATCGCGCGCGGGCGCGCTAGCGCTTCTCCTTTCTGCCGTCGGAGGCGCGGCCCTCAGAGGGCATCACGGTACTCGCAGTCCCTTTGCCAGCTCCTTCCACTCAGTTCTAGGGCGAGGGTTGCGTGAGTAAAACCTACAACTCCCGGCGTGCCCCGGGCACGAGGCAGTGGGAAAAAAAAACTGCCGGGATTCAAACTATCCAGATCGCCATTGTAACAAGCGGCAGTAGAAAGCGTGTATAGGAGGTGACCACAGCTTTTCCCGGCAGGAGGGTGGAAAAATAAATAAATAAATAAAAAAAGCAACAAAAAAGCGAAGGAAACGTACAAAAAAGCATTTAGTAGAGGTGCGTGTGCTTGGTGCGATGGCGTTTACGTTGTTGATTTTCGGTTCTGGGGCTGTGGTGGTGGCCGCTGCACGGGAGAAGGGATTGAGGGACTTGGTCAATGGTTTTACTGATTGTTTAAAAACAGAAGGAGGAGGGGAAAAGTGGCAGAGCGGGTTTGCTGACGACCGAAGTGGTGTAAGTGCTCCGCGTAATAATAAGACCGACATCTCCCTCGATCACTCCCCTCCGTTGCGCCGTCTAGCTCAGATGATATTTGGGGCGACGGGGGAAGGTGATAGAGGGAGACACGGCTGGGTCTGCAGTAGTGATGGGCGGAGGGTACTCGGTTATGATTTGCTTTGCCCACTTCCATATTGACTGATTTACCAGTGATATGCAATGTATGTTACTTAATGTTTTTAGCTTTCTTTATAAAGTACCTTTTTTTGTTATGTTTGTATACTTCGCTCTGTTGTAATCTACCAACACTGATTAATCAAGTACACCTTGATCCATCTTTTGATGGCAAAAGCGGACTATAAAGGATGCAAATAATATCTACACAAACTACATCTTTTGGTCTACTTTTTAAAACTAGTTGGTGTGGGGAGGGGGCGGTTTCCAGTGCTGACAGCACTTCCCTGGGGAGAGAAGCTGCCGGGGAAGGAGGAGGCAAAGGATGGAAGCAAAATATGACTGGGATGAGATCTAGTTAATTCATGTTGTTATAGGCGTAACTCTATGTATACTTAAAAATTGGCAGTCATATTGAACCCGATGCTTTTTCGGGATAATGTGGGATATAAATGTCAGAAATAATAAAATAGAAATTTCCTGCTTTTAGTCTCTAAGCTTAGTTTTGTTTTTCAGCAAGCTTAGTAGCTTATACAATTAGCTCTTTTCCCCCATTCTGACTCACATAGAGCTAAGATTAAAGGGGGTTGCAGATGTGACTATATTCAATCTCTATTCCTACCCTCCTGACTCTCATGAACCCTTTCCCCCTTCCGATTTTCTACCTGCGTCCTTCCAGTTTTTGTCAGTCTTTCCTTTATTTGTCATTTCACTTTACTTTTTTTTCTGACCTTTTCTGCTTCCCAGCCCTTGAATTTCTTATTCCTCCTTGGTTCTTTTTATTTCAGCATTCTTGTGTTATAGCCTATTTTAAAGTAGCCTCCAGTGGTCTCCACATCTCTCTCAAAGTATTCTTTGGCCACAGTACTGGTGGCAGAGTAGTGACTGGCCAGCAAAGCAGAGAGAGATGCCCTTCTGCCATGGTATTTGCTTACCTTGTAATCTAGAAGCAGGAGTAGGAGTTTCACTGACTGTGACCCATTTTGGCAGTCTGTGGTGCTGTTCCAGATCTGATTGCTAGGAGAGGGGAGGGTATTTTATTTTGTTTTTAATCTGGCAGTGTTTGAAGTTGCATTCACCAAGGGGATAAGCAATGTTTTAGGAATGTAAGTAACCACCCTTGTATAAATGGAAGGAAAAGCTTTAATGTATATCTTAAATTCATTATGTTTCACATTTGAAGTGTAGAAAATGCTATTTCTGATAACTTGTCAGAAGAAAAACTATTTTTTTTACTCTTTATCCTAGCTGTCACATCTGGTCAAAATTGTATAACTTACATGTTTTATTTTAAGTCTGTTTATTGATGAAACATATCTTATACATTTACTCGTGACTAGATAACATATAAACATATCATATCTGCTATACATTACTGAAACTATACATTTTCCCTTTATCCCCTCCCTCACCCTCCCCATCCCTTACCCCCCTTTCATCCTATATTATTTGTGAACATTAGATTTTATCATTACATCAGTCAGCAGTCTTTACACTACTCCATTCATCCTGAACAGTCGAGATCATACATCAGAGGCGTGTATCTACTCAATGCAATCTACCGCAAAGGGCCTTGTTTCTTATAGTCCTTTGCCAAATACCACCACCTCCGATGGTTAGTTCTATGTTGGTGCATCGTTTAATCAATTATATCATATACTCAAATTTGTAAGTAAGCTTGTGTGATAAAGATGCTGAGATTCAAACAGATAAATATGTCGTTCACTCTAATTGCAATGTTTGAGGGCATCTATTTTGTGTCCAGTATCCTCATCACCATTGTCCGTTGTATCTATATATCTTTAGTAAGTCATCACATTATCCTTTATCAGATCATTTTCCTATGTGCAAGTTACCATTAATATATTCCCTCTATGGGCCCTAACTACCCCCATAAATCAATAACTTGATAGTGCATGCAGTTATTGATTTATGGTCAGTTTGGTGATTTTGAGAGGTCCATGTAAGGATCCGAGATAGTACCCTTCCTGAAGCAGCCTGGATATCGGCGAAACAAGGCGCACTTGTTGAAGGGAGACACGGGATGGTGTCAAAGGCTTAAACTGAACAGTTTGGTGTCTTCTCCATGTTTGATTACCATCAGCCTGGATTTACAAAACTAACCGAACCCTGAGTTACCAACAAGCAGATAAGTAGCTGGTTTTGTGGAAAATTGACTTGTGGAAAGATTACGTGGGTTAAATAAGCCTGCAATTTCTAGAGGACATTGTCTATTTTTGTGGGTTTAACAAGCCTGTGATTTTCCTAACGTTCTTGTGCATTTTGTAAAACAGGGCGGGCAGTTTTAGGTTAAGGGGCCAGGCTTTAAATTATTGATGAGTGGTTTTAGGGGGATGCAAGATACATTTGATTAGAAGAGGGGTGTTTCACCTTGTTTAACTCTTTAGTCAGTGAAGGAGAAGGAGAGTTTTTATGCCATTCGTTTTTCTCATGTAATTATGAGTTTTTGCGGTTGGCTTTTTTTCTTTTCTTTTCCTCACTGGAACCAGTGATAGTACTCTACTCCTACATTTAAATAGTGGACCAAGCTAATGCAGCAGTGTGTTCCCTACGAGGAGGTTTGAGGTTCCTTGTTTATTTACTAGAGATGATCCCGATTGTGGAATTTTGAGTTACAGGGTGTTGCACCACTGATTTCTATTTCTATTTCAAACCAATTTTGGCTAGTAGAATTTGAATACTAACCAAAATTCTACCCTCTGCAACTTTAGCCTACCTCTCTCTATTCCCAGTGCTATGTCCTGCGGCCTAAATCGTATTTCTTTCTTAAGCAGCATCCCACAATATATCTGTACCCTGTTCCAAAAGATCACCACCCGGGGGCAAGTATATATCATATGCAGTAATGTCCCGCCCTGATCTGCACATTTAATACATGCTGGGGTTTCTAGGCGCCCCGCATAATACGCCTGTTTGGGCGAGAAATAAACTCGTGTAAGAATTCTAAATTGTATTTCTCTGAATCGTGCATTATGCACCAGGGTGTATATCTCCTTTAACTTGTTTGCTACCACTCCCTCCCGAATTGGCATGTGTAACTCCTCAGCCCACTTCTCTATGTCCTCATATGTCTGGTGTGTGTGAAAAGTACTCAATGCACCATGAATCCCCGAGACTGTTATCTGCCCATCTTCTGACGGTAGGAAAAATTGCTCCACCATCCGATATACTCCCCTGGAACAATTACTCTCCAATACATGTCTTATATATGCCTGGCCCTGTCCATATGTGAACCAATCCACCTGTTCTTTACCCACCAGATCCTCTAGGTTCCCTCTAGATCTGAGGCCTCCCGTATCCAACAGCATATCTGCCACATACACAATTCCGTGTTTTGCCCAATTTGTTACTTTCCCCTGTGTTAATCCCAATCCGAACTCCTTATTTCCTATTATAGGTATCATATCAGTATTTACCGGATTATTCCCTAGGAGCTTCATCAATAAGTGCCAAGCCCGTCTCATTGGACATAATAGGATATGATTTTTCCATTGCTTTGGGGTGTTCTTCTGCGTGAGATGGATCAGGTAGTGTGGGTGTAGTGGCTGGAACAATTCCCTTTCTAGATCCCAGGGTGTATTCCTCTGTCCCCAGTATCCAGTCCGCTAGATGTCGTAATAGACATGCTCAGTTATACTGACTTACATTGGGCAAGCCCAGGCCTCCTGTTCTCCTCCCTCCATACAGTCTCTCTAGTTTTACCTTTGGTTCCCCCCCCCCCCCCCCCCAAGCAATATCTAGACAGCAGTGATCGGAGTTTCCCCAAATCCCTCTGTGTAAGACATAATGGCAACTGCCGCGGCACATATAACCTTTAGGGAATAATGTCATACTGAACAAAGCTATCCGTCCACTCAGTGAAATTGGCAGATTTTGCCATTGACTTAATATTTGTCCAGTATCATTTATCAAGGTTGTGACATTCTTTTTATATAGTCTTCTGGGATCTGCCTTAGCCATACCCCTAAATATAAAAACTCCTTGTCAGCCCACTTTAAAGGAAAGTCTCCTCTCCAGTTATCTCTGAGGCTCTTGGTGGTGGCAAGACCTTCCTATTTGTGAGTGTTTAATTTAAACCCAGAGAATGAGCCATATTCAGCAAAGCACTCCATCAGTACTGGCAGGGATTGCATGGGTTTAGACAGATGTACTAAAAGATCATCTGCAAATGCTGATATCTTAAATTCCCCCTTCCCTAGCCTAATCCCCTCAATTTCCGAGTTCCGTACAATCTCCCGTATCAAGGGGTCCAATGTTAACGCAAACAGTAGTGGGGACAAAGGGCATCCCTGACGGGTACCCCTGCGGATCGGAATTGCTGGTTTGTATGTATTATTAACCCAGATCCGTGCCTCTGGCCCATTGTACAGTGTACGTACAGCCTGTTCGAAAAATCCCTCTATCCCATAGGCCTGTAGCGTCTGGAATAAAAAGTCCCACTTCACCCTGTCAAATGCCTTTTCGGCGTCGAAGCTGATTAGTAATGAGTCCTGCTGTGTACACTGCACAAACTCCAGGGAAGCTAAAATCTTCCTAATATTTTTAACCGGCTGTCTCCCTTGGATAAACCCCACCTGTGGATTGGCTATTATCTCCGGTAACACCCTTGCTAGGCGGTGGGCTAAGATTCCCGCAAATATCTTTGCTTCAAAATTTATTAAAGATATAGGTCGATAAGATTCAGGTTTGTTCTGATCTTTATTGGGTTAAAAAAAAACAGTATATCTGCTACTTTCAGTGTTGCTGGGAGTTCCCCCTTCCCCACCGCCGAATTGAATAGATCTGTCAGTGGTTGCACTATATCTGCACTTAACATCTTGTAGAATTCCGCTCTATAGCCATCAGGCCCTGGTGCCTTGTGCAGCGCACTTCTTTTAATTTCTCTAGTAACTTCATCTTTATCTATAGGCTTATTTAAGTCTAGCCGTTGCCCTTCTGTTATCTTTGGCAGGTCTGTATTTCCCAGATATAGCTGTGGATCAAGGTCCTCAGATCTATCATCCTCATTTATGGACTTATAAAAATCCTGAAATATCTGTCCAATCTCTTCTTCCCTGTGAGTTAGCTTACCCTCTGAGTCTTGTAATGTTAGTATTCGATGTTTACCTGTCTTTTGTCTCGCTAGCCTAGCTAACATTCTGCCCTGCTTGTCTCCATATTTGTACAGCTTGTATTTAAAATATTCTGCCAACTTCACTGCCCTTTGATGTATTAGCTCATTAAGAGCTGCTTGCGTTGCTAAGAGGTGTTCTCTGCATTGCTGCAGAGCTGAGGGACCATACGCCCTCCTCAGATTAGTTATTTGCTTCCCCAGTTGTATGATTTCTTTATCCCTACTTTTCCTCTTCCAGCCCGTGTAAGCAATGATCTCCCCTTGCAAGACCGCTTTCGCAGCCTCCCAGTACAGTTCTATGTTATGCCTATGGGCCTCGTGTACTTTATAATCCATCCATTTCCCCCGTATGAATGTTAAAAACTCTTTATCAAAATACAGTTCTTGAGGGAATCTCCATCGGCTCTGGCCTGTCCCTGTCTCCCGCTCTTGCAGAGTTATATGTATTGGTGCATGATCTGAAATTATAGTCGGGTCTATGTCTGTGTCTCTAATCCTCCCCATACACCCCTCCTCTACTAGAAGATAATCAATGCGACTTTGCGTGTGATGGGCCCGAGAATAGTGTGTATAGTCTCGAACCCCAGGGTTCAAGACCCTCCACGCATCCACCAGTCCTAGGGCTTCACAGAGCATAGGAATGCCTTTGGCGTTGTCCGGCCCTCGTCTGTGTGGCTTATGCGACCTGTCAAGGGCGGGGTCTGCCACTAAATTAAAATCTCCGCCTACTATCAGTTCTCCTTCTCTAAGGGAGTGTATCTGCTGAATAAGTCGACGAAAGAATCCCTTATTATAGGTATTCGGTGCGTATACATTCCCCAGCAGATACGGCTTCCCATTGATCTTAATCTGAGCCAAGATAATCCGCCGTTCTGGATCAACATATACCCGCTGTTTCTCCACTTTGAAATCCTTATGGAACAAGATTGCAACTCCCATCTTTTTCCCCACCGCTGGAGCTTCTATGATATCTCCTACCCACCAAGTTTTTAACTTCTGGTGTTCCTGAGATGATAAGTGTGTCTCCTGCAACAGGGCGATCGCAGCCCTCTTCTGTTTTAAACTATGTAATATTTTCTTCCTCTTAATGGGGGAGGAAATTCCACCAGCATTCCATGAATAAATTTTTAAGGTCATTACTCTAATCTCTTCATGACATATCTCTGTGACAGAATATATATCAAACTCACCCGGCTGTGCTGTCCCAGCTCCAGCACCGCCGCGTCATTATCTAATTCCAGTGGCTTCCTACACCCTGTCTTTTCCATATCTCCACTCGGTCTCCACTGCCATACTCCAACATTCTTCCTACATGCTTCCTGCTGGTTCAACCCTCCCTCCCCTTCCCCCCATCCCTTGTCCTCTCCGAGCTCCCCCCTCCCTTCTCGGAACAGTCACTCCCACTACCCCTACCTTCCTTCCCTCAAGAATCATTCCTATACAGTTCAACACATAACATTTAACAGTTATAACCAGGAGCAACTACCCCATAAGTTAACTGTCTCTCACAACTTGGCTTTATATCGCCGGACCAGTCCTTGATCCCCTCTGGTATGTCGTCCTCTCCTTCATCCCTGTGCTCCCCTCTCAACCACTGGTCCATGAAATGAAATAATATGTCCATCCACAGCATAGAATTCCGTCACTGCCTCTGGCACTCCAGCACATTCCACCCGATCCTCAGGGTTCCTCCCGATTCAGTGAGCTTACATATTTAGCGGTCTCTGCAGCTTTGTCAAAGTATTTGGTTTTGCCGTCTGCTGTAATCTTCAATTTTGCGGGATATAAAAGCGCAAACCTGACATTCTTCTTATAGAGTTCAGTGCAGATAGGTGAAAAGGCCTTCCTGAGTTGCTGAACATGCTGGGAGTAGTCCTGGAAGCATAGGACATTTTGCCCCTGGTAATTCAGTTGGCGTTTCTTCAGCACCTCTGTTAGGATTAGTTGTTTGTGCCTAAAGTTCAGACTCTTGAAGATCACTGCACGAGGTCGATTTCCCGTCTGTTTAGGCGGCCCAATTCGATGAGCTCTTTCCACACAGAATTGTTGCAGTTGATCACCAATCTGCAGCTCTTTCGGCAGCCATTCTTCCAGGAATCGTGGTAGATCTTTATCCTGCAGAGTCTCAGGTAATTCCACCAATCTTAAATTATTGTGTCTACCACGATTCTCTAAATCGTCTATCTTCGCCTCAAGATCTGCCACTTGTTGCTGTAGTCTCCCGTTGCTCTCCTTTAGTTGCTCTGAAGAGTCTTCCATATTAGAAATGCGCTGGAGTCCTGCATCGAGTTCTAAACACACACTATCGATCTGTTCATGGGCCTCCTCAGCGCGGTCGTACAGCTGTTGTAGCTTTTTGTCCAGCGCTGCCTCGACCGCTGCCGTCACTTCAGCTGTGATTTCACCGACCCACGCGGAGCTCACTGTTGTTTCTTCCGAGAGTCGAGGGTCCGCCATTTTGTTTCCCAGCTGGCACGGCTTCTCCCTTTCCGCACCGATTTCGTCGCCATTCCAGCTATCTCAGGTTTGGAAGTGAGCGGAGTTTGCAGCAGTGAGCTTCTCCTTTCGTTACCACAGGTTGGGATCGAGATTCTGGCCCCGGCCCGCTTATTTTCGCTGCTTTTTGGAAGGTTTGCACGGAGCTTTGCTTTTCAGCTGCTGCTCCGCATCACGGTAGCACGTGACCTCCCAACTTACATGTTTTAAACCAGGCGTGTAAACACGTGGCCCACAAAGAAGTTCTGTGCATCCCACATCATAGTATTTAGTGTACATTCAAAATTTAATTAAAATATGGTTAATTACATACTGTAAATTTGGGTTGCTAAGTAGTGCCCGGCCATACCCAGAATTTTTGGTTTCTGCTGAAAACAAATCTGTGTTGAAATTGGCCACTAAAACTAAAATGTTCTCTTCCCCCCCCCCCCCCCCCCCTCCCCTGATCACTGCCTACCTCTCCAGATGTACCTTAAGAAGCCTTTGTGGTCCAGTGGTCTGTTCGGGGCAGAAATGAATCCCACTTGTCTCTGCCCTGTTTTGCTTCTCCAAATTGAAGTGGCTGCTTAGACTGCTGCTGGAGGTCCCGACAGCTTTTTTGCAATTTGAACTAGCATGGGTAGGAGTGAGTCCCCTGCCCGTGCTGGTTCCATCCACAAAATGGCTGCTGGGACCTTCCGTGGCAGTTTCGGCAGCTATTTCCATTGGCGCAGCAGCACAGGGCAGGAATGAGTTGGGTTTGTTCCTGCCATGGTCTGGTGCGACTGCACTTCAAATATTGTGTTCAATTCTGGTCGTCGCATCTCAAAAAAGATATAGTAGAATTAGAAAAGGTACAGAAAAGGGAGATGAAATTGATAAAGGGGATGGGACGATTTCCCTATGAGGAAAGGCTAAAGCATCTAGGGCTCTTCAGCTTGGAGAAGAGATGGCTGAGGAGAGATATGATAGAGGTCTATAAAATAATGAATGGAGTGGAACAGGTAGAAGTGAATTGTTTGTTTTATTCTGTCCAAAAATACTAGGACTAGGGGGGCATGCGATGAAACTACAAAGTAGTAAATTTAATACGAATCGGAGAAAAATGTTCTTCACTTACTGTGTAATTAAACTCTGGAATCCGTTGCCAGAGAATGTGGTAAAGGCAGTTAGTGGAATTTAAGAAAGGATCTGGATGGCTTCGTAAAGGAAAAGTCCATAGACCATTATTAAATTGACTTGGGAAAATCCGCTGCTTTATTTCTGGAATATGCATCATAAAATGTATTGAGCTTTTTTGGGATCTTGCCAGGTATTTGTGACCTGGATTGGCCACTGTTGGAAACAGGATGCTGGGCTTGATGGACTTTTGGTCCATCCCAGTGTTGCAATACTTATGTACTTATGCCCCTAAGAGGCCACTTGACCACCAGGCCTTCTTAAGGTAGGTCTGGGGAGGCGGGAGGTGATAGGGTGGTGTGGGGGGACAAATTTGGTTTTAAGCCAAAAAATGCAGAGGCATTTTCGGCCGAAACCCAGATTTTGGGTCTGCAGTCGGCCTCTACTCATTAAGTTAATTGTAATGGGAAAAATAAGGAGGAATATTTTAGTGTAGCCTATCAAAGAATGTGCAGTTGCTGTAGCAGCCCATCATTAATCATGAATTTGACATACCTGCTTTAAATAATTCAGAAATACAATATTATAGTCCAAGTTTTGTAAACCAAGTATTCCTTATTTCTTAATTCTTCCCCTCACCCAGTTCAAGACAATTGATATTTTTTTATTTTGCAGTCTCTGAAATCCTTCTAGAAATCATCCTTATGCAGT
Organism: Microcaecilia unicolor; assembly: GCF_901765095.1. Taxonomy (NCBI): domain Eukaryota; kingdom Metazoa; phylum Chordata; class Amphibia; order Gymnophiona; family Siphonopidae; genus Microcaecilia; species Microcaecilia unicolor. Next base: position 383,720,033 of record NC_044031.1, read on the forward strand.
TCCCTTCCCTCATTGACCTCATTTTCCACCATAGCCAGGCCTATGGGTGCTTTTTCATCGACCTAGATCTACTGTTGTCCCCAACCCCCCTCCAGCAGTGCTTCATAATCCCATCCCTCTCTCTTTTGGCAATACTCAATTCAGAACTGTACTATGGGTTCTACATAGCAGGCTGGTCCAAAGAGGTTCTCAGATTGTTTGAAATGACTTGCGTTGTCCAGGTGCTCCCTTGTGGACTTAGTTTTTTCATTAGCATAAAATTTACCAACATATTGCACCTCTGTGTCATGTGGGTGGTTCTAATTTGCATCACATAGCCAGAATGCATTTGCACCCCAGTAACATTGCCCTAGCTAAGAATAACTTTTTCCTCTTGTTAGATCTTGTTCCCAAGGAAGATCATCAGCAGCAAGCATCCCAAGATACTACTTATCTCTGCTCCTAATAGTCTTGACAGACAATGGGTCACCTGTGTCCAAAATTCCCTAATGGCTTTACTTTCCTGAAACAAATGTCTCAACATGGCAGCTGCCTTCTCCCCTCCCCCCCCCCCCCCCCCCAATTTCTCACATTTCACTTCCCAAACAATTTTAACTTGCACTTGCAATGCACATTTTCCATTATGGTGGGTATCCTTTTTACCCTCATAAGCTTTCCTTCATTAACACCACCCCCAAATAACCGTTTCACAGGGAAACTACCTTCCATATGCTCAACATTATCTTGTGCTCTTGCATAAACTGAAATATTTTTTTTATTTATTAAGTTTAAAGTTTAGTATATAATCACAAGCAAAATCTACTTGTAGAGAAAAGTAAATTGGTTTACAATCAAGATTATTAGGTAAGGAAACAGATGTTTCTATTAACAATTATTCTCACCAACACTCAAGTCCACATAAGGAGATTCAAGATATACAGATATGGATATTAAATTTCTATAAAAGACAGGAACTTTTGTCAGGAATTTGTTGTACCTGAGTACCATAATGATACCAAAAACATTTCTACTAAAGAGTAATTATCTTTCCCCAGTCACAACTCCTTTAGGTGTTAAAAAGGTTGAGAGCTGTATGGGTTCGAAGAAAACATATTTATTAGATTGATATTTAGTAACGCATTTGCAGGGGTATCTAAGAAAAAAAAGGTGCCCCCATTTGAATTACCCCAGGTCTCATCATTAAGAATCTTTGTCGTCTCTTCTGCGTATCTTTGGTAATGTCAGGAAATACACGGATCTTCAATCTTCTCTGTATTCTGATAGAATAGTCTCAATAGCCAATTTCTATCCAGTGTCAAAGCCACCGTTGCAATCAACGTTGATGGCGTTACCAATTCGCTGTCTGAGGCTTCTAGAATCTCTGAAATATCAAATGGATTATTGGGATTTGTTTGTAATTTTGAAGGCAAATAAAGGGGGAATTGCCTCTTCGGCTACTCCCAAAATTTCTTTAATATATCTCCGTAACATATCTCTTGGAGTTGTCACAATCTGTTTAGGATAGTTCAAGAATCTAAGATTATTATTTCTTATTGAATTTTCCAGAAACTCAGCTTTTCTTCTAAGAAATGTTAGATCTTTAATCATAAGTTCTTGATGCAATTGTGTTTCTTTAATTTATTTTTTTAATTCTTCATTTTGAGTTAGTAATTTCTTGAGTCAGTTGTTTAATCTGTGGGCAAATTGCTTTCCCCAAGTCCATTATTAATGTCCATAAATTGTCCAGGGTTACTTCTTTGGGTTTCTCAGTCAAAATAGGAAAATTAAACTTTACTTCTGCTTCCCCAGTGGATAAGTCGTTTCCTTCGGCCACATATCGGCTCTCTTCCGTAGTGGCTGGGGGTGTTGTTAACGCTCCCTCCCTCTGGTTGCACTGTTCGCCTCCAAACCGAGTTCCCTCAGTCGATGTTTCCACCTCCCATCTTACTTCCCCCGTGTCTCGTTCAGGCACATGGAGCGAAGACGCCAAAAGAGGAGTGCTACTCCCAGAGGGTTGAGGAGGGAGGAGCTTTTCGGTCGGGGCTGTGCGAAAGCTCTGACCCTTGGGTTGGTCCGGGGTCTCCATTCATCCCTGAGTTGGCCAGCGGGCTTCCTCCCGACAATATCGATATCGAGGTTCTCTGCACAAAAGACTGCAATGTAGTTTGATTCGAGGCAAGATTCTGCCGCGAAGGAGCTGTGGAGGAAGGTTGGCCCCTGCGTTTCGGCATTACCAAATCTCTATAGCTCAGAGAAACCACAGGTACGTCAGGTACTCGCAGCGGCCATCTTGAATCCCCAAATCTAAACTGAAATCTTTACAGGGATTTTCTGTTAGGAACAAGGGTGACCTCTAATTTCTTCCTGCCTCCCCTTCACAAATGCTTTTGCTCCATGGTCTGATGTAAATCTTGCTCATTATCTGTCTGTTTACCACTACGAAGTTTTACCGCTCTACTGTTTTTTTTGTTAGTAGGTTCACCTTTTTTAACATCTTCATTTGATTTTTATTTTTTACTCTTTGGCTGGCATTTTTATTCTGTTATGGATTAGTCCCCTTTAACTCGCACTTTATTGATTTATTTTTTTTTGAGCGAAAGATGTTTGTGTGAAGGTCATCTGTTTTGCATGTGCCTCTCGATATTGGTTTTTGTTTTACTTATTTGCATAATGACATTTTAAATTATTTATATTTTAGCCAGTTTACCCTCCTTTTTAAATATTTATTTGATGAATTGGTTGTGATTTAGTTTTGGTTCGGTTTTTGTTCTTCACTTTGACCTTTGGATTTCGTATGTTATATGTCACAGTTGGATCTTGCTGTTTTTTCCAGCTACCATTGTGACGACAGGACATATGACTGTGAATAGATGTAAGTTCTGTTTCACCGTCCTTTTTTTTTAGCGCTATCACTTTACTTTAGTATGAGAGCTGTCTTTCAGCATTATGCTATCTAGTTAGTTATGTGACTCGCTTTCTAATTGGTTATGGGGTGACAGGTTCTTTTATATTATGCAGTTTATTCGATTTAGCTTTTCTTAGTTTTGGTCTTATGAAGTATATTTATGCACCTCTACGTTTTACTGAGTTTTACTAATGATTATAAGTTTCTATGAACAGCGTAGGTTTGTGTACCAAAGTATTATATCACCGGTTTCTGGTAAAGATGGATATATATATACATGTACATGACTTTTTTTTATTAGTCACACAGATCTGATTGCCCTTCGGTATATAGATATTTTGAGCTACCGCTACAGCTTCTTGTGAGTTACCGGTTCCTTTTTTATTGCATTATGGGAGACTGAAACAGGCGCTAGCAAGGTTTTCCTCGGCGTGTGTATGTTTGAGAGAGTGAATGTGCGAGTGTGTGTATGAGAGAGTGAGTCTGGGTTCGAGTGTGTCTGAGAGAGAGAGTGTGTGTGTGAGAGAATGAGAGTGTGTGCAAGGGCGTATGTGAGAGACAGTGTGAGAGAGAGTGTGTTTCACACAGATACAGTGTGTGCGAGAGAGTGTGTGAGAGAGACACACTCTCTGAGTGTGAGAGAGAGAGTGTTTCACACAGATACAGTGTGTGCGAGAGAGAGAGTGTGTTTGAGAGACAGACTCTCTGTGAGACTGAGTGTATGAGACCAAGAGAGTGTGCGAGTGACTGTGTGATACAGAGTGAGACATAGAGTGTGTGAGAGACAGTGTGTGAGAGTGAGAAAGACATTGACTGTGAGAGAGAGAGAGAGTGTGTGTGTGACAGAGATACCTCCCTCCTCTCTCTCTCTGGTGTCTGAGCGTTACTGTGCAGGACACTGAGCTCTGGCTGTGCTTCAAGGAACTGACCAATCCTATTTAATAGAATGCACCTCCAACATTCTGAAGTCGAGAAACCTCGCGTGGTTGGTCACTTCTGCTTGTGATGAACCCGGAAGTACGTGATGTCAATTCAGGAGATGGATACAGAGAGCAGCAATGCCTCAGCCATGCAGTCAGCTTCAGAATGTTGGAGGTGCGTTTTATTATATAGGATTTATATTGGATGCATAAGATTTATTTGGTTCTAGCTTACTGATATGTATGTGTGTTCTTTTTGTTTTAATCTGTTGGATATACATTTTAAATGTTCCATTTATTTGGTTTGGATTTTATATATATCATTTATGGGTATATCATACTTACACTTTTTCATAAACCCTAAAGGGTATTCCTGTTATGGTATTGTATTTTCAGCTGATACTGTATTTCTGTATTTGTTATTTTATTCGTGTTTGTTTTATTTTTTGTAGCCCCTGACACAGCCCTGCTGGGTGAAATACGACACGGCCTGTGTCGGGCATTTATGTTTTTAATGCGATTCTATTAATAAAGCTTGTGTACCACTGATCTGCTTTGTTGTCTTCCACTTTGGAGTTTGCGGATCGTTTGCCTTGCTGCTTTTTGGGGCCCTTTATAATTATTTTGCCTACAGATAAGCATAAAAATCTTTATTACACAATTTAATTTTTATCTTTCAATATTTAAAAAGTTAAAACCCTGCCTTCCTTGTCCACCATATCTGCTGCTCTCTGCAAGCCCTATCTTTTTCATTCTTCAAATGCTCATTGCTAGAAAATCTGTGTTTCCCAGCAGTGACAACAGCAGAGTGACTCTCGAGCACAAACCCTATCTGCTACATGACCATCACAGAGAGCATACCAGCACATTAGCTATATACTGTACTTGGGGGGAGGGGGGGGGGGCGGATGAACTGCCTCTGTGGCGTAGGTGACAAAATTAGGCTTGGCTCTATTGGCGTATAATTAGATGTTTGCTGCACCCAATCCCCCAGATGTTTCATGGTACTCATCATAATATAGAGCCACAAAGCCATAGGGTTAACCCTCCCCCCCCTCCCCCCCCAGTGGGATACATGAAGTTGTGCAAATTTGATCTTGGCTTCTTTCTTCACCGCAAGAACTTAACATGGAGCTCAACACAGACACATCCTGACTGATAATGGTAATTGACAGTACTTGCATAACATACAATCAGTTGGGTACAATGGTCATCTGATATAAATATATTCTACCCATCAAAGAAAGTGGGAGGGAGACCCAATTATGCAGCAAGTACCTCATGAGAGTCCTTATTTTAGAACTGTAAAGGGGTTGATAAACTACCTTTCTGTGGTACAAAGAAATTAGTTTATGTATATTATATGCATGTGCTTTCTCTGACCCTAGTGGCTGACAATCTAAGTTTTCTACGTGGGGCAACAGAGGTTTAAGGGGGTCTTTTACTAAGCCTATAGGAATATAATGGGCGCTCGGTGTTTACCACCAGCTGTTTTCTACTTCGAGCTAAAAACCCTAGTGCGGCTTAGTAAAAGATCTCCTAAGTGATTTGCCCAGGATCACAAGGAACCACAGTGGGAATCAAAACCAATTCCCCAGGTTCTCAGCCCATTGCCCTATTAGCCTACTCCTCCAACTTTCCTGGCTCAGTAATTCACTGACTCTCCCACCCACTTCAAAGGAAATTTCTGGCCATATAACTGCTCTCTGCCAAATTAAGAACTAGTCTCTGTGTTTTATTCAAACTTAACGTCAGCCCTGACATGCTGCTAAGCATATATCAAACTCTCTTAACATCCCGACTAATGATTGCACTGGGTGGGTCAGGATCATCGGCAAAAGCTAAACATTTTATTATGTGCCCAACCCTTCCCTCCCCTCTTTCTCTCTTAAGCTCTGCAGAAGAGGTTTTAAAAATGTTGAGAAAAAAGCGGAAGGAAAGAGGGACAAGGCAAGTCAAGACACCAAACTCCTTAGATCTCAGCCCATTCATTGATCACTTCACTAGGGTTCTCTTATAGAGCTCGAATGGCTGCTAACCCCCCCCCCCCCTTCCCATATATCCCCAGTGCATCTAATTAAAAAAGAAAATCCACTTGATCAAGAGCTTTCTTACCATCACAAGTTATCGTCAAGGCTGGAATGTCTTGTTGGCTGCACAAATCCACAGCCAGTAAAAAGCTTCTTTACATTATGAACTAGTTTAAATAACGGGAAAAAGTGTTACACTTTTTTTTTTGCCTTAGCAGTTTCCTTCTGGTCTTTTGGGCTTCTGGCTGAGTTGATATCAAGGTTTCTTCATAGTGTAAAGAACTCTTTAACTGCGTTACCTTAGATGTAAAATGTTGGAAGCCACCCAAATCGTGTTTAGTGGGTGGGGTTCCAATAATGAATAAATTTGGAGGCAGTGGAAGATATTCCCCAGGAACTGAGCTCTAGATCTGGTGTTGCCTTTACGCAAGAACTGAGCCATTCTACCTAAGGATGTTCTAACTGCTGCCAGGACTTAAAGGTCCTTCTACATGTACACCAGGATGGCCCCAAAATGGTATCTGTCTTCTACTAAATTTTTCTATATTATTGACTTTCAAGATTGCAGAGGTCTTTTCCTGTGGTAATGCTATATTTTGAAACTTATTTGTAATTTTCCTGTTGAATTTTGCAAAATTTCTTGTTGGATGGTAGAAAACAGCTTGGTTTTGTAGTCACGTAGATTGTAAAAAGCTGTGCTGTTTTCCAGGTCAAAGAGTAGCACAAAAATGGCTTCTGAGGACATTGCAAAGCTTGTGGAGTCTCTTGCTAAAGCCAAGGTTGGAGGTGGAGAGCTGAGCTTCAGAGGCAAGAGTTTAAAGCTCAACACAGCAGAAGATGGTGAGAACCAATAATCTCATGTGTGTATGTTTTGACTTGTTTGTTTTTTTTTTTTTTTTTTTAAGGTAATGAATAGGTTCACTTCAGTCCATTATGATTACTTTTAGGTTGCTTTCCTGTCTAGTCAGCTGCAGTTATTAATTGTCAGTATGTTGCCCTCACAGAACTGTAACTGGCTATACCTGCCAGGAATTATTTATGCTGAATACATATTCTTGAAGAGCCATGATCCTGGGTTTCTTCTTTGTGAAGAGAATGGTAGAGGATTTTTGATGGGTTATATCAGGGCCAGTGTAAGGGTACTGAACACCCTAAGCAGATCTCCAGCTCGAACTGACTTACCTACTGGCAGAAACTCTAGCACTCTTGTGCTGGAAATGGCAGTGGTAGGTGTGTCACAGTGCTTTAACAGTAGTGATTCCAGCACAATATCTCCTTATTTATTATTTTTTATTTAGAACTTATTTACCACCTTTTTGAAGGAATTCAGTCAAGGTGGTGTAAAGCAAGAATAAGTCAAACTTAGGCAATAGACAATTGCAGCAGTAAAAAAATATTAAAACACAAAGTATGGCATAGTATACTACATTAGAGAAACTCTATAATCAAACAGGGATTTTCAAACTTTATATATAATCCAAATACTCAAGTTTGTCTCCCCTTAATATAGAACAGATTACTATAAAGAAATCTGTAATGTCAAATTACACAAAAAGGAACCTCAAAGCTCCAGATAGTGGTTTTTGCAATACTATATGTATTTTCCCCTATCAAATTAGGAGTAAGTTAATATCATAGGTCCCAGTAAGGAGAAAAAAAGAATCATATGCAAAAACTTACGTATAAATGAGAAAAACGGATGATTTAAAAAATTCTATTCCTCCTGAACTTTAACAAAGTGAGAGATACCTTACAACAAACCAATTAAACGGGATAAACCCGATAAGGACTGTACCCGACTCTAAATGAATAATTCAGTATACAGGAACATCCCCCCATGTACAAATGCTCATACAAGCCTAAACTCTCTGTATACCCCAGAACCACCTACTGCCAGCCAATCATACCACCTGCGCTTCGGGATTATATGTTAGTTCAAATATTGGTTCGGCTGTAGAACCTATATATCTAAAGAACCAAAAGTACTTAACTAAAGGCTGAAGTGGACCCCAGGAAATTAGGCTTTCCACAGCTTGACCGGAAAGGTATTCTAGCAATCCAGCATAAACTCATGACACCCTTGAAATGTCACCCTTCAACAAGTGCGCCTTGTTTCGCCAAACTTATGGCTGCCTCAGGAACGGCTCCGCAATGAATCCATAAACAAAAAGCTTTAGTCGTAGTCACTGGTTTCAACAAGATGGTGTAGAGAGATTCAACGACGCCTAGGCATTTAAATCTTAAAGCGTCATGAACGTAATGAACTGACCCATCACTCAACAAGTTGGTCCGACCAATCAAAGACATAGCCACACCTCAGGGAGTGGCCAGTGTCAGATCAATAATAGGCATTCCATTCAATTTTTCTATTTAGACCTTTCGGTTCCACTGTGTCCAACAAATATATCCAGTGTTGTTCCTTTCGCCACAGAATGTTTTTAATGTCCCCCCCCCCCCCCCCCCCCCCTCTCTTACCCAATCTAAATTTTTTCAAACTTCCTTGAGTATTTGGATAGTATACTACATTAAAATGTCACAGCAGCACCACAAGGGTGGAAGATGCCACACACACAATGGTCACTATATGAAGAAAAGCAACTTTATACAGCACCACACAAGGGTCAAACACTTGTGTGGTGCTGAATAAAGTTGTTTTTATTGATTTCTGGCTGTGAAGATTTTTTGGTCCACTCTTTCTTCTTGGATTTCTGATCTGACAATATGTAGGGGTTTTTACTTTTGAGTTTGTTTTGGTTAATAAAAATCTAGACACCTCTTTTTACAGCATGCAAGTACATTTTCTGAGTGCAATCGTAATAACCATTGAAGTGACAACAATGTAAGCAAAGAATAGAACAAAAAAATACCAGATATAAACAACACAAAGATAACTCCGTTTGGACATATGGAATGTTGTATGAACTTCCCTGTGACTCGCACTTGTGGCAGCTCACAGAGTAAGAGTGTCTGAGGAAGAGAATCAGCTTACCTCACAAGAACAAAATACAAACACAAGTGGATGGATAATAATATAGTGTACAATATTAATCTAGGTGGATATCCAATTCAGAAGAACCTTATTTAAATATATGGGGGCTCATTTTCAAAGCACATAGTTACAAAGTTAGGTGGAGGGGCATTTTCAAAGAAACATCTATGTTTGGATTTGGATATCTTTGTAAAACGTCCAAATCCGGGGGCGGGGAAAACCGTATTTTCGAAAAAAGATGGACGTCCATCTTTCGTTTCGAAAATACCATCAGAGATGTCCAAATCCAAGGACATCCTTAAATTTGGACGCCCTAGACATGGACGTCTTTGACTTCCGGTGATTTTCGAATCCAAAGACGTCCATGTCAAAAACGTCCAAATGCAAGCCATTTGGACGTGGGAGGAGTCAGCATTTCTAGTGCACTGGTCCCCCTGACATGCCGGGACACCAACTGGGCACCCTAGGGGACACTGCAGTGGACTTTATAAAATGCTCCCAGGAGCATAGCTCCTTTACCTTGTGTGCTGAGCCCCATAAAAACCCACAACTGTACAGCACTACCATAGTGGAAACAAACAAAGCAGATCAGTGGAAATACAAACAAACTTTGACGGAATATCATCTAAAAAAATGATATTCCATCAATAAAAGTTTGTTTGTATTTGCACTGATCTGCTTTGTTTCCATCGTGGAGTTTGCGGATTGGCTGACTTGCTGTTTTCTTGCACTACTACCATAGCCCTTACGGATGAAGGGGGGCACCTATATGTGGGTACAGTGGGTTTGTGGTGAGTTTTGGTGAGCTTGCTGTTTCCTGCACAAATGTAATGGGTAGGGGGGTATGGGCCTGGGTCCGCCTGTCTGAAGTGCACTGCAGTACCCACGAAAACTGCTCCAGGGACCTTCATGCGCTGTCATGGACCTGAGTATGACATCTGAGGCTGACATAAAATATTTTTAAAGATTTTTTTGAGGGTGGGAGGGAGTTAGTGACCACTGGGGGGGGGGGGGGGACAGGAGGTCATCCCCGATTGCCTCCGTTGGTCATCTGGTCATTTCAGGCACCTTTTTTGTGCCTTATTTGTAAGAAAAACACGTCCGGGTGAAAACTTCCAAGTGTTCGTCATGGATGTCCTTGCTTTTTTCGATTATGGGTCAAAGACGTCCAAGTAATAAGCACACCCAAGTCCTGCCTTCACTACGCCTCTGACATGTCCCCTTGAAATTTGGACGTCCTTGCGATGGACTGCAGTTGGAGACGTCCAAAATCGGGTTACGATTATATCGATTTGGACGTCTCTGGGAGATGGATGTCCATCTTCCGATTTATGTTGAAAGATGGGCGTCCTGTTTCAAAAATGAGCCTGATAGTAACCTATGGAACTTTGTAAGTCTAAGTGCTTTGAAAATAAGCACCATGGACTTCTAATTAATGTAATAATAGCAAGAATCAATGTACAAGATTAGCATAAGTTCACTGCAATATTAAACCAGTAACAAAGAATCTTACATGTGCTCAATTATAGTAGATGCTGTGTAGAAACATCTAGCAAATATGTACCCCATGGTTGACCTTATGAAGAGTTAATAAACCAGTTCAACTCATTTTGGTATTTTGGAGCCATGAACAGTGAAGCTCCGAATCAGTATAAGATATAATATTGTTATGAAAGTTACCTTCGTTTTGACTGGATAAAAGAGGCCATATTTGGCTCCAAGATCCTTCAGATCTTGCCTTGTTGAAAGAAAAGATTTCCATTTCACTGCTGTAGGGCTGATAGATCCGGGACAATCATAATTTTGTGCCCTTGGTGTATGAGTGATGCTTTGCTTTTGGCAGCTAAAAGAATTTGTAAAGCCAGAGTATATTGAAGAATTTTAGCCACAATGGAGTGAGGATGTTTTGCCCCAGACTGCGGTCTTCAAGGTGTGCAAATGGCCTTCTCTAGCTCCAATTTTGAAGAAAAAATTCTATGCCCAAAAATTTAGGAAGCCAGCTGATTAGGAACGAGAGAGTATCCAAACTCTTCCGGTAAGCTGAGAATTCTTACGTTGCTGCTTCTACTATGATTCGCTAGGTCCTTGAGTAATTTAGTATTGAGAGACGTATTGGATTAAACTTGTGGTAGAGCCGCTTCTAATAGTGCTGTGCAGGAGGTAAGCTCTTCAGTGTTTTGTTGTGATGCCATTTTAGAATGAATTGATTCCAACTCCTGTCGCATGTCTCTAGATACGGCCAAATGGTTTTGCATGAGTTCTTTACTACGGAGCTCAGACATAATAGGATCCTCTGTATTAAGGTCTAGGCCCAGTGCTCCATTTTTCTCGGGCAATAGCATATTAGATTTGAGCCACTTAGATTATAAAAGGCATCTGACTTGGGTTTTTTTAGACAATTGAAGAATAAAAATATATAGCCATCGCAATCTGCACTGAAATTGTTTTTAGTGGGGGTAAGCGAATAATAAGTGAGAAAATTGGCAAGAGCATATTACTCATGCTGCCATCTCGGGAAAGCCCAAGATTGATAAGAACAGCCATACTGGGTTAGACCAATGCTCCATCTAGCCCAGTATCCTGCTTCCAATAGTGGCCATCCATGTCACAAGTAACTGGCAGAAACCCAAATAATAGCAATATTTCATGCTATCAATCCCAGGGCAAGCAGTGGCTTCCACATGTCTGTCTCAATAGCAGACTATGGACCTTTTCTCCAGGAACTTGTCCAAACCTTTTTAAATCCAGACACGATAACCGCTGTTACCACATTCTCTGGCAATGAATTCCAGAGCTTACTTATTCATTAAAAAATATTTCCTCCTATTTGTTTTGCTTGTTTCTGGTTGGTGGTTTGCGTTGTCCTCGGAGCAGCCGGTAAAATGATGCCCACCCCAGTTATTCTGCTGAAGGAAGGGACTGATACTTCCCAAGATGGACATAATGCACAAGTCTGGACTGGTCTATGGGACAACATGGAAATAAAACTAAAGCCACAGAAAGACTAGCAATAAGTAAGGGAACCATATGTCTCAGCTAAGCCCTTTACATTTCTTCAAAAAGTGTTTGCTCATTTAAATTTAAAATATCATCTTAAGTTTCCTTTTAGTATCCTGTTATAGGATCAAATTTGTGCCACAGAAGAGAGGCCCAAGTTCATGCTTCATGCAGATCCCTTTTTGTTTTCCCACAAGTAATGCTGACCTCTCTGTCGGACTAATGCAGTAAAATACACTCAGGCTTTGCACAGGGGTAGTGCGGCTTTAACACACAATTTTGTAAATGCAGAAAGGAGTTTTTCCATACAACCTAACCCTGCCCAAAGCCTTGCGTGCACAGCACATTTTTAAAAACGATAATAAGGCCATTTCACTATTCAGCACAGTGCACTGAAGTGCGCTTAAGAGTGAAAGCCAGAGTGCAACACTGGGACTTTTAACACCAAGTTATAGCAGGTACAAAGGACCTGCAACTTGGCTTTGGTGACCTGAGATGAAGTGCAGCACTTTGCCTCAGATCTCTGATACTTCTGGTCCCACACCCCCAAAACCAAGATATTCCTCCACAATATAAAAATTATGTCTGATAATTTTCTTTCCTTTAGTCACAGCAGATGAATCCAGGATTATGCAATTCGGATACCGTGGTCTTCGTGGGCATGCCTTTCGATGCGCTGGTGGATGGTACCACAGAATCTCCTGAAAGGAATGCCCCTGGCGATGCTGGAGTGGATTGTGGTGACCACAGATGCCAGTTTGGGTTGAGGTGCCCACTGTCTGGGCCGGACGGCCCCAGGGTACCTGGTCCACTGTGGAAGCGACGTTGTCGATAAACCTGCTGGAGTTACGGGCCATACACCTGGCCTTGCAGTCCTTCAAGGATCTGTGTTGGAGGCAGTTGGTCAGAGTGTTGTCCAACAATGCAACGGCGGTAGCTTATGTCAACAGGCAGGGGGGCACAAGGAGTGCCCCACTGGCGAAGAAGGCCTCTTCCCTTTGTCTTTGGGTGGAGAAGCACCTATCTCTCTTGTCAGCGGCGCACATAGCAGGGGTCTTGAATGTGGAAGCGGACTTCCTCAGCCGGAATCGGCTAGATCCAGGGGAGAGGGAACTCTCTCAACGAGCGTTCGATCAGATCACATTCCGATGGGGAATGCCGGTGATCGATCTGATGACACGCTTCTCAAATGCCAAGGTGCCACGCTTCTTCAGCAGGGGCAGAGAGGTCCACTCCGAGGGCATAGACGCACTTCTTCAGCCATGGCCGGAGGATCTCCTTTACATGTTTCCTCCGTGGCCCATGATAGAGCGCGTGATCGGGTGCATTGCTCGACATCCGTGTCCGGTTATTCTGGTGGCGCCGGACTGGCCCAGGTGCCCATGGTATTTGGATCTCATCCGTCTGCTAATCGACACACCTCTGCGATTGTTGGAACACAGCGATGTTCTGATTCAGGGTCCAATAGTAATGGACAACCCCGCTCCCTTTGGGCTTACGGCGTGGCTGTTGAGCGGTCACGCCTCTGGCGGAAGAGTTATCCCGACAAGGTGATTGCCACAGTGTTACAGGCATGGAAGCGGTCTATGTCGTCTACGTACGCAAGAGTATGGTGGACCTTTGTGTCTTGGTGTTCTGCAGCGGGTGCTTCGGCAGAGTCAGCACCGCTGTTGTCTTTCCTGGCATTTTTGCAGGAGGGGCTTGATAAAGCGCTTTCCTTGAGCACCCTGAAAGTGCAGGTGACAGCTCTGGCCTGTTTTAGAGGCTGCTTGGGCGGTTACTTTCTAGCAGCTAACCTGGATATGGTTAGGTTTTTGAGGGGTCAATCATATTAGGCCCCCGCGGACGCCGTTGCTTCCGGAATGGAATCTGAATCTCGTTCTCCGGGCGTTGCAGTAACCTCCTTTTGAGCCTCTGAGTCAGGTGTCCTTGAAGGATCTGACGTTGAAGGCAGTGTTTTTGGTAGCTATGGCCTCGGCTCAACGAGTGTCAGAGCTTCAGACGTTGTCATGCAGGGATCCCTTTCTCCGTTTTTCGGAGGCGGGAGTGTGCATCCGGATAGTTCCTTCCTTCTTACCGAAAGTGGTGACCTGTTTTCATCTGGGTCAGGCCTTGATGTTGCCGGTGTTTTGACGAGAGGCGTACCCAGTGAGTTCAGGGCCTTGCGTTGTTTGGACGTGAGGCGGATTCTTCTACAGTATTTGGAGGTCACGAATTCCTTCCGTCGTTTGGATCATTTGTTCTATTTGCGGGATGCAGTAAGGGGGCTATGACTTCTAAGGCCACGGTGGCCCATTGGCTTCGAGAGGCGATTAGTAAAGCATACTTGTCCATGGGAAAGGTCCCGCCTGTTTGCGTGTGGGCGCACTCTACTAGGGCTCAGGCTGCTTCCTTCGCGGAGGCTTGTTTGGTACCGTTGGAGGATATTTGCAGGGCAGCTACCTGGGCGTTCGTGCATACCTTTGCTAAGCATTACCGGTTGGATGTGGCGGCATGTCAGGACGCAGCCTTCGGGGCGTCAGTTTTAGCCTCGGGGTTACGTGGGACCCTCCCTACTTGAGGACTGCTTTGCTACATCACACAAGTCTCTGGATTGATCTGGGGACGGAATGGAAGGTAAAATTAGTTCTTACCTGATAAGTTTCTTTCCGTTAGTCCCTACTGATCAATCCTGAGGCCCGCCCTGTAATTGGTTGTTTGCTGTTCTTATTCTGGTTATGGGTGTTCCTTCTTGTGTTCAGGTTTTTCTTTTAGTCTAGGGGACAGTTAAAGAATAAGTTAACAGTTAAGAACGGGAATGGAAGAAATCTTTTATTCACCGTTACTTGTGATTTCCCTATTATGAGTTGATTCATCCAGGAGGGGCAGGAGAGTGTGTTATTGATTAACTAAGGGATTCAGGTATCGATCATACTGAGATTGAGCTGGCTGCACAGGTCCACATATAGCAATCTCGGAGTTCTCTCTGTCTCCATCTGGTGGTTGAGGGACATAACCCACAAGTCGCTGGATTGATCTGTAGGGACTAATGAAAAGAAAATTATCAGGTAAGAACTAAATTTACCTTTCTGTTGTCTGCTTTATGTTCTCTGTAAAAAAAAAAAAAAAAAAAAAACATGAACTTATGTTCTTATCAGTCTCGAAGCAGAACACCCACTTTTTACTTTATCATGCTTTACACCTTTGAAAACGTTGGCTTATTTTGGGCTGACCCAGTATGAAGGGGTGTAGTTCACAACAGCTAGCCAAAAATTTATTGTTAGTCTTCTAAACCTGTTTTACCTGAAGTTTGTTTGACCTCTATTTCTGTGTGTCATTCTAAGAGAATGTTGATGCTGATTTGAAATTTGTTGTAATGATAGGCAATTTGTGGTGCCATGTTGTTGTTTTTTTTTCCCCCTCTGAGCAAGGAGTTGCCTCTAAACTACTAATTTAACTATATTTCCTTGTCATCAACAGCAGATGAATCTATTAACTGATGGGTTGTATCTGCCTACCAGCAGGTGGAGATAGAGAACACTGAAAGCACATGGTGTTCCAGGACGCCCAACTCTCTCTGCCTTCAGTATATCTCTATCTCCCAGCAGGTGTGGACGTCGCTTCTCAGCTCCTGGAATTCTGCCTGGGGTGGCTCCTGTGCTTTGCCAGTAGAGCAGGGGGTGTTGTGGCTGGTGGTGCCCACTTTAAAGGCATTCTTGGTTTTCCCTGTCCCTGCCTTACCCCATTCCCCCTCCTCCCAGAGTTCCTCTGTGGCTGCCTGCCTCTAACTTTTCTCATAGTAAAAACAAAACAAAACAGAGAGAGGCTTTCTCCTGAGCTCCTGGTTCGGTGCAGCTTGACCGCAGCTTGTTTGACTCGGTCTCCTGAGGTGAGAGTGGTGCCCAGCTCCTTCAGGGATGTTCCTGCTGACAGCGCTCTGTGCGGGGTAAGTTTTGGCACGAAGGCGCCATTTTGTTTTCTGTATTTGATGGCTGCTGAAGGGGTTAAGCGCTGCTCCCACTGTGGGAAACGCAGATCAGCAGCGGGGCTTTGCAGCACCTGCTGCCTAGATGCTAATGCTGACACGAGCATGGCGGGCGGTGATTCTTTCCACCCGCCGGAGTTGGTAGCAGCCGCCATCTTGGATTCGCCGCGTGACTCGACCCTCGCGCTTGCGGAGGGGTCCGAGTGCAGGGGGACACCTCGTTTCGAGGTTTCTAGAGGAATTTTTGTCTCCACTTCCTCCAATGTGGGGGCGGATGTATTCCCTGAATTTGTGCTGCTGATGCATAAAGCTTTTATGTTAAAAAGAGCGCTGCCTGAGGCTCCTGACAATTCCTGTCGGTCTGGGTTGCCTCCGGTTCTTCATAGCCCAGCGTCTGCTGGAGACTTTATTTCTTCCCCCGAGCTTTTGGCTGACGCTAAGCTTAGATGAGTAAATACCCCGTCTGCGGGGGACTCTTCACTCTGGTCTAGTTTTGGGGAGTCTGAGGGGTCTGGCAGGCCCTCACGGACTGATGATCCAGATGAGGGTGGCTGCTTGCCACAGGAGTTGGATGGCCCTAAAGCGGGTTGGATTTTTCACCGCGACGAGGTGCCAGCTCTTATTTCTGATGCCTTACAGGCCCTTTGTATTGAAGATCCTGACGAGGGCGCTGCCTCTTTTATTAATCCTAGGATGACTAGCACTAAGAAGCCTTCTCGGGTCTTTTCCCGTGCATGCTTCCATCCAAGAGCTTATTTCAGCTCAATGTTCTGACCCTGAGGGTCCCTTCAAGGTGGCCAGGGCTATGTGTCACCTTTACCCTCTGAGGGAAAGTCAGTTGACCGTCTTTGGGATGCCTAAAGTGGATGCTGTGACTAAAAAGACTACTCTCCCGGTGGAGGGTGGGGTCGGTTTAAAAGATATGCAGGACCGGCGGCTGGAATCCGCGCTGAAGCGATCCTTTGATATCTCGGGCCTTTCCTTACGGGCAGCTATTTGCAGTTCCTATGCTGCCTGGGCCTGCCTTTCCTGGTTGCAGCAGGCGGTTGAGCAGCCTTCCGATGGAGCGGGTTCCCTCGCTGAGGTCGGCCCGCGTATGGAGTCTGCCCTGTCTTTTTTGGCTGATGCCCTTTATGATCTGGTCAGAGCTTCGGCTAAGCAGATGTCTGTGGTGGTTTCTGCCCGCCGCCTTATTGGCTCTGGCATTGTGCGGCTGACATGGCCTCTAAACAAAGGCTGGTGAGGTTACCCTTTCGGGGCCTTCTTTTATTTAGGGAGGATTTGGAGAAGATTTGTTAAGGACCTAGGGGACTCTAAGTCCCAACGGTTGCCTGAGGATAGGCCTCTTCCAGGCCACGTTTTTGAGAAGCTCGCAGATATCGCCCGGGGTGTTCTGCGGGGTTTGATCAACGTACCCGTTTCCAGCAGAGGAACTTCTTTCGTTCGGACAAACGTGCGGTGTCGGCGTCCGGGCAACGCCCAGGAGTTCAGAGGCGTCCTCCACAATGATGAGGCGCCGGTCCATTCGTCGGTTCCCACAGTAGGGGGTCGTCTCTCCCTCTTTTTCAAGGAGTGGACCAAGATTACTTCGGATGAGTGGGGCCTAGACCTGATCCGAGAAGGTTACCGGCTAGAATGTGCCGTCCCAGTAAGAGACGCATTTTTGGAGTCCCGATGCGGCACTGCTGTCAAGCGGGCGGCAGTATATGAGACCTTGCAGGTGTTTGCTGAAGCTCAGAGCGGTGGTTCCAGTTCCTCCCACCGAACGCAGCTGCGGTCGCTACTCCATCTATTTTATGGTGCCTTGAAAAGTTCAGACCTATCCTCGACTTATGCAGAGTCAACGAGGTCTTAGGAGTGTGACACTTCCGCATGGAAACCCTGCGCTCCATCATTGTGGCAGTACAGCCAGGAGAGTTTCTCACATCTTTGGACCTCAGGATAGCGTACTTGCATATTCCCATCTGTCCGCCGCATCAGCGGTTTTGAGCCAACATTTCCAGTTTCGCACCTTGCCTTTCGGCCTGGCGACTGCCCCTCTGATTTTTTCCAAGGTCATGGTGGTAGTGGCTGCCTTTCTCAGGCGAGAGGGTATTAGAGTTCACCCTTATCTTGACGACTGGCTCATCAGAGCGGATTTGGCAGATAGTCGACTTGCCACAGCCAGAGTTGTTACAGTCCTTCAGACTCTGGGCTGGGTAGTAAATATGCCCAAAAGTCACCTGCCCCCCTCTCAGTCTCTCGAGTATTTGGGGGTCCGGTTCGACATGGCTTCGGGGTACGTTTTTCTTCCCGACAGCAGGCGGCTCAAGCTTCAGTACTACTACTATTTAGCATTTCTATAGCGCTACAAGGCATACGCAGCGCTGCACAAACATAGAAGACAGTCCCTGCTCAAAGAGCTTACGATCTAATAGACAAAAAATAAAGTAATCAAATCAATTAATGTGAACGGGAAGGAAGAGAGGAGGGTAGGTGGAGGCGAGTGGTTACGAGTCAAAAGCAATGTTAAAGAGGTGGGCTTTCAGTCTAGATTTAAAGGTGGCCAAGGATGGGGCAAGACGTAGGGGCTCAGGAAGTTTATTCCAGGCATAGGGTGCAGCGAGACAGAAGGCGCGAAGTCTGGAGTTGGCAGTAGTGGAGAAGGGAACAGATAAGAAGGATTTATCCATGGAGCGGAGTGCACGGGAAGGGGTGTAGGGAAGGACGAGTGTGGAGAGATACTGGGGAGCAGCAGAGTGAATACATTTATAGGTTAGTAGAAGAAGTTTGAACAGGATGCGAAAACGGATAGGGAGCCAGTGAAGGGTCTTGAGGAGAGGGGTAGTATGAGTAAAGCGACCCTGGTGGAAGATGAGACGGGCAGCAGAGTTTGAACTGACTGGAGAGGGGAGAGGTGACTAAGTGGGAGGCCAGCAAGAAGCAGATTGCAGTAGTCTAAACGAGAGGTGACAAGGGTGTGGATGAGGGTTTTGGTAGAGTGCTCGGAAAGAAAGGGGCGGATTTTACGGATGTTGTAAGAAAGAAACGACAGGTCTTGGCAATCTGCTGGATATGAGCAGAGAAGGAGAGAGAAGAGTCAAAGATGACCCCAAGGTTTCGAGCTGAGGAGACAGGGAGAATGAGAGAGCCATCAACAGAAATAGAAAACGGGGGGAGCAGGGAGGTGGGTTTGGGGGGGGGGGGAAATGAGAAGCTCAGTTTTGGTCATATTTAATTTCAGGTGGCGTTGAGACATCCAGACAGCAATGTCAGACAAGCACGCTGAAACTTTGGTTTGGATGCAAGGTGAGATAGGGGTAGAAAGGTAGATTTGGGAGTCATCAGCATAGAGATGGTAGGAAAAGCCATGGGATGAGATTAATGATGAACCAAGGGAAGAAGTGTAGATAGAAAAGAGGAAGGGACCAAGAACAGAACCCTGAGGTACGCCGACAGGCAGAGGGATAGAAGTAGAAGAGGATCCACCAGAGTGAACACTAAAGGTGCGGAGGGAGAGGTAGGAAGAGAACCAGGAAAGGACAGAGCCCTGGAATCCAAGTGAGGACAGGGTATCGAGAAGTATGCTGTGATCGACAGTGTCAAAAGCAGCGGAAAGATCAAGAAGAATGAGGATGGAATATTGACCTCTGGATTTAGCCAGTAATAGGTCATTGGAGACTTTAGTAAGCGCAGTTTCGGTTGAGTGGAGAGGGCGAAAACCAGATTGTAGTGGGTCAAGAATAGCATGTGAGGAGAGAAAATCAAGGCAGCGGCGGTGAACAGCACGCTCAAGTAATTTGGAGAGAAAAGGAAGGAGGGAGATGGGTCGATAATTAGAGGGACAAGTAGGGTCGAGTGAAGGCTTCTTAAGGAGAGGTGTGACCACAGCATGTTTAAAGGCAGCAGGGACAGTCGCAGTGGAAAGTGAGAGGTTGAGAATGTGACAGATAAAAGGAATAAGAGCAGGAGAGATGGCATTAAGGAGGTGGGTGGGAATGGGATCAGAGGAACAGGTGGTACATTTTGAGGAAGAAAGGAGAAGTGTAGTTTCCTCAATAGTAACTTCAGGAAAGGAGGAAAGGGAATGAGGGGAAGGAGAGAGAGGGAAACGGACTAGTGGAGGGGAGAGGTGGTGAGGTAGAGAAAGCAAGGTTTATCTTTTGAACCTTGTTGTGAAAGAATTCAGCAAGGGTCTGAGGTGATAATGAAGGGGGAGTTGGGGTAGGGGGCACCTTGAGGAGAGAGTTCAATGTGGTGAAGAGAAGTCGAGGATTTAGAGCCAAGAGAGTTGGTCAGTTGGATATAATAATCCTGTTTGGCACGTAAAAGAGCAGATTGGAAGGAGGTCAGCATGAACTTAAAGTGTAAGAAATCAGCAAGGGCCCGAGATTTCCGCCAGAGGCGTTCGGCGGAGCGGGTACAGGAACGTAGGTAGCGGATATTAGAAGTCAGCCAAGGTTGGGGTTTTGTACGCCTTACAGGGCGGGTCATCAAAGGTGCAAGAGTGTCTAAGGCAGAGGATAGAGTATTGTTGTAAGAAGAAACAGCCTCGTTGACAGACGTGGATGGTGCCACAGTAGAGAGGAGGTTTGAGACATGGGAGGATAGAGATGAAGGGTCAATATCGTGAAGATTCCTAGATAAATTAGATAAGTTAGGACGGGACTGGGAGGGAGGAGATTTAAGTGTGAAAGTTATAAGATGGTGATCAGAGGAGGGAAGATCAGAGGCAAGGAAACTAGAGGGTGAACAGTTGGAGGAGAAGATGAGATCAAGACAGTGACCATTTTGATGAGTGGGGGAGGTGGAGCATAGTTGGAGATTAAAGGAGGACGTTAAAGCGAGTAACTTGGAAATATAAGAGTTGGAAGGATCATTAGCAGGAATATTAAAGTCACCAAGGATGAGAGAGGGGGAGGAAGGATCATGGAAGAAGGCAAGCCAGGCGTCAGTCACTGAGAGAAGATGAAAGGGACTTATGAGGGGGACGATAAATGACCGCTATTCGAAGAGGCAGAGGAGAGAAAAGGCGGATAGAGTGGATAGGAAAAACAGTGAGATTGAGGTGGAAGAAGGGTTTGAAATCTGGAGGAGGGAGAGAGAAGTAGTCCAACATCGCCCCCACGGCCAGCAGGGCGAGGAGTATGTGAAAATAGATAACCGCCATGGCACAGGGCTGCGACTGAAGCAGAGTCATCAGGGCAGAGCCAGGTTTCTGTTATGGCGAGCAGATGGAGGTGACGTGAGATAAAGAGGTCCTGGATATAGGGGAGTTTGTTACAGATAGAGCAGGCATTCCATAGGGCGCAAGAGAAGGGCAGAGAAGAGGAGGGGAGTAGAGGAATAGAGATGAGGTTAGAGAGGTCACGGTCAGGTCAGGTCCACCTGCTCCTGCGGATGCCTTGCCCTCGAGCTTGGGACTTTGTTCAGCTCCTGGGATCGATGACGGCCACCATAGAGGTGGTTCCCTGGGCGAGAGCTCACATGAGACCGCTGCAGCTTGCTCTACTTCAGCAATGGTCTCCAATTTCCCAGGAATACCAACACAGACTACAGTGGCTTCCTGCGGCCCAGCGCAGTATGGATTGGTGGCTTTCCGACAGCAGGCTGCGGCAGGGGATGCCACTGGCTCTTCCTTTTTGGTGTCTGGTGATAATGGATGCCAGCCTTTCGGGCTGGGGAGCTCATTGCCGGGGAAGCTATGCTTAGGGTCAGTGGACAGCTGTGAAAGCGGGGTGGTCCATCAATCGCTTGGAACTGAGAGCGATATCCTAGACTCTTATGGCCTTCCAAAAGACTCTGAAGGGGCTTGCGGTCCGGGTCCTGTCAAACAACACTAGTAGTAGTGGTGGCCTACATAAATTGTCAGGGCGGCACTCCGTGCAGGGCCCTGGCCGCGGAGGCTGCTCAGATTTGCCACTGGGCCGAGCTCCACCTGCAACTTATGTCAGCAGTTCACATAGCACGTCAGAGCAATGTGCAAGCCGATTTTCTCAGCAGGCATCAAATCGACCCGGCGTAATGGGAACTGGCAGCAGAAGTTTTTCTTCAGATTTGTGCCAAATGGGGGACACCCGGAATGGATCTAATGGCATCAAGTGCAAACGCAAGTCCCTCGCTTTTTCAGCAGAAGGAGATATCCTCACTCGGTGGGGTTGGATGCACTGGCTCAACCCTGGTCCTCGGGCCTCCTGTATGTGTTCCCTCCTTGGCCCTTGATAGGGCGAGTCCTCCTTCGGATTCGACTACACCGGGGATTGGTGATTCTTATCGATGCGGACTGGCCAAGGCATCCGTGGTATGAGGATCTCCGTCGGGTGATGGTGGAGGCTCCATTTCATTTGCCTCTGGTGCTGAACCTGTTGGTTCAAGGTCCGGTGTCTATGGAGGATCCCTGCCGATTTGGTCTTATGGCCTGGCTCTTGAGAGGGCGCAATTGAGAGACAAGGGCTATTCTAACAAGGTCATTTCCACTCTCTTGCAGCCCCGCAAGCGGTTCACCTCCGCAGCTTATGCTCGGATCTGGCGCAAGTTGGCTGTGGTTCTGGATTTTCTTGTTTTGGTCATTAATAAAAATATTGAAACATAGGAGCGTCCTTAGGCTCCAAAGAGGAGAGGACAAGGGAGTGCTATCCCCTGGATCTATCAAGTCACACATGGATCCATTGACCTTCCAGACAACAGGGTGCCTACTGGTAGTTTTCATTTTTCACTTACCCATGTTCACCACAGGGGCATATCCACAAATGTTTGCACCTCCTTCCTCTCTCCACCCCAAAAATGTAGTCCTGCTAGACCCCACAGTACTCCTCCCAGGTACAGAGCCGCCCTCATATTCTCCTCATGGGTTCCAAATGGGTTTTCCCTTTGCTCACACCCCATTGATTGAATGCTGACAGCCACGTCTGGCACACTGATATAATCTCTTTGGGCACCCCTCATACATGCATATTGGTTCTTGTAGATAAGATAACAAGTACTCAGGTAAGATGCATGTTAATCTCTCTCCCAAATCTTTTTTTTTTTTTTTTAACTTAGTCCTCAATTCTAAAATGACTATTTTATAAGAAAATTAACCTTCAACTTGTCATTTCACTTTGATAGTCCTTCCCGGTCTAGGTACTCTGTTGCCCGAACCCCACCCCCTTGCTTTTTATCTCATCACTTTATCGCATGTTAATTATAACTAAAGAAATCATTTAATTTTTATCAAATTTTTGAAATTATTATTTTTTAAATCCAAATAGAGATCAAAAGCCTTTTCTGCAAGTTATTGGAGAGTAGAAAGAAGAGTAGAAAATAGTAATCTTTTTCGTACGATCTTGCAAAGATGTAAGGAAAGTATTAATCTAGTGTTCTTATTTCTCCACAGCGGAGGATGTTATTAAAGAAATTGAAGAGTACGAGGGGTTGCAATCTCTTCGTCTAGAGGGAAATACTGTGGGAGTTGAAGCAGCTAAGGTCATTGCGAAGGCCCTGGAGAGGAAACCAGATTTGAAGGTAAGAGTTGGCACAACTAAGCTTAAGTGATGCTATCGATTCTCCGAGGACAAGCAGGCTGCTTGTTCTCACTGATGGGTTGACGTCCTCGGCAGCCCCCTCCATCGGAAAGTTTACTAGCAAAGGCCTTTGCTAGTCCTCGCGCGCCCATGCGCACCGCGCATGCGCGGTCGTCTTCCCGCCCGAAACCGGCTCGAGCCGGCCAGTCTTCTTTCGTCCGTGCTCGGTACGGTCGTGTTACGCCGTTCGTGCCCCAGAGAGTCGACCTCGCACGTCCTTTTCGACGTGTTTTTTCCTTGTTTTTCTTTAAAAAAGTTCGGGAAGCGCTCCGGAAGTGTTCCGGAAGACCCTTTCGGGTTTTCTGCCCTTCCCGTAATTTTCACAGCTTTTGCCCCGTAAGTTTTCTTTCGTTGTCGGGGTAGGCCTAGTTTGGCCTCGGTCGAGATTTTTCTCCCTTTAAATTTTGGTGCTTCAATTTTCGCCATTTCGGCCTTTGATTTCGCCGGCGTGATTTTTCCGCCCATGACATCGAAGCCTTCCAGCGGCTTCAAGAAGTGCACCCAGTGCGCCCGGGTAATCTCGCTCACTGATAGGCACTCGGCGTGTCTTCAGTGTCTAGGGGCCCAGCACCGCCCTCAGAACTGCAGTCTGTGTTCCCTGTTACAAAGGCGGACTCAGGTAGCGAGATTAGCCCAGTGGAACGTTTTGTTCTCGGGCTCTTCGTCGACATCGGCACCGGAGGCATCGAGTGCATCGACGTCGTCAGCGTCCGGACCATCTTCCTTGGCTGCCGCTCCATCGACTGCATCGAGGCATCGGACCTCTGCATCGGCGCCGAGGCATCGGGCGACTGCATCGACGTCGGTGGTACCGAGACTTCGTCTGCTGATGTCGTCGGACGGAGGTGCATCGTCAGGAGTGCAGGTGAGGGCTGTCCATTCCCCTGCTGGTGGCGATGAGCCTTCGGGTGGGTCTCCTCCTACCCTGAGGGCTCCTGCGGTACAGCCCCCCCGGGATCGACCCTCTTCGGTCTCGGCCCCGAGGAAGCGACGGATGGATTCTACGTCCTCCTCGTCGGTGCCGGGGAGCTCCGGTGACATGCTTCGGAAGAAGTCGAAGAAGCATCGACACCGGTCTCCTCCCCGTGTCGGCACCGAGAGCTCTGGGTCGCCGAGGGATTCGGCACCCAGCAGGCATCGGCACCGAGAGGACCGCTCACCCTCTGTTCAGGAGGTGTCGATGCGCTCCACTCTGGACAGCCCGGAACAGCCTCCTCGCCCGGAACAGGTTCTGACGTCGACGCCTGCATCGACCTCTCAGCCTTTTTCTGCAGCCACTCTGAACGAGAGCCTCCGGGCCGTTCTCCCAGAGATTCTGGGAGAGCTGTTGCGCCCTACCCCTCCGGTACCGGCGGTGCTTGCGCCTCCGGTACCGTCGAGCGTGGCGCCGGCTGGTCCATCGCCCAGGTTGAGGTCCCCGACGTCGGTACCGCGTGCGGTGCCGACCGCGGCCACCTCCCAGGAAGGCTCCCCGACTACGTCGGCGGAGGGAGCTTCGCCGATGCGGGCGAGGGAGTCTACCTCTCGACGCCTCCATCGTGGACGTGGCTCCACGGAGTCGAGCCGGGCGAGGTTGCAGACACAGGTCCGTGAACTTGTGTCTGACACCGAGGGTGAGGCCTCGTGGGAGGACGAAGAAGACCCCAGATATTTCTCTGACGAGGAGTCTGGGGGTCTTCCTTCTGATCCCACTCCCTCTCCTGAAAGGCAGCTTTCTCCTCCTGAGAGTCTGTCTTTCGCTTCCTTTGTCCGGGAGATGTCTACGGCCATCCCCTTCCCGGTGGTTGTGGAGGACGAGCCCAGGGCTGAAATGTTTGAGCTCCTGGACTATCCTTCTCCACCTAAGGAAGCGTCCACTGTTCCCTTGCATCATGTCCTGAAAAAGACATTGCTTGCGAACTGGACCAAGCCATTAAGTAATCCCCACATTCCCAAGAAGATCGAGTCCCAGTACCGGATCCATGGGGACCCAGAGCTGATGCGCACTCAGTTGCCTCACGACTCTGGAGTTGTGGATTTGGCCCTAAAGAAGGCTAAGAGTTCTAGGGAGCATGCTTCGGCGCCCCCGGGCAAAGACCCTAGAACCTTAGACTCCTTTGGGAGGAAGGCCTACCATTCTTCTATGCTCGTGGCCAAGATCCAGTCTTACCAGCTCTACACGAGCATACACATGCGGAACAATGTGCGGCAGTTGGCGGGCTTGGTTGATGCTCTTCCCCATGAGCAAGCCAAGCCTTTTCAGGAGGTGGTCAGGCAGCTGAAGGCGTGCAGAAAATTCCTGGCCAGAGGAGTTTGACACTTTTGATGTTGCGTCCAGGGCCACTGCTCAAGGTGTGGTGATGCGCAGGCTCTCATGGCTGCGTGCCGCCGACCTGGAGAATAGAATCCAGCAGCGGATTGCGGACTCGCCTTGCCGTGCGGACAACATTTTTGGGGAAAAAGTCGAGCAGGTGGTAGAGTCTCTCCACCAGCGGGACACCGCATTCGACAAGTTCTCCCGCCGGCAGCCTTCAGCATCTACCTCTACAGGTAGAAGATTTTTCAGGGGAAGGAAGACTGGTCCCTATGCTTCTGGTAAGCGTAGGTACAATCCTCCTTCCCGACAGCCTGCGGCCCAGGCTAAGCCCCAGCGCGCTCGCTCTCGTCAGCAGCGTGCGCCTCAGCAAGGCCCCGCGGCTCCCCAGCAAAAGCAAGGGGCGAGCTTTTGACTGGCTCCAGCAGAGCATAGCCGACATCCAAGTGTCAGTGCCGGGCGACCTGCCAGTCGGAGGGAGGTTGAAAGCTTTTCACCAAAGGTGGCCTCTCATAACCTCCGATCAGTGGGTTCTGCAAATAGTCCGGCAAGGATACACCCTCAATTTGGCCTCAAAACCTCCAAATTGTCCACCGGGAGCTCAGTCTTACAGCTTCCAGCACAAGCAGGTACTTGCAGAGGAACTCTCCGCCCTTCTCAGCGCCAATGCGGTCGAGCCCGTGCCATCCGGGCAGGAAGGGCTGGGATTCTATTCCAGGTACTTCCTTGTGGAAAAGAAAACAGGGGGGATGCGTCCCATCCTAGACCTAAGGGCCCTGAACAAATATCTCGTAAAAGAAAAGTTCAGGATGCTTTCCCTGGGCACCCTCCTCCCCATGATTCAGCAAAACGATTGGCTATGCTCTCTGGACTTGAAGGATGCCTACACTCACATCCCGATACTGCCAGCTCACAGACAGTATCTGCGATTTCAGCTGGGCACACGCCACTTCCAGTACTGTGTGCTACCCTTTGGGCTCGCCTCTGCGCCCAGGGTGTTCACAAAGTGCTTGGCTGTAGTAGCAGCGGCACTTCGCAGGCTGGGGGTGCACGTGTTCCCATATCTCGACGATTGGCTGGTGAAGAACACATCCGAGGCAGGAGCCCTGCAGTCCATGCAGATGACTATTCGCCTCCTGGAGCTACTGGGGTTTGTGATAAATTATCCAAAGTCCCATCTTCTCCCAGTGCAGAAACTCGAATTCATAGGCGCTCTGCTGGATTCTCGGACGGCTCGCGCCTATCTCCCAGAGACGAGGGCCAACAACTTGTTGTCCCTCGTCTCGCGGGTGCGAGCGTCCCAGCAGATCACAGCTCGGCAGATGTTGAGATTGCTGGGCCACATGGCCTCCACAGTTCATGTGACTCCCATGGCCCGCCTTCACATGAGATCTGCTCAATGGACCCTAGCCTCCCAGTGGTATCAGGCCGCCGGGGGTCTAGAGGACGTGATCCACCTGTCCACGAGTTTTCTCAAATCCCTATATTGGTGGACGATTTGCTCCAATTTGACTCTGGGACGTCCCTTCCAAATTCCTCAGCCACAAAAGGTGCTGACCACGGATGCGTCCCTCCTGGGATGGGGAGCTCATGTCGATGGGCTTCACACCCAAGGAAGCTGGTCCCTCCAGGAACGCGATCTGCAGATCAATCTTCTGGAGTTACGAGCGATCTGGAACGCTCTGAAGGCTTTCAGAGATCGGCTGTCCCACCAAATTATCCAAATTCAGACAGACAACCAGGTTGCCATGTACTATGTCAACAAGCAGGGGGGCACCGGATCTCGCCCCCTGTGTCAGGAAGCCGTCAGCATGTGGCTCTGGGCTCGCCGTCACGGCATGGGGCTCCAAGCCACATATCTGGCAGGCGTAAACAACAGTCTGGCCGACAGGTTGAGCAGGATTATGCAACCTCACGAGTGGTCGCTCAATTCCCGTGTGGTACGACAGATCTTCCAGGTGTGGGGCACCCCCTTGGTAGATCTCTTCGCATCTCGAGTGAACCACAAAGTCCCTCAGTTCTGTTCCAGGCTTCAGGCCCACGGCAGACTGGCATCGGATGCCTTCCTCCTGGACTGGGGGGAGGGTCTGCTGTATGCTTATCCTCCCATACCTCTGGTGGGGAAGACTTTGTTGAAACTCAAGCAAGACCGAGGCACCATGATTCTGATTGCTCCTTTTTGGCCGCGTCAGATCTGGTTCCCTCTTCTTCTGGAGTTGTCCTCTGAAGAACCGTGGAGATTGGAGTGTTTTCCGACCCTCATCACACAGGACGAAGGGGCACTTCTGCATCCCAGCCTCCAGTCGCTGGCTCTTACGGCCTGGATGTTGAGGGCGTAGACTTTGCCTCTTTGGGTCTGTCAGAGGGTGTCTCCCGCATCTTGCTTGCTTCCAGGAAAGATTCCACTAAGAGAAGTTACTTCTTCCATTGGAGGAGGTTTGCCGTGTGGTGTGACAGCAAGGCCCTAGATCCTCGCTCTTGTCCTACACAGACCCTGCTTGAATACCTTCTGCACTTGTCTGAGTCTGGTCTCAAGACCAACTCTGTAAGGGTTCACCTTAGTGCAATCGGTGCTTACCATTACCATGTGGAAGGTAAGCCGATCTCAGGACAGCCTTTAGTTGTTCGCTTCATGAGAGGCTTGCTGTTGTCAAAGCCCCCTGTCAAGCCTCCTACAGTGTCATGGGATCTCAATGTCGTTCTCACCCAGCTGATGAAACCTCCTTTCGAGCCACTGAATTCCTGCCATCTGAAGTACTTGACTTGGAAGGTCATTTTCTTGGTGGCAGTTACTTCAGCTCGTAGAGTCAGTGAGCTTCAGGCCCTGGTAGCCCAGGCCCCTTACACCAAATTTCATCATAACAGAGTAGTCCTCCGCACTCACCCTAAGTTCTTGCCAAAGGTCGTGTCGGAGTTCCATCTAAACCAGTCAATTGTCTTGCCAACATTCTTTCCCCGTCCTCATTCCTGCCCTGCTGAACGTCAGCTGCACACATTGGACTGCAAGAGAGCATTGGCCTTCTACCTGGAGCGGACACAGCCCCACAGACAGTCCGCCCAATTGTTTGTTTCTTTTGATCCCAATAGGAGGGGAGTGGCTGTAGGGAAACGCACCATATCCAATTGGCTAGCAGATTGCATTTCCTTCACTTACTCCCAGGCGGGGCTGGCTCTTGAGGGTCATGTCACGGCTCATAATGTTAGAGCCATGGCTGCGTCGGTAGCCCACTTGAAGTCAGCCTCTATTGAAGAAATTTGCAAAGCTGCGACGTGGTCATCTGTCCACACATTCACATCTCATTACTGCCTGCAGCAGGATACCCGACGCGACAGTCGGTTCGGGCAGTCAGTTCTTCAGAACCTGTTTGGGCTTTAGGATCCAACTCCACCCCCCGAGGGCCCTGTTTGTTCTGTTCCAGGCTGCACTCTCAGTTAGTTGGTAAATTTTTTAGGTCAATTTCAGTTATGTCCTCGCCGTTGCGAGGCCCAATTGGCCATGGTTGTTGTTTTGAGTGAGCCTGGGGGCTAGGGATACCCCATCAGTGAGAACAAGCAGCCTGCTTGTCCTCGGAGAAAGCGAATGCTACATACCTGTAGAAGGTATTCTCCGAGGACAGCAGGCTGATTGTTCTCACAAACCCGCCCGCCTCCCCTTTGGGGTTGAGTCTTCCCTTGAAGTGTATTGTCTTGCTACATACTGGACTGGCCGGCTCGAGCCGGTTTCGGGCGGGAAGACGACTGCGCGGTGCGCATGGGCGCGCGAGGACTAGCAAAGGCCTTTGCTAGTAAACTTTCCGATGGAGGGGGCTGCCGAGGACGTCAACCCATCAGTGAGAACAATCAGCCTGCTGTCCTCAGAGAATACCTTCTACAGGTATGTAGCATTCGCTTTATCGTGCGCTGAATGCGTAAAAGGCCATGGGAATTGAATGAGCTTCTTTGCATTTGCCGCACTGCTAATCAATATCATTGCTTTGTAAAAGGAGCCTTGAGTTTCTAATCTTGAAGGTGGCGGGTGGAAATTGAGTGGTATTTGGAAGGTGGACCAGGTATGATGACTGGCAAAACAAGGCTACATTTCTGCAGCGATTTGTAAAGTGTTTACTTCATTAGCAGTATTGGAATAAGAAATCTTTTTTTGAAACCTGATTTATTTTACAAGTGTTCTTGAGTAAATCTGTTCAGTTGTCTGACTGCTGATTTTTGACGTATTTTTATTGATTGTATTTATTTAAATCCATATTCCAAACTGACTCAAAATGTTAGGCTAGGGCCTGTAGCTTCTTTTAGAATGATGCCTGAAGGCAGTAAGTTGATTTTTATTTAGTTTTATGAAGGTATTGGAGGAGGAGCGCACTTTGAATGTAGTTAAAACTGGTGTGTCAAGAATCAACCTTACAGAAAAGTAAAGGGGAAACAAGTACATAAATTTAACAAAAATATCAAAACAGTTCTCTTAAGTGGCAAGTCTTATAACTGGGTGTCTTATTGTAGGTGCCCTGATGCTGTACATGGAGTGCCTGTTTTATAGCGGCATCTGGGCGTCCAGATTCTGTTATAGTATATACCCAGTATCTGCATGCTTTAAATTTTGAGCATTTGCGGTTACACAAGCCTTTGAGCTGATGTAACTGAGAATGCGTAACTTAGTGTTCTATAAGTTGCATGCATAACTATGAGATGCCTATGTGTATGCCTCCCCCCTTGCATTTGCATGCTATAGCACTTAGGTCCCTATGATCATTTCCCCATGCAGTTCCGAAACAGCGCCCTAAAAATAGCACCATAACAGCGCGGGGAATTAACTCCCCAATGATCAACACTAATAATATACAAATTTAAGCGTGTTATTAGCTTTGCTCATCAGGCACAATCCTCCCTCACTAGTTTGACAGGTCTGGGCTGTCAAAAGCCCAGACCTGTCAAACACAGGGGCTAGAGGTCTGTGAGACCCTCAACCCCCCCTCCCCAAAAAGCAAGGCCCTGGTGGCCTAGTGCCCCCCCCCCCCCCCAAGCCCTCGGGACAGCAGAACGGTAGACTGGAGGTCCGGTGGTTCTCCAACCCCCTAACTCCCCCACTCCCCCCAAAAATATACCTGGCATTTTGAAGGCAGCGCAAGAAAGAGGAGGGAGTGCTACTCCAATAGTGAGGTACGAGGGAGGGGCAGGCAGCTTTGCCACTAGACCACCAAGGAGGGTGGTGGGGTTGCATCTTCTCCTTCACAAACCTTTCCCACCTTGTGTATCCCTCCTTTGAATTAAATTTTTGGTTCTGTCCTCTTAGATTAATATTTTTCCCATTGTATCCTTTTATGTCTCTTCCCTTTTCCAATTTGATTTAGTTAATGATTGATTATAAACTGAAAAAAAAAATAATTAAATAAAATTGAAATCTGAACTGTGCTTCCCCAAAGTCAGAATGGTGCAGCCAGGATGCTAAGGAAGGTGCAATGGTCATACCTATTAATTTCCTTTCTTTTAGTCTGGCTGTACCATTCTGAGGCACCCCCCCCCCCCCCCCCCCCCCCCCCCCGGGAAGACTTTGGTTTATGGGTCTCTTTCTAGTGATGGTAATAAAAAAAAGTGACATTTATTATGGGTGTAGTGTAGAGGCTTTCCGCTGCTTTGGCACAAGCATACTGGAGTTTTTCACAGAGCACCAGCCCATTATACCAGTGGTGTCACTAGGAAATGTGAATTTTTCTCTACCTCCATCTGCCAGTAGGAAGGAGATACAACCCAATAGTCAAGATGATGCACTCAGACTAAAGAAAAGAAAATTAACAGGTATGACTAAATTTCACCTGCAATTCCTTAATGTGGAATACTGGGGAGCCTTGTAAACTGCTTTCAGAATGAAACCTACCTATGGAGGGTTGGAGATGAACATTTGATCCTGTGCCTTTTGTTAAATCTGTTTTGTGTACTGCAGGTCTGCTCATAAAAAGTACATAGTTATGTTTTTGTCTTTGTAGAAATGTTATTGGAATGACATGTTCACTGGGAGGCTGAGGTCTGAGATACCACCAGCTCTGGTAAGTGACTAGCACGTGGGGAGCAAAGGAAATGAAACTGTAGACTTGAACTAATGTGTATTACTGATCAAATATACTACTTTAGCAGTAAATAGGGAAACATATTAATGGATGAAGTGGGTTTACAGATATGGGGATATTTTTCCGTGACCTTTGTACTTTTAAGTGGCCTTAATGGACTGCTTCTTGGTCTTTAAATTCTAGCAAGGAACTGGTAGATCACCAGAAGGTAGTGTCTTAAAAAAAAAAATCTTCAGCTGCTTATCAAGCTGCTCCTCTGTCTATGCTGGAAGAAAGAAAAGAAGAAATAAACATGAGGAATGAAAGCAACATTATGGAGGTTGTTGGGGTGGGGGAGGGGAGACAAGCTGAAGAAAGGAAGATACTATGGGTTGGCCGAGGGACATTTGAAGCATTCCTTGCTTTTTGTTACTTTAGTAGCTCTAGTGTCTTTCAAAGTGTTAATTTGTAGAACATAAAAAAGGTTGCCTGTATTCATAATCCCTCCCTTGTATTGTGAGACAGATTTCTCTGGGAGAAGCACTAATCACTGCTGGGGCTCAGCTGCTGGAGTTGGATCTAAGTGATAATGCCTTTGGTCCAGATGGTGTGCGTGGCTTTGAAGCACTGCTGAAGAGTTCAGCATGTTATACCCTACAAGAACTCAGACTCAACAACTGTGGGATGGGCATTGGTGGAGGCAAGGTAATTAGGAGTCAACCTACTTCCTCTGTGGTGGAGAGGCTGGATTAGGACACACTGCTTGCTATGGATAATGTTTTTTCTGTAAGGTGGTGTTTCCTTTTCCTTTGTCCCACATTGGGCTCTGATTTACTGAGTAAGATATGGAGCATTTCTCTTTCTCCCTAGTCCCTGTTTTGAAAACACAGCATATATATTCAATATCTCTCTATATAAAAGGCACCACCAACGTTCTAAATGAAGCCTCCAGCCGGAAGTGTGAAGCGGTGTAGATATCCGGTTTCCCCATGAGTGTCTGCCCCGCCCTCGCTCTCTCTGTAACACAGCTCCTGAGTCCTGACAAATATAAACAGTGAAGGAAAACACAGCAGGAATCCTGTATAATTACCAAACACTGCTCTCCGAAACTGGGAGGGAGGGGGGAGAGAGGGGAGGGGGGAGACTCTCACTCTCTCTCTGTCACACACACACACTCGCACATTTACTCTCTCTCAAACGTGCACACTCTGATAAAAACCTTGCTAGCGCCCGTTTCATTTGCATCAGAAACGGGCCTTTTTTTACTAGTGACTTAATACTTTTGGATGGATGTAATTTAACAATTTTTCTTTTATCTTTCTGATTTTCCTGCCTGTCTGTGTGGGGGGTGATTAGATCCTAGCGGATTCTTTGACAGTATGTCACAAGAAGTCCAGTGCCATTGGCAAGCCAATGACTCTGAAAGTGTTCGTCGCTGGGAGAAACCGCCTGGAGAATGATGGTGCCACAGCACTGGCTGAAGCATTTAAGGTAAGTTTACACCACTTGCAGTTATAATCAACTTTTCTGGATTTTTGTATAGTGAATTGACAAAGAAACCAGATTTTTATAGTACTACTATGATATATACCTGATCAATTTTTTTTTTAATATTCTAGGACCTTTAGGTGTTACACTTGACTCATCTCTTACTATGGGCAATCATGTTAGTAAACTGAGTAGAGGAGTGGCCTAGTGGTTAGGGTGGTGGACTTTGGTCCTGAGGAACTGAGTTCGATTCCCACTTCAGGCACACGCAGCTCCTTGTGACTCTGGGCAAGTCACTTAACCCTCCATTGCCCCATGTAAGCCGCATTGAGCCTGCCATGAGTGGGAAAGCGCGGGGTACAAATGTAACAAAAAAAAAAAAAAGACAGTTTTCTACAAATTAGAAGTTAAGACATTTGAAGGACTTAACTGCTGATGATTTTCGAATGGTTGTGTAGAGCACCATAGTGTCATGTTTCGATTACTGTAATAGCTTATTGATAGGCATCCCTAAGCGTTGTTTGAAATCATTAGAAGTCACTCAAAATGCTGTGGCACGTGTGATCACAGGGCTATCTAGGTATCTCTCTATATAAAAAGCAACACCAACGTTCTATGAAGCCTCCAGCCGGAAGTGTGAAGGGGGCGAGATATCCGGTTTCCCTATGAGTGTCTGCCCCGCCCTCTCTGTAACACAGTCAGTGAAGGAAAACAGCAGAGCACGAAATCAAATCGCTGGCTCTGTAACAGTGAAGGACTCAGAGGGGGGACGGGAGGGGAGAGAGGCCAGAGGGCAGGGACACACACACTCCCACATGCACACAGAAGAAAACATTGCTATCCCCCGTTTCATTTGCATCAGAAACGGGGCTTTTTTACTAGTGATCATATAAAACCGACCCTTTAACGCTACACTGGTTGTCTGTTGAATATCGAATTTGTTATAAAATCTTAATGCTAATATTTAAAGTATTGACTAATAAGATTTCCCCAGTTGTTTCTACTTTTTTGCACCTTCATCAACCTACCTGTTTGCTATGGTTTTCAGTAGCTAACCTGTTAGATGTACTTTCCTATAAGGTAATATACACTTTAAAGAATACTGGTCTGCTATATTTTATATTGCAGGTCCAATGCTCTGTAATGCTTTGCCTCCAAATATTCGTGCCGTAAGAGATTTAAAAGATTTTAAGATTGCTTTAAGGACTGTTTTATTTCAGGAAGCTTTCCAGTTGGTCTGATTATTGTTCAAGAACATTGATGATCGCCATCACGGTACTATGTAAGCCACATTGAGCCTGCAAGTAGGTGGGGAAATGTGGGATACAAATGCAACAAACAAATAAATAAATAATCAGGCCAATATTCTCACAATTGGGTAACACAATGCTGCGTTGTCTCGGTCTGGAGCTTATATCAGTGGCGTTCCTGGGGGGGGGGGTGCGGTCCGTCCCGGGTGCACGCCGCTGGGTGGGGGGGTGCCATGCGCCTGTCGGCTCCGCTTGTTCCGTGCTCTCTCTGCCCCGGAACAGGTTACTTCCTGTTCCGGGGCAGAGGGAGCACGGAACAAGCGGAGCCGACAGGCGCGCGCGCGCCCCCCCCCCCCCCCCCCCCAGCAGGTAAAAATGCACCCGGGGGGGGGGGGGTCGTTTCGCTGGGGGTGGGGGGCACATCGGCGATCCGCCCCGGGTGTCAGCCACCCTAGGAACGCCACTGGCTTATATCAAGCTTTTAAACGGAGGTCTTTTGGAGCAAGACATGCTTCAGTGCGCATGCGTGAGTGTGGGATCAACAGTCTCTTTTTTTTTTTTTTTTTTTTCTGCGGTAAGGAGAGGGCGTAGTTTTCTTTCCCTCCTCACAGCTGCAAGTTCGGTTCTTTACAGAGTTGTTTTTTTTTTTGTGTTCATTCTTGGAGTGTTTTCTTTATTTGGGTTATTTTACTTCCTGTTCCATTTTTCTTCTTTTTTCCTTGCTTTTTCTTCTTTACTGCGGCTCTGTAGGCTGCATTTAGGCCTTGGCTCCGGTGGGGTTTTTCCTTTTATTTTTATTTTTTTCCTTCGATTTATTCCGGTGCTCTATCAAGGCCCTCTCATTTTTCGGTTTTAAGCTGCTTTTGGGTGTGATATCATACCCCTTGTATAACTGAGCTCTGTTTCTTCAGATTCTAGCCAGAACTTGGTTAGTTGGAGTGGCTCGTATAGGACACTTTTTAAGCACCTTCCGAGGCCTTGACTTTGGCATTGGTATCTTGTGTTGGCGTCAGTGTCGCTGGTTGCATTGGCCTGCCTTGCCGGTGGACACTATGTGAGTCCCATGGGCCGTTCATGATCGGCATTGGCTGGGAGTTTTGTGGCTTTGCCTCGTCATTGTCTTTACCGGGGGGGGGGTGTCTCTGTGCCAATACCAGGCATCGCACCGGTTCTGAAGGACGCTGGTATAGACTCAGCGACCAGTACTGACGGTAGTTGGCATCGAGGGCCGACACCGGCATTGAGGTATTTTTGTCCATGTTGCGTTGCGGATCAACATTGGTCCTTTTTGATATCTCCGGGGCACTGCAGCATTTTGTTCTCGATGCCAGAATGATGTCACTGAGCTTTGAGCATCAGGACCCTTCTCCTTTAACGGTGGTCTCTCTTCCTTCGGAGTACATTGGCATCCAGGATGCTTGCACCAGCCATCCTCAGCCTGCAGTGGGACTTATCTGCTTCAGCAGTTTGTCTTCACTAAGGCTGCACCCGTTTCAAGGTTGCACCAATCTCGTTTTCTTCACAGGCATCGGCGTCCTCTTAGGAGATCTGACCTGGTCCTGCTGCATCAGTTTTTCCCTGATGTTCTCGTGAGGGATTGGAGGCTCTTCTGTGGCCCTGCTCCCTCCCATGGACACTGCACCAGTTTCAGAACACTCCTAGGTTTCAAGACTCTACTACTTCATCCCTCCATGGTGGTTGAATACATTTCATGTGATTACGAAATTCCACGACCAATGTTTTGGTGTTCACTAGTAGGGACGCTAGTGCCATAGGCTCACTCTGAAGGTCATATATGGAGTTTTTGTTGCCCTTCTCCTGATTTCAGACCAGCTACCTTTTCCAGAGCATATTCTATGGATCTTCGTTCCGTATTGGCATTGGCAGCTTATCACTTATTGGAGCTGGTTGACTCACTTGGTCAGTTGCCTGACCAACAGATGATCTTTCCCTGTTGTAGTTCTGGTGCCGTTCCTTGTTGCAGCCTCCAATATTTGTACTTCCAGCAGGGGCGGGTGGTCCTTGGTGTCTTTGTGGTTGGCGGAGGCAGGTGGCTCCCAACCGCTGAAGAGGACCTGTTTTGGGATCTAGTTGGAGGAGGTCGCTGACCTTATCAAGGCTTCATAGCCGCCATCACATTCTCTCCTCCTGAGCACTTTCTTCGACTTCCTCCTTTTTAGGAGGTTCTTCCTTAAGTCAGAATAGAGATCCTTTTCTTTGCCACTTCTTCTCGCTGGCCTTCATGAACTTCAGCCTAGCCTATTCCTTCCTGTTTTCAGCATGCCCCTCAGCCTCTATAGTGCTGCAAATGCGCCAGTGTACCCCTTTGGATGACCCAGGGGAAGACTCGCTTTCCAGAGGAGAATTCCTCTATTGCACATTAGTGCCCGGATGCTCTACTGGGTGTTTCTCCCACTATAGGAAGTGGATGTTATGTGCGCTCAGACCACTTGGGCACTGGGCTTGTTGCCGTTTCCCACATCTGTTTCTGTTTGTGGATTGCATAGCCTCAACCGTCCATGGATGTCCTAGTGCACTCTTAACTACTTTAGTGGTGTCACACAGGAACCCTGAAGGAACTACCCTTATGTACCCATGGTTTGTTTGCTTTCTCCTTTGGGGACCAATTCTGCCCCATTAGTCCCTACAACAGTTAATTCTTGGTACTCGATTTTGAGACCTTCTAAGGGTAGCAGTTTCCCAGCTATGGTGCGAAGCCCTCTTGTTGGGTTTTTCCCCTCTTGACTGTTTCATCAGTCTCGGCTTCTAGGAGGCCTCATGTCCATCGTTTCCAGTGTAGACTGTCCAGCTACTTTACTTTCGTTCACACGGTTGATGCTCCGGCTTTGTCCTCTGTGTCAGGGGGCTGTATGACTGTGACGGAGGGTTGTTTGTTCGGATGGTCTCCTTCACACCAATTTTTGGACGGGCAATTTTAGACTGTACAAGGCCCTGTGGTTCTTATTCTAGAACATCCTTGCGGTTTCTCCCATGGTTACTCCAGTGCATTGCCCATCCTTCCTTTCTCTTCCAGGCGAGGTACGTAACAGACTACCATCTCTTACTTTTCCCCTTCTTTGGGGAATTACTCTTGTCTATTCGCCTCCTTTCTTTTCCCTGTTGGGGCAGACTTTGTTGCCAAGTAGCTACATGCTGGAAGCCCACCCTCTAATGCTTCCTTCTTTGTCTCTGCAGTTTGACTTCCTCTTGTTTTGGAATTCTAATTGGACCATGGAGTATTCTCCGCCCCTCCTCCCGTGCAATGGGGAGTCATCTCTGCGTCCCATCCTCCGGGCTATGGCTCTCGTGGCATGGCTCATTCAGTTTTTGGGATAGTTTTCTGTCGTTTTCCTGAAGATGTCTCCACTTCCTTGCTGTCTTTTCAACACGTTTTCCTTCTCTTAACAATGAGATGGTTTGCATACCTTCTACATCTTTCTGAGTTTAATCTTGTTGGCTTGCTGGAGTTTCACCTAAGTGTATTCAGTGCTCTCATCTTCGAGTAATGAATACACTTTTTTACACCTCCGTAGGTGTTCTGTCTCCCCACATCGGTTTCACCATTTCCTGATTTTCCTGTCAGTGGAATTGTCGACCTGAACATATTTACTCTTGCTAACTGTTCCTTCCATTCGCTAGGACCATGACTTTTGGCCCTGGGGGGGCAGTTTTCAATTTTTCATCGTAATGGAGTGGTTCTCTACATGCACCCTAGGTTCCTACCTTGGGTTCTATCAATGTTCGTTCTACATTAGCTGCTCTTTTTGCCTCTATCCTTCCTGCAGCCTCCTGCCCATAGCAGGCATGTATTCCACTAATTGGATTGCAAGCGCCTTTTAGCCTGTCTTTATTGCAGTCTCAGCTAGAGAGTTGCATGGGGACTGGAATCTTACCCATTCCCACTCATCCCCGCAAGACTTTAACCTGTCCCCACTCAGTCTTGCATGAATTTAATGGTACATAAAAAAAATTCTGATTGGCTCTCTGTCTCTCTTTGGGTTCGAGCCACAGCACTACAGGCAAGGAAGGAACAGAAGTTAGAACTTGGAACACTGTGGTGTGCACATGTAAGACGTCTCTGATTCACTGGCACTGTGTGCTAAGAGGTCACTACATGCAAGTCTCTAGTTTCAGCCCTACAGGCTGCCTCTTCAGCTTTTAGTTTCTCTTCCTTTGACAGGCTGTGGGTCGCCTTAGTAGAATTCTCGATCTGTTTACCTACTTCCATATTTTCCTTTCGCCCAGGCTGGGCTACCCAGGCTAATCCTCTTCAGGCTTCCAGTGTCAAACTATGACTCTATTGTCTGCTTCTGTTGTGGTGTTCACTTCATTCCACACATTTGTGTCTGGTAGCATGCCTGCAGCAGCATTCCCAACGTATCCTTAGATTTGGATGTATGGTATTACACTTTTACTTTTGATTCTAGAATTCAACTTCACCCGCCTAGCCTGTTATTATTCTATTCCAGGCTTCACCTGACTATTTGCATGTGGTTATCACTTTCTCTATGTTCTATCCTCACCATTGTGAGGTGCAGGTCATCATTGGTGGTTGTTCCTCGTAAGCCTGGTAGCTAAGGATTCCCCAATTGTGAAAATATTGACCTACTTGGCCTCGGAGAAAGCGAAGATACCTACCTGCAGCAGATATTTTCCAAGGACGGTAGGGTATGTATATTCTCATATACCCTCCCAACTCCTCTTGGAGTTGACTTTTGTGCGTTATGTTTTAGTATTGTACTGTTGGTCCTGTGCTTGCGCAGCAGGCAGGAAGGTAGTCGTGCTACACAATGGAGCATGTCTTGCTCCAAAAGACCTCTCTAAAATCATGATACAATCTCCGGATTACCGCATTACCCAATTGTGACAATATGTAGCCTGCTGTCCTTGGAGAATACCTGCTACAGATAAGTATCTTCACTTTTTTTTGGTGTTGCTCAGTAATATTAACGACAGTGGTACATGTCCAGGTATGAGCAGCGCAGGTCACATGTGTTATGGATGGATTTTAATACGATTTGTCTGATATGATTATTTTTGCAATTATTTTGAGACCAAAAGCAGTATAAAAACATCAACACTCACAAAGATAACAGCAGCACCGCAAAAGGGAGTACTTAACCAACAACATAGCATGTAGCACAGTGTTATCAGCTGCAACCGTACAGTGAACAGTGATATGCAACTATTATGCAAGAAATTTGTGATTTGGTATTTTCTATTATTGTAATCCACCCAACTGTCCCTCTGTCTAGCGCACTTTCAACAAACAAGACATAAGTGACCCCAAATTTATTCTGAATTCAGTACATTTTAAGAGCTCTTGATACTGGCAGTGGCCTTGAGATGATTGCCGCTGAAACTGGGTGATCACCTGTCTCTCTCATCATCTAGTTGAGCCACATAGAATGGGATGGCGCGAGTGGTGCAGTCCAGGATTGTAAGATGCACTTCTTGACCAAGAACACTGCCAACTGAGCAAATTTACATTGGGCATTAGCCCCTGTTGTTGTAGAGGTATATAATTCCCCATCAATAATGTACTGTAGGACCAATCAACTTGCAGCTTGGAGTACTTGCTCCATGGTCCGCAAGGCCCTAGTCCACAAATTACGCAGTTCAGGACATTGCATAAAGATACCAGCACCAATCCTGCACCTCTGACAAGTAGAATCCTCCCACAACCCCATATGTGCCGCTCTCTGCCTAGTAATATAAACATGATGTCAAATCTTTGAATTAAATAACCTGAAGTGTAGCATTGTGTGGTCCCTGGAATTTCCCCGAACCCATGTTGTAGCTGTTTGTTACCGTCTCGACCATGTCTGACTCGCGGACCAGAGCAAGCTGATCCAGATGTGGGGTCCTCCTATTTTCCCTAAGTATCCGGTACTATTGAAAGAGTTTGAGTTTGGTTGGAACTGTAGGAACACTCGATCCAGTATAGTGAAAGCAATTCTATGTTTTCTTTTGTTTACTATGGAGGAGTAATAATGGCAGACTTGTAGATAGGCAAATAAGTGGTGGTTAGGGATGGCCCGGACCTGTTTGAGCTGATCAAAGGACAGAAAGTGACCACCAGCCAGTGTCTCAAATTCTCCCAAGTATTTACAACCTTTAAGTTGCCAACCCCTAAAAGGGGGAAGAACCTTGTCCTGTTGGGAAATCTGCATTGTCAATAAAGGTTAAAAAGGGATCTACGCCACTCATGCCATCCAAAATGTAACTCCACTAGGACCAAGTTTACTGAGGGCTTTCACGCAGACATTTACTCCTATGCCCCCCCCCCCCCCATCTTCCTATCTCTGCATGTCAGAACATTAAAACTGCAGAGGGTGTGCACCAGTTATCCCAAAAGTCAGCCGGAGCAAAGAAAGCCTGCTTTGTGTGTAACTCATGTATCCACTGCATTAGTGTGGCAACATTTTACAAATGCAGTTCCTCAGCGACCCTCCAGACTGGTCAAGACGCGTGGGTTATGCTCGCCTACCAGCAGAGGGAGACTGAGAACACTAACTTCAACTATGTACATATAACCTGTGCCCATCCCACAGAAGCCAGTATTTTCTCAGTCTCAGCAGAGGGTAGACAGGCAGCCTGTGCAGCTTGGCCGGTCTGGTAGGAGTCAATCAGTGGAGAGTTTTAGGCTGGTCCTTTGGTAGTTCCTGAGGAGCATCCCTGTGCCTGGAATACTCTGTGTGCTGGGGGTTGGTGGTGCCAGTGGGGCCTGCCATTGTCCCCCCTGGGGTGTCACACCCGGGTGGCCGGGTCCCTCCCCCGAGCTAGCTCTCCAGTTTGGGCAGCTTTGTGCCTCGGCTGCAGTTTTATATTGCAGCCTTGAGTGCCAGGGATTTTATAGCAGCAGGGCTCAAATTGTGCTGCAATAAAGTAAAAAAAAAAAAAAAAAAAAGACCCAGACGGTGTGGAGAGCTGTGCAGCTGCACTCCGGAGTGCCGGAGCTGGGCAGCTTTGCGAGGTGAGCTGTGAGTGGCTTCTTTGGGGTGAGTTTCCCATTTCTTTTACCTTTTGGGGAGTTTTGTTTTTTTTGGCGCGAAGATGTCCTCGAAGCCGCTTCGCTGTCGGTCTTGCGCGCGTCGGGGGGTCGATGCGGTTGGCGGTTCCTGCCGCTTTTGCGGGGAACCGAAGACTCAGTCCTCCGCTCCGCCGGTATTAGCGGCGGAGCTTCCCGCGCCGGCCTTGCAGGAGGTTGCAGGGGCTTCGGTTAGCGGTTCAGCGGCGATCCTGGTTTTGGCGGGAACCGCCGCCATCTTGGATTCGGGCCCGAGAATTCCGGATTTAGTCAGCGGGCCTCAGGGCAGCCCGGTGGCTGGTGCTTCTGGAGGGGACGTTTCGGGAAGGATGGGTTTCCCTCCGGAGTTTGTTTGGTCCTTATTTCAGGCCTGGCAGGCGGGACCGTCGCGCACAGAGCCCCTTAGTCTGGGGGCAGGCTTGAGTGCTAAGAGGCCACGTGTTGAGTGGGCTGAGGACTTGGACTGTTTTTCTCCTCCAGAGTCAGAGGGCGACTTTAGTCCCCTGGAGGAGGAGGAGGGGTCCTTGTCCGGCCCAGAGAGAGAAACAGTGCCCGGGGAGGATCCGTCGGTGGTCCGCATTTTTCACAGGGAGGAATTGGCGGATCTTATTGAGCAGGTGTCTGCTATGCTCAAATTTGACCCGGCAGTAGATCCAGCTCCCTCTGAAAAGCAGGATCCGCTGGTTAAGGGGATCCGAAGGGTCTCTCGGACTTTTCCTATGAATGCGGATCTTAGAGAGATGGTAACGCAGGAATGGCTCTCGCCGGAGGCGCCGTGTAAGGTGGCACGGGCCATGGCTAAGCTCTATCCCCTTCCACAGGAAGACAGAGATTCTTTAAAGCCTCCTACTGTGGATGCCGTAGTGACGGCGGTGACTAAGGCTACTGCAATTCCTGTAGATGGAGGGGCTGCCTTGAGGGACCCTCAGGACAGGAAACTGGAAACATTTCTGAAGCGCAGTTTTGATTTATCGGCGCTGGCTTTGCAGGCTTCAGTGACCTATAGAGTTTGTCCTCTCTGGGACCCACCCAAACAGGGATCATTTGAAGGCGGTAAAGCAATATATATATTTGATTCATGCACCAGCCCAAGTAAGGGGAAAGTTCTGCATCATGGTACAGATACAGGGATGAGATAAGGTAAGGCCTCTGATGTAACAAAGTTAATTTCCAGTCATGCAAAGGCCCCAAACTCGCAAATGAGATTCATAGGAAAATGTGGGAGAGAGGTTCTGGAAGCCAAATTTACGCTGTTAGGTAGAAAGCTCAAATCCAGATCCTCTAGGGTAGCATTTTCTGAAATGCTACCTATTACCACGTGCAGGGCCCAAGAGAAAGGCAGTGCTCCGGAGTCTCAATGCGTGGATGAGACGATGGTGCAGGGAGGAGGGTTTTAGATTTGTTAGGAACTGGGCAACATTCAGGGGAAGGGGGAGCGTATTCCGAAAGGATGGGCTCCACCTTAACCATGGTGGGACCAGGCTGCTGGCATCGGCATTTAAAAAGGAGATAGAGCAGCTTTTAAACTAGAAATGGGGGGAAGGCAGACAGTCGCTCAAAAGCACATGGTTTGGGATAAGGTATCTTTCAAAGATATCACCAAAACAGGGAAGATAAGGTATCCTGATAGTGAGGTTGCAAAAGAGACTGTAGTAGATCAGGTGTCCTTAAATAAAAATCAGACAAAAGATTGCAAATTAATACTGTCAAGTACTGAGCATGATGTAAATAGGAACAGCAAACATAGTTTGAAATGTCTATTTGCGAATGCCAGGAGCTTAAGAAATAAGATGGGAGAGTTGGAATATATTGCACTAAATGAAAAATTAGATATACTAGGCATCTCTGAGACCTGGTGGAAGGAGGCTAACCAGTGGAACACTGTCATACCTGGGTACAAATTATATCGTAGTGATAGGGTTGATCGAATTGGTGGAGGGGTAGCATTGTATATTAACGAGAGCCTTGAATCAAATAGATTGAAAACTCTGCAGGAAAAAAAACACGTCTTGGAATTACTGTGGATTGAAATTCCATGTGTAAAGGGGAAAAGGATAGTGATAGGAGTGTACTACTGTCCACCTAGCCAGAATGAACAGACGGATGCAGAAATGTTAAA
This sequence comes from Microcaecilia unicolor, assembly GCF_901765095.1. NCBI lineage: Eukaryota > Metazoa > Chordata > Amphibia > Gymnophiona > Siphonopidae > Microcaecilia > Microcaecilia unicolor. Next base: position 383,763,573 of record NC_044031.1, read on the forward strand.
GGAAATTAGGGATGCAAATAAACTGGGCAACACAATAATAATGGGTGATTTCAATTACCCTGATCTTGACTGGGTAAATGTAACATCGGGGACACGTTAGGGAGGTAAAATTTCTTGATGAAATCAAGGACAGCTTTATTGAGCAGCTGGTACAGGAACCAATGAGAAAAGGAAAAAATCTAGACCTAGTCCTTAGTGGAGCGCATGATCTGGTGCGGGAGGTAATGGTGCTGGAGCCGCTTGATAACAGTGATCATAATATGATCGGATTTGATATTAGCTTTGAAGTAAGTATACATAGGAAATGAAATAAGTTAGCTTTTAACTTTAAAAAAGGAGACTATGATAAAATGAGAAGAACGGTGAAAAGAAGACTTAGAGGAGCGACTGCGAGGGTTAAAAATTTACATCGGGCGTAGATGCTGTTCAAAAACACCATCCTGGAAGCCCAGGGCAAATATATTCTGCGTATTAAAAAAGGAGGACGGAAGACCAAACGACAGCCGACGTGGTTAAAAAGTGAGGTGAAGGAAGCTATTAGAGCTAAAAGAAAATCCTTCAGAAAATGGAAGAAGGAACTGACTGAAAATAATAAGAAACGGCATAAGGAATATCAAGTCAAATGCAAAGTGCTGATAAGGAAGGCTAAGAGGTCTCTGAAAAAAAGATTGCATTGGAGGCAAAAACACACAGTAAAAAATTTTTTAGGTATATTAAAAGCAGGAAGCCGGCAAAAGAATCGGTTGGACCGCTAGGTGACCAAGGAGTAAAAGGGGCAATCAGGGAAGACAAAGCCGTAGCAGAGAGATTAAATGAATTCTTTGCTTCGGTCTTCACCGAGGAAGATTTGGGAGTGATACCAGTGCCATAAATGGTATTTGAAGCTGATGAGTCGGAGAAACGTAATGAATTCTCTGTAAACCTGGAGGATGTAATTGGGGCAGTTCTACAAACTGAAGAGTAGCAAATCTCCTGGACTGGATGGTATTCATCCCAGAGTACTGATAGAACTGAAAAATGAGCTTGCAGAGCTATTGTTAGAAATATGTAATTTATCCTTAAAATCGAGTGTGGTACCGGAAGACTGGAGGGTGGCCAATGTAACGCCGATTTTTAAAAAAAGGTTCCAGAGGAGATCCAGGAAATTATAGACCGGTGAGTCTGACGTCGGTGCCGGGCAAAATGGTAGAGACTATTATTAAGAACAAAATTACAGAGCATATTCAAAAGCATGGATTAATGAGACAAAGTCAATATGGATTTAGTGAAGGGAAATCTTGCCTCACCAATCTACTACATTTCTTTGAAGGGGTGAACAAACGTGGATAAAGGTGAGCCGGTTGATATTGTGTATCTGGATTTTCAGAAGGCGTTTGACAAAGTACCTCATGAAAGACTCCAGAATAAATTGGAGAGTCATGGGATAGGAGGTAGTGTTCTATTGTGGATAGAAAACAGAGTATGGTTAAATGGTCATTATTCTCAATGGAGAAGGGTAATTAGTGGAGTTCCCCAGGGGTCTGTGCTGGGACCGCTGCTTTTTAACATATTTATAAATGACTTAGAGTTAGGAGTAATTAGTGAGGTAATTAAATTTGCTGATGACACACAGTTTTTCAAAGTCGTTAAATCGCGGGAGGATTGAGAAAAATTACAAGAGGACCTTACGAGACTGGGAGACTGGGCATCTAAATGGCTGATGACGTTTAATGTGAGCAAGTGCAAAGTGATGCATGTGGGAAAGAGGAACCCGAATTATAGCTACGTCATGCAAGGTTGCACGTTAGGAGTCATGGACCAAGAAAGGGATCTAGGTGTCGTCGTCGATGATACATTGAAACCTTCTGCTCAGTGTGCTGCTGCGGCTAAGAAAGTAAATAGAATGTTAGGTATTATTAGGAAAGGAATGGAAAACAAAAATGAGGATGTTATATAATGCCTTTGTATTGCTCCATGGTGTGACCGCACCTCGAATATTGTGTTCAGTTGTGGTCGCCGTATATCAAAAAAGATATAGTGGAATTAGAAAAGGTGCAGAGAAGGGCGACGAAAATGGTAAAGGGGATGGGAAGGTTTCCCTATGAGGAAAAGCTAAAGTGGCTAGGGCTCTTCAGCTTGGAGAAGAGGCGGCTGAGGGGAGATATGATAGAGGTCTATAAAATAATGAGTGGAGTTGAATGGGTAGATGTGAAGTGTGTGTTCACGCTTTCCAAAAATACTAGGACTAGGGGGCATGCGATGAAGCTACAATGTAGTAAATTCAAAACGAATTGGAGAAAAGTTTTCTGCACTCAACGTGTAATTAAACTCTGGAATGCGTTGCCAGAGAATGTGGAAAAGGCAGTTAGCTTAGCGGAGTTTAAAAAAAGGTTTGGCCGGCTTCCTAAAGGAAAAGTCCATAGATGATTATTAAATGGACTTGGGGAAAATCCACTATTTCTGGGATAAGCAGTATAAAATGTTTTGTACTTTTTTGGATCTTGTCAGGTATTTGTGATCTGGATTGGCCACTGTTGGAAACAGGATGCTGGGCTTGATGGACCTTTGGTCTTTCCCAGTATGGCAATACTTATGTACTTATGTAATTTACGGTAGCTTGACTGATAAATAGGAGCATATCATCCACAAACATATTAATTTGATACTTGTGTGGGCCGATAATGACCCCCCCCCCCCTTCAGTGTGTCATCCTGTCATGTTTTAGCTGCAGGGGCTTCAAGGGAAAGAACAAATAATATGGGGGAAAGAGAGCAACCTTGACTGATACCTCTGTCCAAACGTATCACCTGAGTCGAGGAGTCATTAAGAATTAGTTGGGTGGCTGGATTTGTAAAATACTCGTACCAACCAATTGCCCCATATTTCAAATCTCTCCAAGACCCAAAAAAGATAGTTCTGTATTACCTTGTCAAAAGCCTTTTCAGTATCCATACTGGCCAAGATTGCATCACCAGGGGTGTTCTGACCCTCCTGAAGTATATGAAGAACTTTAAAAGCCGCATTGAGCCTGCCATGAGTGGGAAAGCGTGGGGTACAAATGTAACAAAAAAAATATATATATTGTCTGAGGCAAACCAGGCGTTTGACAAGGTACCTCGTGAAAGGCTACAGAGGAAATTGGAGGGTCATGGGATAGGAGGAAAAGTCCTATTTTCAGCTTGGAGAAGAGACGGCTGAGGGGAGACATGATAGAGGTATATAAAATAATGAGTGGAGTGGAACAGGTGTATGTGAAGTGTCTATTCACGCTTTCCAAAAATATTAGGACTAGGGGGCATGCGATGAAACTACAGTGTAGTAAATTTAAAACAAATCGGAGAAAATGTTTCTTCACCCAACACGTAATTAAACTCTGGAATTAGTTGCCGGAGAACGTGGTGAAGGCGGTTAGCTTGGCAGAGTTTAAAAAAAGGTTAGGCGGTTTTCTAAAGGACAAATCCATAAACTGCTACTAAATGGACTTGGGAAAAATCCACAATTCCGGGAATAACATGTATAGAATATTTGTACGTTTGGGAAGCTTGCCAGGTGCCCTTGGCCTGGATTGGCCGCTGTCGTGGACAGGATGCTGGGCTCGATAGACCCTTGGTCTTTTCCCAGTGTGGCATTACTTATGTACTTATGACCTACGTGTGAGAACAATAAGCCTGCTGTCCTCGGAGAATACCTGCTACAGGTATGTATCTTCGCTTTACCGCAGCACTCTTGAACTTGCTCTTCTGGTGGATGGTCCAGTCCAATCTGACAAAGGGTGTCCCCTTCCAAATTCCTCAGATCCAGAAAGTATTGATGGACAGATGTGTCTAGCCTGGGTTTGGAAACTCTTGTAGATGTTTCACATTTGGTTTCTCTGATTTTGCCTAGGAAAAGCTTCATCAGATAAACTTCCTGGAGCTGAGAGCAATTTAGAATGCTCTAAAGGCTTTCAGAGATTGGTTATCCAATTCGTTATGTTAATTCAGACAGACAATCAGGGTGCAATGTATTATATCAACAAGCAGGCAGAAATAAGTTTGTACCACCTGTGTCAGGAAGCAGTCAGAACATGGAAGTGAGCTATTTCTCAGAGGATGTTACTCAGTCACATACCTGGCAGAGAAGGACAACTGTCTGCAGAATCTGATTGTCTGCCAACCTCATGTGTGGTCCCTATATGAGGTTGTAGCTTGGAGGATCTTTTGAGAGTGGGGCATCCCCTTGATAGATCTTTTAGCCACTTATTACAACAACAAAATATCCTCAAATCTGCGCCAGACTGGGATCACATGGCAGGACTAGCCTTGGATGCCTTATTCATTTGGGGGGGGGGGGGGGGCTCAGTATGCATATCCTCGCATAGGGAACACTTCTGAAACTCACAGGATCAATGACCTGTGATTCTGATCACCCCTTACTGCTTGAGACAGATATGGTTCCTCCTCTCCTGGAGCTTTCCTTCAGAGATCCATGGAGATTGGATTGTTTTCCAACACTAGTAACTCGAGATTTGAGATTCCTTCTATATCTGACCTTCAGTTCCTAGCCCTCAAGCCTGAATGTTGAGATGGTAGTGGTAGATTCCTTAAACTTACTTGATAGTGTGTCAGATTCCAGGAGTGTTTCCACTAGGATCTCTTATGTTTTTAAATGGATGTGACGGCATGGACCTAGATATTTTGTTCTGTCCTATACAAAAACTGCTTGAACACCTTCTATGTGGTCTCAAGACCAACTCTATTAGGGCTCACCTTATGTTTGTTTATCATGACGATAAAAACAAGCAAAGTGGTTTACAATAATAAATGAGAAAAATCAGGAAGAGGTGGAACTACAAATCATAAAGTACAGGAGAGAAAAAAAGGTAGACTGAATTTAAAGTGAACGGAGGTCTACTCCACTGTTCTGACTACCATATCACCTTGTTCCCAAATGCCTGGGTAAAAAGAGAAGCTTTCAGAGCCACCCTGAATGTCAAATAAGAGTAGTCAGAGCGGAGGGGGAGAAGTGGAGGAGTGGCCTAGTGGTTAGGGTGGTGGACTTTGGTCCTGGGGAACTGAGGAACTGAGTTCGATTCCCAGCCCAGGCAGCTCCTTGTGACTCTGGGCAAGTCACTTAACCCTCCATTGCCTGCCGCAGTGAGCCTGCCATGAGTGGGAAAAAGTGCGGGGTACAAATAAAATAAAAAAAAAGTAGAGAGCTCCATAAAGAGGGAGGTAAGCTAGAAAAAGGCACTTTATCTGGTTGATTCTAGCTGGTCACAGCAAACTGAAAGGATTGCAAGGCTTTGTGCTGAAGTTGAATGAAAAGCTGTAGCAGAGTTGTATCATTTATCGTTTATTCAGTTTTGCTATACTGCTTTAATTGCAATACAAGTCAAAAAAGTTTACAATTTACTATAAAACATAATAAGGAAAAGGGACACCAAAAAAACAATAGGAAAGATACAACAAAAGCAAGTGTTGAAATATAGAACACAGCTCTTTAATCCAATTATGAACTGCTCGGTTAATGAAGGTGGACAATAGCAAGTTGGCCTCCTACCCCTGGTGATGACCCATGCTACCTTAAAAAAAAAAATACTGAAAAAAATGTGTTTTTAGATTGAAATCTAAGTACATAAGCATACAAATGTGCCTCAGATCAATTTCTATATTTATAGGCTTCTCATTTTGTGGTTGGATGCCAATCACAGCGAAGGTGACGGACTCACAATGAATAGTGTATTAAGGTGTCAATCAGTACTTTACTGGTTGGTATAAAAAGACTCAACATGAGTTGTTTTTCGGCCGCTAGGCCTGCATCTGGAGTCTTAGTATAACCAACTCCGTTTCACTTGAAACGGCACCTCTTCAAACAGTGTACCGACCACAAAAACAATACAATCTTATATGAATGTATCACCAAACAGTTGAGGTAGAAGTCTACATCTTGCTGTTCGTTTGGTATCATCCTGATATCATTTGGTGATATTTTCATGTAAGATTGTATTATTTTTGTGGCCGGTTCACTGACAGAGGTTCCATTTGGAGTGATACACATACTTGTTTGCAGGTTAAGACTATAAGTCCACTTGGACAAGGAAATATCTACCTTCTAGTAACTCTCCTTGAGGTCGGATTTGGGAAAGGTGAGTAATCTCAAACCCAAATCTAATTTGCTGATTTGACTGCAACAAGGTTACCCTCCTCAGGATGAATCATCCCTGCAAAGACAAAAACTAACTTATCCTCTTTGCCTTGCACAGAAATTATTTTGCTCTTTGTTGCAGTAACAAAAACAAAATTGCAAATTCCTCACAAAGCACTTCCCCTTCCACCACCTTGCCATACCCCCTATCCCTGCCAGACTGGATCTTACTGTTTCAGGTATGTGTTTCATTTTCTTTTTTGTAAATTCTGTGAAACCAAGTAACTGTACTGCCTAGTTTTCTAAAAATGGTTGCTTTGTGCAGCAGCACCTAGTGCCTGAAGCTTATATTTTGCTACTGGTTGCTGAACATGAAACACAAGTATAGTAATATGCGTTTCCCCTCCTCCCCCAAAGAAAAAAAAAAAGGAATGTTTGGGAACTGCTCTATTCTAACTGTGCTCACTGTTTCTCTCCCTTCTTGATCACAGCATACACATACACATGTAAAGAATGCTCCACATGCTTTAACCATTTGTTTTTAGACATATCATTTGTTGGAACGACTTCTGTCACTGTGCATAGATACAAAGTTGCACAGAGAGACACTGGCAGACACCCCTGTAATCCTTTGTCGTGTCTTTTCACACCCAGTACCTGAATGGACATGCATGAGTTTGGTATTGAAGGCCGGGGACACGCGCCATTTTGTCACACAGAAGTGCACTTTTCAGCTTGTTTTTTTTGGTTGTACTTAATCTTTCACCTTATGTGCAAAGGTGTGTTGGATGAAAAAAGGGCAGTTCTTTCATCTTCCAGCATAGAGTTGTAACAGGATATTCTTTGTCCTTTGAGTTTTATTATGCTACAGAAGTTAAAATTGCATTTCCATATCATCAAGCTGATCAATCCATAGACTGGTGGGTTGTGTCCATCTACCAGCAGGTGGAGATAGAGAGCAAACTTTTGCCTCCCTATATGTGGTCATGTGCTGCCGGAAACTCCTCAGTATGTTCTCTATCTCAGCAGGTGGTGGTCACACACAGCAGCAGCTCTGGCTAGGCCTCCAAGCCTAATTTTTAGGTTTTGTTGAGTGCCTGGGGTTGAGGGCTCTTTTGAGCAAGTGCAAACCTGGTGGTGCCAGGTCCCTCCTTTTCTCCCCCCTCCCGCTGGCTCCGTTAAAAAAAAAAAAAAAAATTTTGAACGTCCTTAAAGGCGTTTATTTCGACGTTTATTTCCTCTTCAACCCTCCAGACCGGTCAAGACGCTTGGGTTATGCTCGCCTACCAGCAGAGGGAGACTGAGAACACTAACTTCAAACTATGTACATATAACCTGTGCCTAGCCACCTGACGTCAGTATCTTCTCAGTCTCAGCAGAGGGTAGACAAGCAACCTGTGCAGCTTGTCCGGTCTGGTAGGATTCAGAGATTATTTAGAGCTTCTTTGGTCTGTTTTTCAGTTTTATCCTCTGTGCCTGGAAGACTTTAGTGTGCTGGGGGTTGGTGGGTCCGGTGGGGCCTGCCATTGTCCCCTTTGGGGTGTCACACCCGGGTGGCCGGGTCCCTCCCCCTAACTGGCTCTCCCGTTTTGGGCAGCTTTGTGCCTCGGCTACAGTCCTGTGCTGCAGCCTTGAGTGCCGTTTAGTTTTAGCAGCAGCAGTGCTCAATTTCAGGCTGCAATAAAGTTTGTTGAAAAAAAAAAAAAAAAAAAAAAAAGAAAGAGATCTCTCACAGATCGAAGGCCCAAGCGGTGTGGAGAGCTGAGTGAGCTGCAATCTGGGGTTCCAGGGGTTTTCAGCTGCTTTGGGGCGCTGTTTTGCAGGCTTCTGGTGAGTGGGCTGTCAGCTGTTTGTTTAGGCGCGATGGCGGGAAAGCCGCTACGATGTAGATTTTGTGCGCGCCGGGGGGTTGAAGTGGTTGGCGGTTCTTGCCGTTTCTGCGGCGAACCGAAGTCTTCTTCCTCCGCTCCGCCGGTGTTAGTGGCAGAGGTTCCCGCGTCGGGCCCTCCAGAGCCGGCAGTGTCTCAGTCTGGTAGCGTGGCGGCGGTCCCGATTTTGGTGGGAACCGCCGCCATTTTGGAATCGGCACCGCAAGGCCCGGAGTTGGTCGGAGGACCTTTGGGCTGTCAGTTGTCCGGTTTTTCTGGGGGGGACGGTCCTGGTCGGATGGGTTTCCCGCCGGATTTTATTTGGTCTTTGTTCCAGGCCTGGCAGGCGGGGCCGACGCGAGCAGAGCCCCCTAGTCTTGGGACAGGGGGTGCCAGTGTTAAGAGACCACGTTTGGAGTGGTCGGAGGACATGGAAAGTTTTTCCCCTCCGGAGTCAGAGGGCGATTTTAGTCCCCTGGAGGAGGATGAGGGGCCGTTGGCTGGTTATGAGAAGGAGCTTGCTGTGCCTGGGGAGGACCCTTCGGTGGTCCGCATTTTTCACCGCGATGAGTTGGCAGAACTTATTGAGCAGGTGTCATCGACTCTCAAGTTTGAGGCGTCAGCTCCAGTGACAGCCGGGTCGCAGGATCCTTTGGTGAAGGGGATTCGGCAGGTATCTCGCACTTTCCCTATGAACGCGGATCTGAGGGAAATGATTACCCAAGAGTGGCGTTCTCCAGAAGATCAGTGTAAGGTGGCTCGGGCCATGGCTAAGTTGTACCCGCTTCCGCAGGAGGATAGAGATTCCCTCTGGCCTCCAACCGTAGATGCCGTGGTGACGGCTGTGACTAAGGCTACCGCCATTCCGGTGGATGGGGGGGCCGCGTTGCGGGACCCGCAGGACAGGAAATTGGAGACGTTTCTCAAGCGGAGTTTTGATTTGTCTGCGTTGGCGCTGCAGGCGTCGGTTTGTGGAGGCCTGGTGGCCCGGGCTTGTTTCCGCTGGGCGGAGCGGCTGCTGGATAGCCCGCCGGCTGATAGGGCCTCAATGGTTCAAGATTTGGCAAGGTTGGAGATGGGGTCGTCCTTCATGGCTGATGCACTGTATGATTTGTTACGGGCTTCGGCTAAGAACATGACCCTGGCGGTGGCTGCTCGTCGGGCCCTGTGGTTGCGGGGCTGGATGGCTGATGCTGCTTCTAAGGCAAAGCTGTGTTCGCTGCCGTTTAAAGGTTCTTTGCTTTTTGGGGAAGAGTTGGATAAGTTGGTGAGGGGTCTTGGTGATACTAAGGTTCCTCGTCTTCCGGAGCTTCGTCCTAAGGCTGCTAGGGGGTCCGCGGTGCGCGGACGGTTTCAGGAAGCTCGACGATATCGGCCTGGCAGGTCCTCCGGGGGGACTAGGGGTCGTTTTTTTTCCAAAGAACTCAGTCCTTTCGAGGTGGCCGCCGTGGAGGGCGAGGTTCCTCGTCGGGAACGCCCGGAGCGTCCCGTCCTTCGCAATGATGGTGTGGGGGCCCAACCTCTGGTTCGCGTGGGGGCTCGTTTGCGCTTGTTTTACCAGAGGTGGGTCCAGATCACCTCAGATCAGTGGGTACTGCAGATTGTGCGAGACGGCTACGCGTTAGAGTTCGACGGTCCTCTGCCCGATTTCTTTCTCGTGTCCCCTTGTCATTCCAGGCGCAAGGCGAGAGCAGTGCGAGAGACCTTGGCGCGTCTGGTCGAGTTAGGAGCAGTAGTTCCGGTTCCTCCAGGAGAGCGAGGTACGGGTTGTTATTCCATCTACTTCGTAGTTCCCAAAAAGGAGGATGCTTTTCGGCCCATTTTGGACCTCAAAAAGGTCAATGCGGCTCTGAAGGTTCCTTCCTTTCGAATGGAGACGCTGCGCTCGGTCATTGTAGCGGTTCAGGAAGGAGAGTTTCTGACGTCTTTAGATCTGACGGAGGCTTACTTGCACATCCCCATCCTAGAGGCACACCAGCGTTTTCTTCGCTTTGTGGTGTTGGGGAGACATTTTCAATTTTGTGCTCTGCCGTTCGGCCTGGCGACAGCGCCTCGCACCTTTTCCAAGGTCATGGTAGTGGTGGCGGCAGCGCTGCGTTTGCAGGGCATTTTGGTCCATCCGTACCTAGACGACTGGTTGATTCGAGCCAAATCAAAAGCAGAGAGCGAGGAGGTCACCGGTCGGGTGGTGTCCTTTCTGCAGTCGCTCGGTTGGGTTGTCAATCTGGCCAAGAGTCACCTCGTTCCGTCGCAGTCCCTAGAATATTTGGGAGTCCGATTCGACACGAAGAGAGGCCGTGTGTTTTTGACAGCGCCTCGCATCTCCAAGCTACAGTCTCAGATCCGGCAGCTCCGAGCTCAGAGGGCGCCGTCGGCGCGGGAGTATCTTCGGGTGCTGGGTCTGATGGCGGCATCAATAGAGGTGGTACCTTGGGCCAGGGCCCACATGAGACCGTTACAGGTAGCGTTGTTGTCTCGCTGGTCTCCTCAGTTTCAGAGTTTGGAGGAGAGGCTCTCCCTGCCGGAGGTGGCTCGGGGCAGTCTTCGCTGGTGGCTCCTCTCTCCGAATCTAGCGAAGGGCATGCCGTTGGACACGCCAGACTGGGTGGTGCTGACCACGGATGCGAGTCTGTCAGGATGGGGGGCGCATTGTCTGGGTCAGGTGGCCCAAGGGCGTTGGACGTTGGAGGAGGCGAGTTGGTCCATCAATCGCCTGAAGACGCGAGCTATTCGGTTGGCTCTTCGGGCCTTTCAGAGTCTTCTGGACGGCAAGGCAGTCAGGGTTCTTTCAGACAATGCCACGGCCGTCGCTTATGTAAATCGACAGGGGGGAACAAAGAGTCCCGGGTTAGCGGTAGAGGCGACGGAGTTGCTGTCATGGGCAGAAGTTCATCTGCAGAGTCTGTCAGCGGGACACGTGGCAGGGGTGGACAACGTGAGTGCAGATTATCTGAGCAGGCATACGTTGGATCCCGGAGAGTGGGCTCTCCATCCCTCCGTGTTCGAGCAGATAGTGTTGCAGTGGGGTCGGCCAGTGTTGGATCTTATGGCGTCGGCCGACAATGCGCAGGTCCCTCGGTTCTTCAGTCGTCGAAGGGATGCTCGAGCCGAGGGCATCGACGCGTTGGTGCTTCCGTGGCCACCTCAGCAGCTGCTCTACGTGTTCCCGCCGTGGCCGCTGGTGGGCCGCGTGGTACAGCGGATCGGTCGTCACTCGGGGTTAGTGGTTCTGATAGCGCCCAATTGGCCCCGGCGTCCGTGGTACGGAGATCTGATGCGGTTACTGGTGCAGGATCCGATTCCTTTGGGGCCTCGGGTGCGACTGGTTCAGGGGCCGATAGAGATGGCAGATCCCTCTCCGTTCTTGCTTACGGCTTGGCTCTTGAGAGGCACCGGTTGAGAAAGAAAGGGTTTTCACCCAGAGTGGTTGATACGATGTTGCGGTCTCGCAAGAGGTCTACTTCTTTGGCGTATGTGAGAGTGTGGCGCACCTTCGAGAACTGGTGTCAAGAGCGGGCTTATGTCCCTTTGCGTACTTCGGTGGTGGAAGTTTTGGATTTTCTGCAGGATGGCTTGGAGAGGGGACTGTCGCTCTCTTCCCTGAAAGTGCAGGTTGCTGCCTTGTCTTGTTTTAGAGGTAAGATTCGGGGAGTTTCCTTGGCGGCTTCTCCTGATGTGGGGCGGTTCCTGAAGGCAGTGAAGTTGATTCGGCCGCCTCGTCGTCCGTTGGTTCCGCCTTGGGATTTAAATTTGGTTCTGGAGGCGTTGGTGGCACCTCCGTTTGAACCCGTGGCATCCATTACATGTAAGGATCTTACTTTGAAGGCGGTTTTTCTGGTGGCCATTTCTTCGGCGCGTAGGATTTCAGAGCTTCAGGCTCTGTCTTGCAGGGAGCCTTTTCTGTCATTTGCTAAGGAGAAAGTGACTTTACGGACGGTTCCTTCCTTTGTGCCTAAGGTGGTGTCGGCTTTTCATGTCAACCAGGTGATTTCCTTGCCTGTGTTGGGGGATTGCGCTGGGGACCTTACGCAACGTCGGCTGGCTAAGTTGGATGTACGGCGCGTTTTACGGTCGTATTTGCGCAGAACGCAGGATTTTCGAGCATCGGATAGGTTGTTTGTGTTGTTTGGAGGTCCCAAAAAAGGGGCAGCAGCTTCCAAGGCTAATCTGGCTAGGTGGTTGAAGGAGACCATTGCGTCGGCGTACTTGTTGAAACGCCGTGCCGTGCCCTCGGTGCTTAAGGCTCATTCTACTCGGGGGGTAGCTGCTTCTTGGGCGGAAAGTAGTTTTATTCCTCCGCAGGATATTTGTAAGGCAGCGGCGTGGTCTTCCATCCATTCCTTTGTGAAGCATTACAGACTTGATGTTCAGGCAAAAGAGGATGCTCGGTTTGGAGCGGCTGTGTTGTCTTCTGCTTTTCGAGGGTCCCACCCTTAAGTTTCTACTGCTTTGGTACTTCCCAAGCGTCTTGACCGGTCTGGAGGGTTGAAGAGGAAGGTGAAATTAGGCCTTACCTGCTAATTTTCTTTCCTCTAGACCCTCCAGACCGGTCAAGAGCCCGCCCTGTGTATTATCAGAAGTGTGTATTATCAGAAGTGATTTTGAGCCGTGTTCTGCTATGACTATTCTTTCAAGTTTAGTGTGGTCGGAGAGAATTTCTTTGACTCTAAAACAGTACAGAGCGGGACGTTTGGACGTTCCGTCTGTGGAAGCACACTGTTGGTGTTTGACTATTGGTTTTCCAGGTACAGGGGTTTTGTTTCTCGTTTTCAGGTTTTTGGTTTTCTGCTTTGCTAAGCGGATACTGACGTCAGGTGGCTAGGCACAGGTTATATGTACATAGTTTGAAGTTAGTGTTCTCAGTCTCCCTCTGCTGGTAGGCGAGCATAACCCAAGCGTCTTGACCGGTCTGGAGGGTCTAGAGGAAAGAAAATTAGCAGGTAAGGCCTAATTTCACCTTAAGCGTCTATTGCAGCTACTCACTGGGACACCAGGTCGTTACAACTCGGAGCGGACAGCAGGTAATTTTTACCTTTTTATAGCGGGCAGGGGGTTCCCCGATTCTTCTCCTCGTGGCATATGGCGTCGGAGGGCGAGGGCGCAAAGGGTCGCTCCCCGGGTCGCTTGAGCGCTTCTAGAGGGGATGCGGGGGTCTTAAAGCCTGATTCGCCCTTGTTGGGTGACAGTTTCGTGACCGATGAATGTCCTTCCTTCCGGCGTGGCGGTTTTTCCCGCCATAAACGCCCATCCCCCGCTCCTCGCCTCCGCCATCTTGGCCGGCCACGCGGCTCGGACGGCTTCTTCTTGGGCCGCCCTTGAGGTTGGAGACATTAATGCCATGAACGCCCTTAATTTGGGCGACGGCACAGAAGCGGCTAAAGTTAAGAGCCGTTCTTCCCGCGCGGCTCCTTCGCGGAGTTTCACGCCGGACGCCATTTTGGATGCGCAGCGTGTCTCTCCCCCGCTATTGCGAGCGCCGGTTGAGGGTGCGTCTAGGGCTGTTGCCCAGGCTGCGGAAGTGCACAGTCTGGGGGGTTTCTCCCCCGAGTTTGTTTTGCTGCTGCATCAGGCCTTCCTCATGCACAACGCTGCCCCTGCTCCCTCGTCTGGTAAAGAGGTTGAGGTTCCCAGAGGTAAACGCCCTCGGGTTGATTCCCAGGCCTTGGAGGAATTTGTCTCCTCCGATGTAGATGAGGGCAGCGTGTCTGAGGTCTCCCAACGGTCCTTTGCGGATTCCTTGGAGGAGACGGATCCCCGCTCGGATGGAGCGGATGACCCCTCTGCAGCGCGGCTTTTTAGCCCAGAGGATTTGCCCAACCTGTTGTTACAGGCCATGGACACTTTGAAGATTTCCTCTCCGGAGGACGTCTCTCCCTCAGCCCCTGTTGGCTCTGCCATTATGCTGGGGACGAAGCGCCCGCCTAGAACCTTCCACGTGCATGATGCCATGCACACCTTAATTTTGGCTCAATGGGATGTCCCAGAAGCGAGCCTTAAAGTGGCTAGGGCTATGTCCCGCCTCTATCCTTTGGCTGTGAGTGAACGTGAGGCCTATCTGTGGCCTACCGTGGATTCTTTAATCACTGCGGTGACTAAGAAAACGGCGTTGCCGGTGGAAGGTGGCACGGCCCTAAAGGGCGCCCAAGACAGAAGATTGGAGGCGGCCTTAAGGTCGTCCTTTGAGGCGGCTGCTTTAAGTTTGCAGGCCTCAGTTTGCGGCTCCTATGTGGCCAGGGCGTGCCTGACTATGGTGCAGCGGGCTTCCCCCTCGGATCATTCCTTGAGGGCTGATTGGCCGGCCCTGGAATCGGGCTTAGCCTATTTGGCAGACTTGCTGTATGATGTCTTGAGGGCCTCAGCGAAAGGCATGGCTCAGACAATCTCTGCGCGGCGGTGGCTTTGGCTGAAACATTGGTCTGCTGACCACGCCTCTAAATCCCGCCTGGCTAGGTTGCCTTTTAAAGGCAAGCTGCTCTTTGGGGTCGAGCTGGACAAAATCGTGACCGATCTCGGCACGTCTAAGGGCAAGAAATTACCAGAGGTCAGGGCTCGGGCTAGTACTCGTCCCGGTACCTCCAGAGGACGGTTGCAGGAAGCCCGTCGGTACCGCCCGGGCAAGTCGGGTTCCTCTGCCCCCTCTTCCTTCAAGAGGAATTTCTCCCCCAAGCAGCATTCCTTTCGCAGAGACCGCCGTCCGGAGGTGCTCCCTCCGGTCCTCCCCCAGGGTCTCGTACCCAATGACGGGGTCTTGGTCCACGCCCCAGTGCAGATTGGAGGACGGCTGTCCTCGTTTCTGGGCGAGTGGACCACAATAACTTCAGACGCGTGGGTGCTGGAAGTCATCAGAGACGGCTACAAACTAGAGTTCTGCCGACCCTTAAAAGACGGGTTTGTACTCTCTCCCTGCAAGTCTCCGGTCAAAGCTGTGGCAGTGCAGCAGACCTTGGACAATCTGATCCGCCTGGGCGCGGTCGTTCCGGTGCCAGAAAGTCAGCTTGGCAAGGGACGTTACTCCATTTACTTTGTGGTACCAAAGAAAGGAGGTTCTGTCCGGCCTATCCTCGACCTCAAAGGGGTCAATCGGGCCTTGAAAGTGCGGCACTTTCGCATGGAGACTCTCCGCTCTGTTATAGCGGCAGTGAAGGCAGGAGAGTTCCTGGCATCCTTGGACATCAAGGAAGCGTACCTGCATATTCCCATCTGGCCTCCTCATCAACGCTTTCTGCGTTTTGCAGTCCTGGGACGACACTTCCAGTTCAGAGCCCTCCCTTTCGGGTTGGCTACTGCTCCGCGGACCTTTTCCAAAGTAATGGTGGTCATCGCGGCCTTCCTACGAAAGGAAGGGGTACAAGTCCATCCTTATCTGGACGACTGGTTGATCCGAGCCCCCTCTTATGCAGAGTGCGGCAAAGCTGTGGACCGGGTAGTTGCTCTTTTGAGCTCCCTGGGATGGATCATCAACTGGGAGAAGAGCCGGCTGCGCCCGACTCAGTCCCTGGAGTACCTGGGAGTTCGATTCGACACCCAAGTGGGCAGAGTGTTCCTGCCAGACAATTGGATTGTCAAACTTCAGGCTCAGGTGGACCAGTTCCTAGTAGCCTCTCCCCTTCGGGCTTGGGACTATGTGCAGCTGTTGGGCTCTATGACGGCCACGATGGAAGTTGTGCCCTGGGCCAGGGCTCATATGAGACCACTTCAACACTCTTTGCTGCAGCGCTGGACTCCGATGTCGGAGGATTATGCTGTGCGCCTTCCCTTGGACCCAGCAGTGCGCAAGGCGCTGAGCTGGTGGATGCAGACAGACAAGTTGTCTGCGGGAATGCCTCTGGTGACCCCAGAGTGGATTGTCGTCACGACGGACGCCTCGTTGTCGGGCTGGGGAGCCCACTGCTTGGGAAGGACAGCGCAGGGGCTCTGGTCTCCTGCAGAGGCAAAGTGGTCTATCAACCTCCTGGAACTCAGAGCCATTCGGTTGGCGCTTTTGGAGTTCATCCCGGTACTGGTGTTGCAGCCTGTACGGGTCCTGTCGGACAATGCCACGGCTGTGGCCTATGTCAACCGCCAGGGAGGTACCAAGAGCGCCCCTCTAGCCAAGGAGGCTATGAATCTTTGCCAGTGGGCGAAAGCGAACCTGGAGCAGCTTTCAGCGGCCCACATTGCCGGAGTCATGAATGTCAAGGCGGACTTTCTCAGTCGCCATACCTTGGAGCCCGGAGAGTGGCAGCTATCTGCTCAGGCGTTCTTGGACATCACGAAGCGCTGGGGCCAGCCGAGCCTAGATCTGATGGCGTCATCGGCCAATTGCCAAGTGCCGCGCTTTTTCAGCAGAGGACGGGACCCTCGATCCCTGGGAGTAGATGCTCTTCTCCAACAGTGGCCGACACAAGAGCTTCTCTATGTGTTCCCGCCCTGGCCCATGTTGGGCAGGGTGCTAGACCGGGTGGCAAAGCATCCCGGCAGGGTAATCCTGGTGGGTCCGGATTGGCCCAGGCGTCCCTGGTATGCGGACTTGATCAGGCTCTCAGTCGACGATCCTCTGCGGCTGCCAGTGGAGCAGGGCCTGTTACATCAGGGTCCCGTGGTGATGGAGGATCCCTCCCCCTTTGGTCTTACGGCCTGGCTATTGAGCGGCAGCGTCTGAGAAAGAAGGGCTTCTCAGACAAGGTCATCGCCACTATGCTGAGAGCGAGGAAGCGCTCTACTTCTACTGCTTACGCCAGGGTTTGGCGTATCTTTGCAGCGTGGTGTGAAGCAGGCTCACTTTCTCCCTTCACTGCTCCAATTTCTTCAGTGTTGGCGTTCCTGCAAGAAGGTCTGGAGAAAGGCCTGTCGCTCAGTTCCCTTAAAGTCCAGGTAGCGGCTCTGGCTTGCTTCAGGGGCCGCCTGAAGGGTGCTTCCCTGGCTTCGCAGCCAGATGTGGTGCACTTTCTCAAGGGAGTTAATCACCTGCGCCCTCCTCTGCACTCAGTGGTGCCTGCGTGGAATCTCAACCTGGTACTAAGAGCATTGCAGAAGCCGCCTTTTGAACCCTTGTTGAGAGCATCTCTGAAAGACCTGACGTTGAAAGCAGTCTTTTTGGTGGCTATCACTTCAGCCAGAAGAGTTTCCGAGCTCCAGGCGCTCTCATGTCGAGAGCCTTTTCTGCAGTTCACTGAGGCAGGAGTGACTATTCGCACAGTGCCTTCCTTCCTGCCCAAGATTGTTTCTCGCTTCCATGTGAATCAGCAGCTTTGTCTCCCTTCCTTTCGTAGGGAGGACTACCCAGAGGAGTACTCTGCTCTTAAATATCTGGATGTGAGACGAGTCATCATCAGATACTTGGAAGTGACCAATGATTTCCGGAAATCGGATCATCTGTTTGTCCTGTTTGCAGGTCCTCGTAAGGGTCTGCAGGCTGCTAAGCCTACAGTGGCAAGATGGGTCAAGGAAGCCATTGCAGCGGCTTATGTGGCCGCGGGGAAGGTGCCGCCTATCCAGCTGAAGGCTCACTCCACGAGAGCTCAGGCGGCCTCGATGGCAGAGGCCGGATCCGTCTCCTTGGAAGAGATATGCAAGGCGGCAACTTGGGCTTCGGCTCATACATTCTCCAAGCATTACCGTTTGACTGTGGCTGCACGGGCGGAGGCCCGGTTTGGAGCTTCAGTGTTGAGGTCAGGGATTTCAATGTCCCGCCCTGGGTGAGTACTGCTTCGGTACATCCCACCAGTCTATGGATTGATCAGCTTGATGATATGGAAGGTAAAATTATGTATAATCATACCTGATAATTTTCTTTCCATTAATCATAGCTAATCAATCCATAGCCCCTCCCAGATATCTGTACTGTTTTTATTCTGGTTGCATTTCAGGTTCAAGTTTAGTCTTCAGTTACTTCAGAAAGACTTCGTGTTCAAGTTTTTTCACTTGGATTCTTCAAGAGTTAAGACGAGTTTGTGTTACAGTGAGCTGCTGCATTCCTCTCCCCTCTGTTTTACAGGGCTGGATTGAGACTTAAAATTCTGCCGGCACTCCCTCCCGCTTCGTGCGGCTGTAGGGCAGCTTTGTACCCCTCCCGCTTCGGCGGTGTTAGGGTCAGTCAGCTCCTCCCGCGGTTGCGGTTGCAGGATAAGCCAGATCCCCCCGCATCGGCGGGTGTGGTGTCCCTCCCCCGCTCCGCGGGGATGAGCTGGACGGATTCCCCTTCCCCACTTGTGTGGGGATGAGCTGGGTTAATTCCCCTCCCCCGTTTCGGCGGTGGTGAGCTGGGCAGTGTCTCCCTTCGTGGGTGTAATTCTCTAAGTGCTGAGTCCTGCGGATGGAGCTTTGATATCGACATACTGAGGAGTTTCCGGCAGCACATGACCACATATAGGGAGGCAAAAGTTTGCTCTCTATCTCCACCTGCTGGTAGATGGACACAACCCACCAGTCTATGGATTGATCAGCTATGATTAATGGAAAGAAAATTATCAGGTATGATTATACATAATTTTACCTTATTTATTTATTTATTTATGGCATTGCTTGTTCTGCCCCCAATTAGGTAATTGGAACCCTAGAAGAAGTGCACATGCCACAGAATGGCATTAATCATGCTGGTATCAGTGCACTGGCTGAGTCTTTCAGTGCCAACCCATTGCTGAGAGTAATCAATTTGAATGATAACACCTTCACAGACCGTGGAGCTGTGGCTATGGCTGAGGTGAGTCATAGGATCCTGCATCCTTGTCTTCCCATTCCTATCCAAAAAAACCTCATTTTCATCCTTGCGTTCTAAAAGATGTGTGCAGCTTTGGCTTCATGCCCTGTGTGTGTGGTTAAATCTGCAGAGAATGAAGATGTGTAAATAGTATTAGTTTTTAACATGTCTTTACATAACACCTTACCATCTGATCTTGAGGCTCATGAGTATGGCACTTGGTCATTGACCTGCTCATCTTTCACCCTTCATTCCTTTAGCTAACGGAGATTGTACATATCATCCTTATGCTGAAATGTTCTGTTCATGAAGGTTCTTGGGTGCCGTAGACTCGAGGCCTCACCTTTTTTAACAATAAGCAGTGTTTGCTGCTTTTAGTCATGATCAGGCCTACAGTAAACACCATAGCATGTGGGCAGCTTGGACCAGCGTGGCTGTTAACAATCATAAAAACACGTTGTTGGGTAGACTGGATGGACCATGTTGATTTTTGTATGGCATCATTTACTGTGTTACTGTTTTGGAGTCCTGGATCAGAGAGATCTAGATAGTAAGGTAAAAAATTTCTACTGAGCAAGGTCTTACCTTAGTAAACTTTTGTTATTCATCTTTCTGCCCCACAGGCTCTGAAAATACTTCGTCAGGTCGAGGTGATCAATTTTGGAGACTGTTTGGTACGATCCAAAGGTGCCCTGGCCATTTCAGAGTCCATCAAAGAGGGACTACACAAACTAAAGGTTAAACCTAAAACCTGTACTGTGTTTGTGTTTATTTAACCAGCCTTTTTTTGTGGATAACTTCTGGTAACCCTAGTAGCGCTTTAGAAATGTTTAGTAGTAGTAGTATTAGTGTCATCTTCCAGTACTGTAGGGATTTTTCATTGGAGGTGTACAAACCTAAGAATGACTGCAGTGAAAAGATTAGCTGATTCTTTTCTATTTTTGGTCTCAGGAGCTGAACCTGTCCTTCTGTGAAATCAAGCGCGATGCAGCTGTGGCTGTTGCTGAAGCACTAGAGGACAGGATGGAACTGGAGAAACTGGATCTAAATGGTACATGGATAGAACCTGTAAACAAGGGATGTGGGGAATGGTGCTGAAAAATGCCACCTTTTTACACATATGATGTGAAGACGTGACGTGTAAAGAGGCCAGCTCAGCTAAAGTGTGTTAGGTTTGAGGAGACTGAGGAGGTCTACCCTATGCAAATACTATATCAAGTTTTTCCTTAGTGTTGTGGAGTCAGATACACTAGAAATGAAAGGATGACTTTACCTGCACTTCATCCTATTTTTGTTTTTTTGAAAATTGAAATTTGGGGAAAGTACTGTAAGTGAAAGTAAGAATAAACAAACCTTGTAGTGTGTCCTTGGGAGCTGGTGGAGCTATTTCACTACATAGAACTATAATTTAAAACAGGTCTGCATCAGGTTAGATTAATAGTAGCAAGTTTAGCTTCCAAGATTCTTCATGCTGTCTGTGATTGAGATGGTGTAAATTTTACCTTCCACAACACTTCTCACTGCTTGCTTATGTTTCAGTGAGTATAGAGTTTAGTGGTACTGGGTAGTCAGTCCAGTTGTATCTGCCAATCAAATGATTTGCCCTTAATTACCTTGCTGAAGTTGAGAAGGTAATTTTAACTTTGGAACATAATTAGTATACATTCCACAATTCTTTATTCTTTCCTGTCAGTAGCTACAATCAGTTGTCCAAATATAAGGACAGAATTCCATGGACTGATGTCTTTTTCTTCATCTGACCTATGAGAGCAAACTGTGCTCAGTAACACACTGCTGTGGATAGTGGTAGGGTTCTCTGGTGTTTGATACTAGCACATCTTTATTTCAGTTAACTTAGGTTGTCTTTTTCCCCCCCCCCCCACTCCATCCTTAATCCAGTCTCACAGCTGTGAGAAATCTGTCTCCAAGGACATGCAGGCCAGTTAATACTCACATGTGGGTGACGTCATCCATGTTGCCTGGTGTGGAACGCTATAATAGTGTTTATAACTTTAAGAGCCATGCACTAGCGGTCCTGCTGTGAATGCTGAGTGCCTTCCTACGCACTGCAAGAGCGCCGGACCAGCAGTTTCTTCTCATCTTCTGTGAGGAGAGAATGTGCTGTTTGTGGTTCATCACAGCGTCTGGTGCATGTGCCTTCTCTGTGGAATTTTTATCCTGCTTCTTTTTCTTTTTCCCTTTGGAGTTTTTTGCTCCCTCTCTTTAGTGTTTTTAGTTAGGTTTTCCCCCACTTATGTTTCCTTCATTTTTTTGTGCTCTTTAGGCCTTCATTGGCCTGATCTTTTGTCAGGAGTTTTTCCCTCTATTCTCTGGTGCTTTGTCCCTTTTTAAAGTCACTATTGAGTTGATGACAAGGAAGGAAAAACAGCTGTTTGCAAAATCAAAAGTTCCCAGTGTCTTCAAGCACTGTGCTTGGTGCAATCAGACCATCTATGTCAAAGACACCCATTCTTGGTGTCTCCAGTGTTTGGGGCCTGAACATTCCCCTTTCAGCTGTGTTCTTTGCCTGCATATGCAGAAAAGAACCCGGTTGTCCAGAGAGGCTCAAAGAAAGAAAAGTTTTTGGAGTCCGGTCTGAATTGTCAACATTGGCATAGACATCGGTGTCAGCGCTTGCACCAGCATTGAGTGCATTGATCCCTATGACTTTGTGACCTGTGTTTGACACTGGGAGTGGGCGTGCGTCGATCAGGTCTCCACCTGTCCCAATACTGCTGTTCAGGGCCTCTGGGACTGGTCAACATTGGACCCAATACAGACTATGCATGGGGATTCAACGATGTCCTTGTCGGTACAGAGGAGTATTGATGCTCACCATCGGACAAAGGCCGAGAAGCACAAACATTAATCCCGCTTGACAAGGTTTTTGGTCCTCAAGAAGCATCAGCGCCGGGAGCACCACTCTCCCTCTATTGAAGAGTTGCCGATGCAGGGGTCTCAGTGCAGCCAGAACCAGGCGCCCATGTTGACCCTGACGGTTCAGCAGCCTGCCTCTAAACAGACGCCCCAGCCTTTCCAGATCTTGGCCCTCAGTGAGCGCATCTGGGCCATGCTTCATGAGCACCTGGAGGGGCGTGCATCGGCATCTGGGGTGCTTGCTTCTTCCTGCTCCGCAAGGCCCTCAGCCTGCGATGAGGTCTCCACCAGTGCTGCATGTAATTCCAGTGTTGACAGCTGCCTGTGCTGGCACCCCTCGACGTTGGTGGAGGAAGCTTCACCGGAGTTGAGGGTGGAGCCTACACCTTGGCACCCTTCCACACATGGACATAGTTCCTCTCTCGAAGCAGACTGTCTCAGCCCTCCCATTGTTTTTGCTGACATCAAAGAGGAGCTCTCATGGATGTCTGATACTACTCGGAGGAGGAGCCTTATGGTATCCCATCTGACCCCTTCCCTCCAGAGGAAAGGAAGAAGTCTCCACCTGAGAGCCTTTCCTTCCCTGCTTTTATCAAGGAAAAGGTAGCTGCAATTTCAGTTCGATTAGAGATGGAGGATGAGCCCAGGGCTGATGTTCGAGGTCCTGGACTACAACTCTCCTCCCCCTAGAAGAGGCTGTGATGGTCCCGCTTCACAAGATCCTGCGACATGTTCAGGTGAAGAACTGAGAGTTCCCTCTGTCGGTCTCTGTCCTCAAGAAGATACACCATGTGTCTGATCCAGAGCTCCTCTGGGTTTGTTAGGCCATAGTTGCCAAGCAACTCGTACACTTTTTTTTAAATTAAATTTTCATAATACGTTTACAATACATGTAAAGAAAAATGTCACTCAAAAAAAAAATCCAAGCACAAGTATAATCATGTCAAAACATTCTAATCCACAACAAGAAAAGGTCTTGCCAAGTTACCAGAGGAAGAATAAACATAAAAGAAAAACATACAATTAAATCCATTGTTGGTAGACCTGGAAATACAATTGTAAACCCTAAGCTCCTCAGAAACATTGTTTATCCAAAAGAAAATGCTCCAAATGCAAAGGATCCATAAAAACATACGATTTTCCCTTTTAATCTGAAGTTCAGAAGATGTTAGTTTTGCATATTTTCATTAAAAAAAAAAAGTACATTGTTTTGTGGTCAGGCAAGAACAGTGTGCCTGATGTCTCCAGACCTACACAATTGAAGCGGAAGGCTTTCCTGCAGCTTAAACCTAAAGTGTTAGCTGTTGGTGCTACTTTTTCCCTTAAGTTTTCTTGCAAGTGCTGTAAACTTTTGGCCAGGAGCACTTATGATACTTCTGATGTGGCATCTAGGATTTCTGCCCAGAACATAGTGATGTGCAGAATTTCATGGCTGTGTGTCTCTGATTGGACCCTGCAGTCCAGCAGAGATTGGTGGATGCCGCATGCTGGAGGAATAACTTTTTTGATGAGAAGATCGAGGAGGTCGTTGACCTCATAAAAAAGCATACTGATACTATCAGTACTCTCTCTCTCCTGCTGGATGCCTTCTGCATCCTCCTCAACCAGGAGGTTTTCAAGCAAGACGAAGACAGCTCCCTACTATTCTGAGGCATAGGTACACTCCTTTTAGCACCCGTACTCTTTGACTTCCACCTATTCCGTTCAGTCTTCCAACTGTCTGACCAGGTTACAACTCCAGAAGCCCTCAAACACAACTTCCCAAGGTTTTCTTTCTATGTTTTAAGCTTCCTTCAGCCAGGAGCCCACAGACACAAGCCACCTGTGGAACCCAGTATGCACAACTGAGTCCAATTGTTAGATGTTATCATTGTGGAGTGGCTGTGAATGCTGCCTTACTTGAGCTCCACAGGTGGAGAAACCAGGCTTGGAAATTGAGTCCTAGTCTCCTCTGTAGCAAAATGAAGATTATCTGCTAAGCCTGCAGATCAGACCTTTTTGTTCACTTAATTTACTTAATTATAAGGCAGTTTTATAAACGAGTTTATAATACATATAACTGGTTGCAAGGCCCTATGAAAGTACCTTCATGTTAAAATAAATGCTGGTGCAATTTGACGTTTAGTCTTCACTGTGGGAATTAAGTCGTAATCTCACTGTTTGCTGCTCTATGGTGTCTTATTGAAATGTTCCCAACTATGAGCTCTGGTTAACAATTTGGTGTTTTAAGAGGAGAGTCTGTCGGCAGAAGCCATTTAGAAAATGGGCTGTTAGTTACTTAGATACTAACTTTAGCTGTCTATTGCTATCTTGCAGTAATGACCATGAAAAAGGCAGTATTGTTCCCTGTGCAGTTTCCACCCTTTAACTTGTTTGTTGTCTTTAGCACAGTGGCATGCTTGCTGTATGGTCCTGGTTGCACAGGAAAAGGAGTTGTGTTAGTAAGTGAAATGAAGACAGTATTTAGGTTATTCACCCTCTGCTGTAGTTAGGCTATTGCAGGTACAGTTCATCGGCTGTGGATTATCTGAGGGCTGAGGTGATAGTGAAATGGTAGAGAAATCTTTAACCATTTTCTCCTCCCTTTCTTCCAGGGAACTGCTTGGGTGACGATGGTTGTGACCAAGTCCAAGAAATCTTAGACAGTTTTAACATGGCTAAGGTCCTGGGGCCTCTCAGGTAGGAAAAGGAGTGTGACACTATATGTAGAATGGGTTTGGGGCTTGCTCTTTTTTTTTTTTTTTCTTGTTGGCTTTTGTGATATGATTTGCTGTTTTATGTCTCTAATCCATAATCACTCGACTCTTTCTAAAACATAGCTTGTGATACTCTTTTAAATATCAAGCTGTCGCTGAAGTACAAAAACTAAGGGGAAAGAGCCTCAGAAACCTACCGCCACTTCTGTATATCAGAAAATAAATGTGGTAGGATTGACGAGGGTCAGTTAACTTCATAGGTATGAAAATTTCCTTGAGAGATAGTTGTTAAAACTCCAGTGAAACCAGTTTATCGTGGGTCCCCAAAGTGACATAAAAATGAAAATTGAACTTAACTTTAGCACTCATGTGACTTCGTTTCCACTTGTAACATGCACCAACTGTAGCCAAAGGTTCACCCGACAGGTTGTGTCAAGGTGCGGATTGTGTATCAGCATTGTTACATTCAATTCCGAACCTTGGCACAGCCTGTTGGGTGAAACTTTGGCTACAATCGGAACATATTACAAGTGAAAATGGAGTCGCATGAGTGCTAAAGTTGTTTGATTTTCATTTTTACTTCACATTCTTTTTTTGGGACCCATGGGTTTTTTTTATCCCTATGAAGTTAACTGACACTTGTCAATCATACCACATTTATTTTCTGGTATACAGAAGTGGAGGGAGGGTTCTGAGGCTTTCCCCACTTTTGTTTTTGTACTCCAGTAACAGTTTAATATTTAAAAGTGTTGCAAGCTATGTTTTAGAAAGAGTAGAGTGAGGGTGGTTTATATTGTCTGTCTTCCTCTGTTATTATTTAATATATTATGTATCTAATCTGTCAATAAACCAATTTGTAGTGATGATGAAGGTGATGATGATGAGGAGGAGGAAGAGGAGGATGAGGAGGATGACGATGAAGAGGAGGAGCAAGAGGACGATGAAGAGGGGGAGCAAGAGGAGGAAATTAAAGCAAAGGAAGAGCTGGATTCACCATCTCAGAAGATCCTGCATTCTCATGTAAGGGCAGGGTTGTTTGAGGGGTTGATTTAGCGGTGTTTGGGGGGTTTTATAAACATCAGCAATTCTAGTGTTTGGTGTAGGGTACTAGGTTGACACCTTTGGTACCTGATGTACTCTGTCCATGTACAGAACAGGTACAGTGGTAGCATCAGCTTTTCCCATGTGTTGTCGTATCCTTGTGGCTTAACTTTGCTCTGAAAGACCATCTTTGTCAGTGAGGAGACTTCAATCTGTTCACAAACTGGACAGAGACCAACCAGCTCATTTCCCCTACACCACTGAGCATCCATCACTACCATCCCTGGTAGTTGTTTTTGATAATCAGACTTGCAGTCCTATTGTCAGCCCAACCAGCTCCCCGTGCGATTATACGTTAGCAGAATGTGGACTAAGGAATGCAAACTCAGACACAGGGCTATGGACTGAAAAGAGCTATAGTGCAGTTCTAGTAGCTAGAGAATGACACGGGGACCCGCGGTAACCGCAGGGACGGGGACAGATCCCACAGGGATGGGGTGGAGACAGGGACAGAGCCTGTGAGGACGGGGACAAGCTTTGTCCCGTGTCACTTTCTACTTTGAAGCCTGTTAATGAACTGGACTGTTTGTTTGATGCAAACAACAATATTTTTATTTTTTGGAAAAACAAACAAATATGCTGGCCTCAGCTAGCAAAATTTGCATGGGGTATCCTGTACATCCTACTACCAACACATCTTCTAAGAAGACATCTTTTATTGCAGGAGGGACTGTGGAAGACAGGAGAGCTAGACTGAATCCTGAGATTGTTGATGACTTCTTACTCATCCACAAATTAAAAATCATAACTGTGCTTCATAGGGCATATTTCTCCCCTCTAAGACATACAGAACTGGTTGTATTTTGTACCCCTGGACATTTTAACAGGGTGGATTAGGATTCCTTGGAGTAGTAGAAGTCAGCTATTGTTGGGGTTGGAAGGGTAGAAGGTGGTGGGAGGGTTATTATAGCTGATCGTTATTATTGTTTTCTATTTGTAATTTACACATAACAGTTGCACAGCATATTGATTCTTTTTATACTTTAATAAAAAGATTTAAGTATAAAATCATAAATGTTTGAGGCTTCTACAGATGAGAACAGAGCTCGCGGGGGTGGAGACGGGGCCTGCAGGGATGGGACAGGGAAGGAGACGGAGACAGGGCCTTCAGGAATGGGGTGGGGACGGTAAGGGGACAGATTTTGTCCCCGTGTCATTCTCTAATAGTAGCCATAGTGCTCCTAAAGGAAAGCGGAAGGTTGTGAAACCTTTTTTATCTTAAATGCTATTCATGAGCTTTCAAGGCCACACAAGGGCTTGTGTGTGGTCTTGAAAGCTATTGTTATTTATATTGTGTACTGAATTGTAATTGGTGAATTGTGTTTACTGTTAGTTGCTTTGATTAGTGTTATACCAGAAACACATTATAGAAATCAAATTTCATATTATCTTACAACCTATTAAGGCGTGCATAAAAGCTGTGAAATAGTCATGGCTCCTGGTTTTATGGCATTTAAAAAAAATCATTTTCCAGTCTTATTCAGAAGCATTTTTGGTTATAGCTCTGTATTTTTCTACTTTTTTCACATCTAAAATAAAGTGACCTAAAAATTGTAATCTGTTTTTTTTAATGCTTTTGCTATGACTGACCAATTCTGTACCCTCTCTTTGTCTTTTCCCTTAACAACTCATCTATAATTGAATTTCCCGTTCTGATCACTTAGTTATTTCTTTCTGTCCCGTTGGCTGCAGCTTCTCATAGGAACATGACTACCATACTGGATCCTTCAAGGTCCATATCTTGTTTACAATAGTGGCCGCTCCAGCTCTAATAGGAACCTAAAGACTAGCAAGATTTCATGCTGTTTATGTCTATCTAGGGATAAGCAGTGAAGGAGCAACTGATCCTGACCAAAAGAAGCTTGAACTTGTTGAACCTGAATTTCCAATTCCTCCATCTTAGTAGTGTGGAAAGGAAACGTTCTTCCACCTTCTGTGTTTTAGAAGAATTCCAGTTAACTGAAGGGGTGATTCTAGAGCATACCTTATACAGAGGTTCAAGGGTAGTCTATATTGCTTCCAGTGTAACTTCTGCAGGTTTAACTAGGGGATGCAAAGATATATTCAGCATCAACACCTGGCCTCCTCCTATAGCCTCTGGGAACAGTGTTCTGATGCCATTAAAATAGCTCCCCCACTGGGGATAAAATTGACTGCAGCCACCCCTGGCTGTACTTGGCAATACTAGAGGTTCTGTAGCTAGATGCAGCTCTTTAATCATTAGCCCTTTGCTGTGGGACTAAGTGATAAATTACTCACTCGATCAGGGTTATTCTTCATGGCCAGACCAACTGGAGCATCCCCAGGTAAGGCTTGACCAAAACTGGTGATTTCCACCTGTTTCAAGATGGAGGTCTGACTCAAGCAGGTAGGAGCTTGCAGCTTCCCTTTCCTTTTATATCAGCACTAGGCTAAGAAATCAAACAAAATACTAAGTAGAACAGCACAGTGTTCCTACTGTAATGCCTTATTGGTTTCTCTCTCCCTCTCCAAACCATTTTTTTAAAAATCCAGCTACACTAACCCTCACATCCTCTGGCAACAAATTCCAGACCATAATTGTTCATCGAGTGAAAAAAATATTTTCTCTGTTTTTAAGTGTCCAACTTGACTTCCTGATTAGATGGGCTGGTGCCTATATAAAATATCTTGAATATACCTGCTGATTTGTCAACATTTATATTTCAGCTGTCTTTGATGGGCAGGATAACTATATAATATGATGATTATCCTACAATGGCTCAACACATGTTGCCCTTGCACCTTGTGGTAGAGATGAAAAGGCGCTTCAGAAATTTCTGCAAGTATATCTCTGTCAAGTAGACAGCTCACCTCCCCCTCTCGACCATTATGATTCCTTGATATATGGCAGTAGCTTGTAGTATGTGCTGTACCAATGATTGGTTTAGGGGTACAACAAAATGTTACATAGGCTGAAACCCAACTGTCAAGTGAAAAGCAGTTCAGTTATTTATTGCATGCGCCAACTGATAAGATATCTAAAGAAAACATTGCTTCTCTGATATTTAAAATATTTACCTCATGGAGTGTCCCTTAGTCTTGCCTGTTCTATTCTACTTATTTTATGTACCACTGTCGTATTTATTTGGGTTTTCTCCGAGG
Organism: Microcaecilia unicolor; assembly: GCF_901765095.1. Lineage (NCBI taxonomy): Eukaryota > Metazoa > Chordata > Amphibia > Gymnophiona > Siphonopidae > Microcaecilia > Microcaecilia unicolor. The sequence continues at coordinate 383,792,021 of NC_044031.1, forward strand.
ACAAGCAGGCTGCTTGTTCTCACGACTGGGTTGACGTCCGCGGCAGCCCCCACCAACCGGAAAAAGCTTCGCGGGACGGTCGGCACGCAGGGCACGCCCACCGCGCATGCGCGGCCGTCTTCCCGCCCGTGCGCGACCGCTCCCGCCAGTTACTTTTTTCCCGCGACTGAGAGAGTCGTGTTTTTGCAACTCTCTCGTTTCAGCCGCCGGAATTTTCGACCGCGTTTACGCGGGTCGTCGCTCTTGGCCCTTTTGGCCTCTTCTTCTTTCAGTTTCGTTTGTTATCCAAAAAAAAAAAAAAAAAAAAAGAATTTTGCGCGTGTGGAGCACGCGCTCCTCCTTTTTCCCTCGCTTTCTAGCGGGGACGCCTCGTTGCGGCCTAGTGGCCGCTCGGTCGGTTTCAATTTTCGTGGTGTGATTTTAGCCACCATTGCCGACTTTGACTTCGCCGACGCGATTTTTCCGTCGATGTCCTCGAAGGTCCCGAGTGGATTTAAAAAGTGTGGTCGCTGCGGCCGGCCGATCTCGCAGACCGACACCCACGCTTGGTGCCTCCAGTGCCTCGGGCCGGAGCACAATCTCAAGTCGTGTGCTTTGTGTCTCGGTCTCCGGAAACGGACTCAGGTTGCGAGGCAAGTTCTGCGGGACCGTCTTTTTGGAACTTGCGCCGGCCCCTCGACGTCGACCTCGACGGCATCGGTATCGAAGGCCGGTTCTTCGGTACCGGTATCGATGCCCGAGACATCGGCACCGATGGCAGCGACCCCAGGAGAACAGGTCCCGTCGGCCCGCCGGTCCGCCGGCGAGAGTGGGGTAGAGAGACCGCGTGGGCAGTCGGCCCCGGTCACTCCCTCAACTCGTGAGCCACGGGACCGAACCCTGTCGGACCCGGTACCTCGAGACCGAGGGGGATCGACCTCCTCCTCCTCCATGCCCTCCGGCACCGGTGACGTGCACCGGAAGAAGGACAAGAAGCGCCGTCACCGGGAGCCCTCGGTGCCTGAGGAGGTGTCGACGCCGAAGCGTCATCACAGAGAGGAGAGATCTCCGTCGGTGGTGGAGGTACCGACGCGTCGGGGTTCCGGCACCTCGGTGCCGTCTCCTGGCCCCCAGCAGCTTCTGGCACCGACACCCTTGCCGGCCCCACCGCCTTTCTCGGCAGCGGGCCTGGACGAGTGCCTCAGAGCCATCCTTCCGGGGCTCCTGGAAGGGCTGATGCGCCAGGCTGTGCCGGCGCCGGGGGTGCTTGCGCCCTCGGCGCCGATGACTGTGGCGCCGGCGAGCTCTAGCCCGGCGCCGGGGCAGTCGACACCGCCGCCGCTTGCGGTGCCGGTCTCGACAGCCACGCAGGTGGAGTCCCCGTCGACGTCGATGGAGGGAGCTCCGTCCCCGCCGGCGCGGGAGTCCACCGCTCGACGACACCGAGGCCTCGGTGCCTCGACGTCGAGCCGGGCCCGGTACCGGACTCAGCTACATGAGCTAATGTCCGATACCGAGGATGAGGACTCGTGGGGGGAAGAGGAGGACCCGAGATATTTCTCCTCAGAGGAGTCTACGGGCCTTCCCTCGGACCCCACGCCGTCACCGGAGAGGAAGCTCTCACCTCCTGAGAGTCTCTCCTTTGCCTCCTTTGTGCGGGATATGTCTATAAGCATTCCCTTTCCCGTGGTCTCTGTGGAAGAGCCGAGGGCCGAGATGCTCGAGGTCCTCGACTATCCATCACCACCTAGAGAGTCCTCCACGGTACCGCTGCACAATGTCCTGAAGGAGACGCTGCTCCGGAACTGGGTGCGACCATTAACTAATCCCACCATTCCCAAGAAAGCAGAGTCCCAGTACAGGATCCACTCTGACCCAGAGCTCATGCGGCCCCAGTTGCCCCATGACTCAGCGGTCGTGGATTCTGCTCTCAAGAGGGCACGGAGTTCGAGGGATACCGCCTCGGCGCCCCCGGGGCGGGAGTCTCGCACTCTGGACTCATTTGGGAGGAAGGCCTACCAGTCCTCCATGCTCGTGACCCGCATCCAATCGTACCTGCTCTATATGAGCATCCACATGCGGACCAATGTGCAACAGCTGGCGGACCTGGTCGATAAGCTCCCGCCGGAGCAGTCCAGGCCTTATCAGGAGGTGGTCAGGCAGCTGAAGGCGTGCAGAAAGTTCCTGTCCAGGGGGATTTTTGACACCTGTGACGTGGCATCTCGTGCTGCGGCCCAAGGTATAGTGATGCGCAGGCTCTCATGGCTGCGTGCCTCTGACCTGGACAACCGCACCCAGCAGAGACTGGCCGACGTCCCTTGCCGGGGGGATAACATTTTCGGTGAGAAGGTCGAGCAGATGGTGGACCAACTGCATCAGCGGGAAACCGCTCTCGACAAGCTCTCCCACCGGGCGCCTTCAGCACCCGCCCCCACGGGTGGGCGTTTTTCCCGGGCACGGCAGGCTGCACCCTATTCTTTGCAAAGCGTAGGTACAACCAGCCGGCCCGAAGGCCTCGTCAGGCACAGGGACAGCCCCAGCGCGCTCGTTCTCGTCAACAGCGTGCGCCTAAGCAGCCCCCTGCGCCTCCACAGCAAAAGCCGGGGACGGGCTTTTGACTGGATCCACGGGAACATAGCCGCCCTACAAGTGTCCGTACCGGACGATCTGCCGGTCGGAGGGAGGTTAAATTTTTTTCACCAAAGGTGGCCTCTCATAACCTCCGACCAGTGGGTTCTCCAAATAGTGCGGTGCGGATACGCCCTGAATTTGGCCTCCCTGCCTCCAAATTGTCCTCCAGGAGCTCAGTCTTTCAGCTCCCATCACAAGCAGGTACTTGCAGAGGAACTCTCCGCCCTTCTCAGCGCCAATGCGGTCGAGCCCGTACCACCCGGGCAGGAAGGGCAGGGATTCTATTCCAGGTACTTCCTTGTGGAAAAGAAAACAGGGGGGATGCGTCCCATCCTAGACCTGAGAGGCCTGAACAAATTCCTGGTCAAAGAAAAGTTCAGGATGCTTTCCTTGGGCACCCTTCTGCCAATGATTCAGAAAAACGATTGGCTATGTTCCCTGGATTTAAAGGACGCATACACTCACATCCCGATACTGCCAGCTCACAGACAGTATCTCAGATTCCGCCTGGGCGCACGGCACTTTCAGTATTGTGTGCTGCCCTTTGGGCTCGCCTCTGCCCCACGAGTGTTTACAAAGTGCCTCGTGGTGGTAGCGGCCTACCTACGCAAGCTGGGAGTGCACGTGTTCCCATATCTCGACGATTGGCTGGTCAAGAACACCTCGGAGGCAGGAGCCCTCCGGTCCATGCAGTGCACTATTCAACTTCTGGAGCTGCTGGGGTTTGTGATAAATTACCCAAAGTCCCATCTCCAGCCAACTCAGTCTCTGGAATTCATAGGAGCGCTGCTGAATTCCCAGACGGCTCAGGCCTACCTTCCCGAAGCGAGGGCCACCAATCTCTTGGCCCTGGCTTCGCAGACCAGAGCGTCTCAGCAGATCACAGCTCGGCAGATGTTGAGACTTCTGGGTCATATGGCCTCCACAGTTCATGTGACTCCCATGGCTCGTCTTCACATGAGATCTGCTCAATGGACCCTAGCTTCCCAGTGGTTCCAAGCCACCGGGAATCTAGAAGATGTCATCCGCCTCTCCACCAGTTGTCGCACTTCACTGCTCTGGTGGACCATCCGGACCAATTTGACCCTGGGACGTCCATTCCAAGTTCCGCAGCCCACGAAAGTGCTGACGACGGATGCATCTCGCCTGGGGTGGGGAGCCCATGTCGATGGGCTCCACACTCAGGGTCTGTGGTCCCTCCAGGAAAAGGATCTGCAGATCAACCTCCTGGAGCTCCGAGCGATCTGGAACGCACTGAAGGCTTTCAGAGATCGGCTGTCCTGTCAAATTATCCAAATTCGGACAGACAATCAGGTTGCAATGTATTACGTCAACAAGCAGGGGGGCACCGGATCTCGCCCCCTGTGCCAGGAGGCCGTCGGGATGTGGCGTTGGGCGTGTCGGTTCGGCATGCTCCTCCAAGCCACATACCTGGCAGGCGTAAACAACAGTCTGGCCGACAGACTGAGCAGAGTCATGCAACCGCACGAGTGGTCGCTCCATGCCAGAGTGGTACGCAAGATCTTCCGAGCGTGGGGCACCCCCTCGGTGGACCTTTTCGCCTCTCAGACCAACCACAAGCTGCCTCTGTTCTGTTCCAGACTTCAGGCACACGGCAGGCTAGCGTCGGATGCCTTTCTCCTCCATTGGGGGACCGGCCTCCTGTATGCTTATCCTCCCATACCTTTGGTGGGGAAGACCTTACTGAAGCTCAAGCAAGACCGCGGCACCATGATTCTGATAGCGCCCTTTTGGCCCCGTCAGATCTGGTTCCCTCTTCTTCTGGAGTTGTCCTCCGAAGAACCGTGGAGATTGGAGTGTTTTCCGACTCTCATTTCGCAGAACGACGGAGCGTTGCTGCACCCCAACCTTCAGTCTCTGGCTCTCACGGCCTGGATGTTGAGGGCGTAGACTTCACTGCGTTGGGTCTGTCTGAGGGTGTCTCCCGGGTCTTGCTTGCCTCTAGGAAGGATTCCACTAAAAAGAGTTACTTTTTCAAGTGGAGGAGGTTTGTCGTGTGGTGTGAGAGCATGGCCCTAGAACCTCGTTCTTGCCCTGCACAGAACCTGCTTGAATACCTTCTGCACTTATCAGAGTCTGGCCTCAAGACCAACTCAGTAAGGAATCACCTTAGTGCGATTAGTGCTTACCATTATCGTGTGGAAGGTAAAGCCATCTCTGGAGAGCCTTTAGTCGTTCGATTCATGAGAGGCTTGCTTTTGTCAAAGCCCCCTATCAAGCCTCCTACTGTGTCATGGGATCTCAACGTCGTCCTCACCCAGCTGATGAAACCTCCTTTTGAGCCACTGAATACCTGCCATCTGAAGTACTTGACCTGGAAGGTCATTTTCCTGGTGGCAGTTACTTCCGCTCGTAGGGTCAGTGAGCTTCAAGCCCTAGTAGCTCATGCTCCATATACCAAATTTCATCACAACAGAGTAGTGCTCCGCACTCACCCAAAGTTCCTGCCGAAGGTGGTGTCGGAGTTCCATCTTAACCAGTCAATTGTCTTGCCAACATTCTTCCCCAGGCCGCATACCCGCCCTGCTGAACGTCAGTTGCACACATTGGACTGCAAGAGAGCATTGGCCTTCTACTTGGAGCGGACACAGCCCCACAGACAGTCCGCCCAATTGTTTATTTCTTTCGACCCTAGCAGGCTAGGGGTCGCTGTCGGGAAACGCACCATCTCTAATTGGCTAGCAGATTGCATTTCCTTCACTTACGCCCAGGCTGGGCTGACTCTTGAGGGTCATGTCACGGCTCATAGTGTCAGAGCCATGGCAGCGTCGGTGGCCCACTTGAAGTCAGCCACTATTGAAGAGATCTGCAAGGCTGCGACGTGGTCATCTGTCCACACATTCACATCTCATTACTGCCTCCAGCAGGATACCCGACGCGACAGTCGGTTCGGGCAGTCGGTGCTGCAGAATCTGTTTGGGGTGTAAATCCAACTCCACCCTCCAGGACCCGAATTTATTCTGGTCAGGCTGCACTCTCAGTTAGTTGTTCTTCGTAGGTCAATTTCTGTTGTACCCTCGCCGTTGCGAGGTTCAATTGACCTGGGTTATTGTTTTGAGTGAGCCTGAGAGCTAGGGATACCCCAGTCGTGAGAACAAGCAGCCTGCTTGTCCTCGGAGAAAGGGTATGATACATACCTGTAGCAGTTGTTCTCCGAGGACAGCAGGCTGATTGTTCTCACCTTCCCTCCCTCCTCCCCTTTGGAGTTGTGTTTCATACTTTATTGCTTGTCATTCAACTGGCGGGAGCGGTCGCGCACGGGCGGGAAGACGGCCGCGCATGCGCGGTGGGCGTGCCCTGCGTGCCGACCGTCCCGCGAAGCTTTTTCCGGTTGGTGGGGGCTGCCGCGGACGTCAACCCAGTCGTGAGAACAATCAGCCTGCTGTCCTCGGAGAACAACTGCTACAGGTATGTATCATACCCTTTCTCCGCAGGCAAGCAGGGTAATGCAGGCACGCTCTGGGGATGTCACAGACAGTCTGTGTACTTTATTTCTCACGCCGGAAATGAACTGATTGTCTAACTTACTCTATAATTTACTCTATCATTTATGAACTTTAATGCAATACCACTTTGTATTTCTCATTCCGGAAATGGCGATTGCAATTACGGCATTATGTAAGCCACATTGAGCCTGCAAAAAGGTGGGAAAATGTGGGATACAAATGCAATAAATAAATAAAGACTTCACGCTCAGTATGACAGCTTCTAAAGATATGGGCCCCAAATAGTAAGAAACCTCTTCTGGTTCAAGATTGTACCAGCATCTCTGGCTTTCAGTATCAGCAAATGGAACATGTTTCTTCAGTGTCAGTAGCTTGGCATCTTATCGTGTATCCAATATTGCCCCACCACGCATGCCTTACTAAATAAAAAGGTCTTCCCATACCAAAAATCCCACAGCTAGATGTTTTCCCAAATAATATACCAAGAGGAGAGGGTGGGATTGATATGCGCAGAATCCTGCTCATATACTGTAGTACCCTAGACCAAAACTGGCGAACCTGTGGGCATAACTGGAATGTGAGACAGAGAGTGCCCTCAGAACCACCACACTTTAAACAGGTTTTGAATGCAACACCATAGAGTGTTAGGCTTGTGACTGAGAAAAATAAGCTAGAATAATAATTCTAAAGGTGCACTCTTGCCAGTTTGCCCCATCATCATCCTAGGAATAATTTTTAGTGCATGACTAATGTCAGCAGGAATCAACCTCATACCAAGTTCCCTATTCCGTTTAGTAGCTAGTACCACATGTGATTTGGAAGGCAAAATACCCCACAAAGCCTTGTGCAGCTCTCCTTCTCCTCGCATATCCAGCAGAGAGCCAAGACCTGTCGTTTCTTCCTCTTCAACATCAGCAAAATTCGCCCTTTCCTCTCTGAACACACCACCCGAACCCTCGTCCACGCTCTCATTACCTCGCGCCTTGACTACTGCAACCTACTCCTCACTGGCCTCCCACTTAGCCATCTATCCCCCCTTCAATCTGTCCAGAACTCTGCTGCACGTCTTATATTCCGCCAGAACCGATCTACTCATATCACCCCTCTCCTCAGGTCACTTCACTGGCTTCCAATCAGATACCGCATACAGTTCAAGCTTCTCCTCCTTACCTACAAATGCACTCAGTCTGCTGCACCTCACTTACCTCTCTACCCTCATCTCCCCCTTACGTTCCTGCCCGAAACCTCCGTTCACAGGACAAATCCCTCCTCTCAGTACCCTTCTCCACCACCGCCAACTCCAGGCTCCACTCATTCTGCCTCGCCTCACCCTATGCCTGGAACAACCTTCCTGAGCCCTTACGCCAAGCCCCCTCCCTGCCCATCTTCTTTGCTCAAAGCCCACCTCTTCAATGCTGCCTTTGGCACCTAACTCTCACCTCTCAGGAAATCCAGACTGCCCCAATTTGACTACCCCTATCGGACTGACTGTCTTTAGATTGTAAGCTCTTTGAGCAGGGACTGTCCTTTATGTTAAATTGTACAGCGCTGCGTAACCCTAGTAGCGCTTTAGAAATGTTAAATAGTAGTAGTAGTTGTGAAACTGACATCCTGTTAGAATTCTCATCTTTGAAGAATTCTTTTAATTTGGCTGATACCGCCATAGAAAAAGAACCTGTATTCAAAATAGAGAAATAGTAGTGGACCAATTACATGTTCCCAAAGATATCTGTAGGTCACACAACAGGAGATTGTGAAAGGATCCAGAAGGACATCATCATCCTGTAAGAACTGTGCAAGAGTATCCAACCTCTCAGCCCCCCAGCATCCAAAGACATCGTTAGTTTAAACCTTGAATGAAATCCAGGTTACCCTTTATAGATCAGAAATCAGAACAGGCTGGATTAAAATGCTTACTGAAAGCAAATTTCATTGGGCTTCTGTCAAAGGTTGCAGCAAGTTACTAGTCTTAATATAAGGAGAAAGCCTTTCCATAGAAGACTGCAGAAAATAATTTAAATGTAACGGGGCAAAAGAATTCCTTTTCCAAGGCCAGAGGAGTATAATCATTCAGTTAGGAGGCCCAATTATATAAACGCATATCTGGAAGCCCCAATCCCTCCTGACCCAAATTACCTTAGTTTTTTAATGTTTAATTTTTTTTTTTTTTACTACCCCAGCAGAACCTTGAGACCTCCTTCCATAGAATATGCATATCCTTTCGAAGCAACCAAAGTAGGACATGTTGGAGCACGTATAGCCATTTTGGAAATTGTCATGCGGAATAGACTAATTCTTCCGCTCAAAGATAAGGGCAGTGCTGTCCATTTGGCTAACTGATGTTTCATAAACTTAAGTAATTGGGAGATGTTAACATGATATAATTGCCTAGGATCCGAAGGTAATTGTATCCATAGCTCCCTTCCATCCATCTCGGCAGAAATTTGTAGCCCCATTGTTTCAGTGACTTACGTGTAGTGATGGCTTCCAATTTTACCATGTTTAGTTTAAAACTGGAGAAGTCCCCAAATTATGTAAAGCTCTCCAAAAGGGTCGCCAGTGATCTACGGGAATGAGTAATATGTACAAGCAGGTCATCCCAAATGCGGAGATTTTGAATTCTTTTGACCCCATACATACTCCAGCAGTGTCTGGATTGGACATGATCTCTAACGGGTCTAAGGTGGGGACAAACAGGAAGAGGGGCAGTGGGCACGCCTACCTAGTGCCTCTCTATATGGGAAAAAGAATCAGACATCACCCCATTAACCAAAACCCATGCCTGAGGTACCTGTTATAGTGCCCGGATCACATCCCAGAAAAAGCCATGTATTCTATATTCTCCGAGGACAAGCAGGCTGCTTGTTCTCACTGATGGGTGACGTCCACGGCAGCCCCTCCAATCGGAATCTTCACTAGCAAAGGCCTTTGCTAGTCCTCGCGCGCCAATGCGCACCGCGCATGCGCGGCCGTCTTCCCGCCCGAAACCGGCCAGTCTTCTTTTCTCCGCGCTCGGTACGGTTGTGCTTTACCGTTCGTGCCCCGAAAAGTCGGCCTCGCGCGTCGTTTTTCGACTGCTTTCTGTGAGAAATCCCAGAAATTATTTGGATTAACCACTTTTGGTTTTTCCTCCCTCTACTTCGAGTTTTTTCGCCCCGTTAAGTTTTCTTTCGTCGTCGGGGTAGGCCTTACTTAGGCCCCGGTCGAAATTTCCCTTTTTTTTTCTGTGCCAAATTTCGCCATTTCGTCTTTCGATTTCGCCGGCGTGATTTTTCCGCCCATGACATCGAAGCCTTCCAGCGGCTTCAAGAAGTGCACCCAGTGCGCCCGGGTAATCTCGCTCACTGACAGGCACGCGTCGTGTCTTCAGTGTCTGGGGGCTGGGCACTGTAGTCTGTGTTCCCTTTTGCAAAGGCGGACTCAGGTAGCGAGGTTAGCCCAGTGGAACATTTTGTTCTCGGGCTCTTCGTCGGCATCGGCACCGGGGGTATCGAGTGCATCGACGTCTTCAGCGTCCAGACCTTCAACCTCGGCGGCCAGTGCATCGAGGCATCGGCCCTCTGCATCGGCGCCGAGACATCGGACAGCTGCATCGACGTCGGTGGTACCGGGACCTCGTCTGCTGATGTCGTCGGACGGTGGTGCTTCGTCTGGAGTGCAGGTGAGGGCTGTCCATTCCCCTGCTGGTGGCGGTGAGCCTTCGGGTGGGTCTCCCCCTACCCTGAGGGCTCCTGCGGTACAGCCCCCCCGAGACCGACTTTCTTCGATCTCGGCCCCGAGGAAGCGACGGCTGGATTCTACGTCCTCCTCGTCGGTACCGGGAAGCTCCGGTGACATGCTTCGTCCCAAGAAGTCGAAGAAGCATCGTCACCGGTCCCCTTCCCATGTCGGTACCGAGAGCTCTGGGTCGCCGAAGGAGTCGGCACCCAGCAGGCATCGGCACCGAGAGGACCGCTCACCCTCTGTTCAGGAGGTGTCGATGCGCTCCACGCTGGACAGCCCGGAACAGCCTCCTCGCCCGGAACAGGTTCTGACGTCAACGCCTGCATCGACCTCCATGCCTTTCTCTGCAGCCGCTCTGAACGAGAGCCTCCGGGCTGTTCTCCCAGAGATTCTGGGAGAGCTGCTGCGCCCTACCCCTCCGGTACCGGCGGTGCTTGCGCCACCGGTACCGTCGAGCGTGGCGCCGGCTGGCCCATCGCCCGAGGTGAGGTCTCCGGCGTCGGTGCCGCGTGCGGTACCGGCTGCCGTCGCCTCCCAGGAAGGCTCCCCGACTACGTCGGCGGAGGGAGCTTCGCCGATGCGGGCGAGGGAGTCTACCTCTCGATGCCCCCATCGTGGACGTGGCTCCACGAAGTCGAGTCGGGCACAGTTGCAGACACAGGTCCGTGAACTTGTCTGACACCGAGGGTGAGGCCTCGTGGGAAGAGGAAGAGGACCCCAGATATTTCTCTGACGAGGAGTCTGAGGGTCTTCCTTCCGATCCCGGCACGCCCTCTCCTGAAAGACAGCTTTCCCCTCCTGAGAGTCTGTCTTTTGCTTCCTTTGTCCGGGAGATGTCTATGGCCATCCCCTTCCCTGTGGTTGTGGAGGACGAGCCCAGGGCTGAAATGTTTGAGCTCCTGGACTATCCTTCTCCACCTAAGGAAGCGTCCACTGTTCCCTTGCACCATGTCCTAAAAAAGACATTGCTTGCGAACTGGACCAAGCCTTTAACTAATCCCCACATCCCCAAGAAGATCGAGTCCCAGTACCGGATCCATGGGGACCCAGATCTGATGCGCACTCAGTTGCCTCATGATTCTGGAGTTGTGGATCTGGCCCTAAAGAAGGCTAAGAGTTCTAGGGAGCATGCTTCGGCGCCCCCGGGCAAGGACTCTAGAACCTTAGACTCCTTTGGGAGGAAGGCCTACCATTCTTCTATGCTTGTGGCCAAAATTCAGTCTTACCAGCTCTACACGAGCATACACATGCGGAACAATGTGCGGCAGTTGGCGGGCTTGGTTGATGCGCTCCCCCCTGAGCAAGCCAAGCCATTTCAGGAGGTGGTCAGGCAGTTGAAGGCGTGCAGAAAATTCCTGGCCAGAGGGGTGTATGACACCTTTGATGTTGCGTCCAGGGCCGCTGCTCAAGGTGTGGTGATGCGCAGGCTCTCATGGCTGCATGCCTCCGACCTGGAGAATAGAATCCAGCAGCGGATTGCGGACTCGCCTTGCCGTGCGGATAACATTTTTGGAGAGAAAGTCGAACAGGTGGTAGAGCAGCTCCACCAGCGGGACACCGCATTCGACAAGTTCTCCCGCCGGCAGCCTTCAGCCTCTACCTCTACAGGTAGAAGATTTTTGGGGGGAAGGAAGACTGTTCCCTACTCTTCTGGCAAGCGTAGGTACAATCCTCCTTCTCGACAGCCTGCGGCCCAGGCTAAGCCCCAGCGCGCTCGCTCTCGTCAGCAGCGTGCGCCTCAGCAAGGCCCCTCGGCTCCCCAGCAAAAGCAAGGGACGAGCTTTTGACTGGCTCCAGCAGAGCATAGCCGACATCCAAGTGTCAGTGCCGGGCGACCTGCCAGTCGGAGGGAGGTTGAAAGCTTTTCACCAAAGGTGGCCTCTCATAACCTCCGATCAGTGGGTTCTCCAAATAGTCCGGCAAGGATACACCCTCAATTTGGCCTCAAAACCTCCAAATTGTCCACCGGGAGCTCAGTCTTACAGCTTCCAGCACAAGCAGGTACTTGCAGAGGAACTCTCCGCCCTTCTCAGCGCCAATGCGGTCGAGCCCGTGCCATCCGGGCAAGAAGGGCTGGGATTCTATTCCAGGTACTTCCTTGTGGAAAAGAAAACAGGGGGGATGCGTCCCATCCTAGACCTAAGGGCCCTGAACAAATATCTGGTCAAAGAAAAGTTCAGGATGCTTTCCCTGGGCACCCTCCTTCCCATGATTCAGGAAAACGATTGGCTATGCTCTCTGGACTTGAAGGATGCCTACACACACATCCCGATACTGCCAGCTCACAGACAGTATCTGCGATTTCAGCTGGGCACACGTCACTTCCAGTACTGTGTGCTACCCTTTGGGCTCGCCTCTGCGCCCAGGGTGTTCACAAAGTGCTTGGCTGTAGTAGCAGCGGCACTTCGCAGGCTGGGGGTGCACGTGTTCCCATATCTCGACGATTGGCTGGTGAAGAACACATCCGAGGCAGGAGCCCTGCAGTCCATGCAGATGACTATTCGCCTCCTGGAGCTACTGGGGTTTGTGATAAATTATCCAAAGTCCCATCTTCTCCCAGTGCAGAGACTCGAATTCATAGGAGCTCTGCTGGATTCTCGGACGGCTCGCGCCTATCTCCCAGAGACGAGAGCCAACAACTTGTTGTCCCTTGTCTCGCGGGTGCGAGCGTCCCAGCAGATCACAGCTCAGCAGATGTTGAGATTGCTAGGCCACATGGCCTCCACAGTCCATGTGACTCCCATGGCCCGCCTTCACATGAGATCTGCTCAATGGACCCTAGCTTCCCAGTGGTTCCAGGCTGCTGGGGATCTAGAAGACGTAATCCACCTGTCCACGAGTTTTCTCGAATCCCTGTATTGGTGGACGATTTGGTCCAATTTGACTCTGGGACGTCCTTTCCAAATTCCTCAGCCACAAAAAGTGCTGACCACGGATGCGTCTCTCCTGGGGTGGGGAGCTCATGTCGATGGGCTTCACACCCAAGGAAGCTGGTCCCTCCAGGAACGCGATCTGCAGATCAATCTTCTGGAGTTGCGAGCGATCTGGAACGCTCTGAAGGCTTTCAGAGATCGGCTGTCCCACCAAATTATCCAAAGTCAGACAGACAACCAGGTTGCCATGTACTACGTTAACAAGCAGGGGGGCACCGGATCTCGCCCCCTGTGTCAGGAAGCCGTCAGCATGTGGCTATGGGCTCGCCGTCACGGCATGGTGCTCCAAGCCACATATCTGGTAGGCGTAAACAACAGTCTGGCCGACAGGTTGAGCAGGATTATGCAACCTCACGAGTGGTCGCTCAATTCCCGTGTAGTGCGACAGATCTTCCAGGCGTGGGGCACCCCCTTGGTAGACCTCTTCGCATCTCGAGCCAACCACAAAGTCCCTCAGTTCTGTTCCAGGCTTCAGGCCCACGGCAGACTGGCATCGGATGCCTTCCTCCTGGATTGGGGGGAGGGTCTGCTGTATGCTTATCCTCCCATACCTCTGGTGGGGAAGACTTTGTTGAAACTCAAGCAAGACCGAGGCACCATGATTCTGATTGCTCCTTTCTGGCCGCGTCAGATCTGGTTCCCTCTTCTTCTGGAGTTGTCCTCCGAAGAACCGTGGAGATTGGAGTGTTTTCCGACCCTCATCACGCAGGACGAAGGGGCGCTTCTGCATCCCAGCCTCCGGTCCCTGGCTCTCACGGCCTGGATGTTGAGAGCGTAGACTTTGCCTCTTTGGGTCTGTCAGAGGGTGTCTCCCGTGTCTTGCTTGCTTCCAGGAAAGATTCCACCAAGAGGAGTTACTTCTTTCTATGGAGGAGGTTTGCCGTCTGGTGTGACAGCAAGGCCCTAGATCCTCGCTCTTGTCCTACACAGACCCTGCTTGAATACCTTCTGCACCTGTCTGAGTCTGGTCTCAAGACCAACTCTGTAAGGGTTCACCTTAGTGCAATCAGTGCATACCATTACCGTGTGGAAGGTAAGCCGATCTCAGGACAGCCTTTAGTTGTTCGCTTCATGAGAGGTTTGCTTTTGTCAAAGCCCCCTGTCAAGCCTCCTACAGTGTCATGGGATCTCAATGTCGTTCTCACCCAGCTGATGAAACCTCCTTTTGAGCCACTGAATTCCTGCCATCTGAAGTACTTGACCTGGAAGGTCATTTTCTTGGTGGCAGTTACTTCAGCTCGTAGAGTCAGTGAGCTTCAGGCCCTGGTAGCCCACACCAAATTTCATCACAACAGAGTAGTCCTCCGCACTCACCCTAAGTTCTTGCCAAAGGTTGTGTCGGAGTTCCATCTGAACCAGTCAATTGTCTTGCCAACATTCTTTCCCCGTCCTCATTCCTGCCCTGCTGAACGTCAGCTGCACACATTGGACTGCAAGAGAGCATTGGCCTTCTACCTGGAGCGGACACAGCCCAACAGACAGTCCGCCCAATTGTTTGTTTCTTTTGATCCCAATAGGAGGGGAGTGGCTGTGGGGAAACGCACCATATCCAATTGGCTAGCAGATTGCATTTCCTTCACTTACGCCCAGGCTGGGCTGGCTCTTGAGGGTCATGTCACGGCTCATAATGTTAGAGCCATGGCAGCGTCGGTAGCCCACTTGAAGTCAGCCACCATTGAAGAGATCTGCAAAGCTGCGACGTGGTCATCTGTCCACACATTCACATCTCATTACTGCCTACAGCAGGATACCCGACGCGATAGTCGGTTCGGGCAGTCAGTTCTTCAGGACCTGTTTGGGCTTTAGGATCCAACTCCACCCCCCGAGGGCCCTGTTTGTTCTGTTCCAGGCTGCACTCTCAGTTAGTTGGTAAATTTTTTAGGTCAATCTCAGTTATGTCCTCGCCGTTGCGAGGCCCAATTGACCATGGTTGTTGTTTTGAGTGAGCCTGGGGGCTAGGGATACCCCATCAGTGAGAACAAGCAGCCTGCTTGTCCTCGGAGAAAGCGAATGCTACATACCTGTAGAAGGTATTCTCCGAGGACAGCAGGCTGATTGTTCTCACAAACCCGCCCGCCTCCCCTTTGGAGTTGTGTCTTCCCTTGTCTTTGTTTTGCTACATATGAGACTGGCCGGCACAAGCCGGTTTCGGGCGGGAAGACGGCCGCGCATGCGCATTGGCGCGTGAGGACTAGCAAAGGCCTTTGCTAGTGAAGATTCCGATTGGAGGGGCTGCCGTGGACGTCACCCATCAGTGAGAACAATCAGCCTGCTGTCCTCGGAGAATACCTTCTACAGGTATGTAGCATTCGCTGTGTCTGAAAACTCCATACATGAATTTCCAATGTACCCTATGGAACACCTTTTTGCTGTCAAAACTAATAAGAGATGGCAAGCTCTGATGACAAAACCATTCTAAAGAAGCTAAAGTGCTCCTAATATTTTTGACTGTTGATCTGTTCTGAACTAAGCCAACCTGAGGATTGGTAATTAATTGAGGTAACTTTTGGGCTAACCTGTTCACCAAGCTCTTTGCTAGCAATTTAGCTTTATAACAGAGGAGGGAAATGGGCCTATAGAATTCTGCCTTGATAGTTTTTCCTAAGCCTGGAAAGGATCCTATGATTTGTACCCTTTTCAAAGACTCCAGTAGATATCTCATTTCTATGAATTTATTTAGAGCTGCCATGGTGGGGGGGGGGGGGGGGGGGTTTCTTTTTCCATGAACAGTAAATAGAATTTTGCTCTGTAGCCATCATATCCTGGAGCTTATAAAGGGAGCTTTGCCTGGATAGCCAGAGCAAACTTCTCTTCCCTAATAGGTGCATTAAGTAGCTTTCAGTCAGCATCCCCCGAGGTAGGCAAATCCATAGTAGGATAGATACATATCACTCTGTAAATCGTGGGCAGAACTCTGAGAACAAAGATTTGCATAAACTCTTTATGTTCAACAATTTTTTATTGATGACTTTGTGTATAACAAATACAACTGTATCACAATTAAGGTCCAAACTAATACAAGAGAGCCAATAACGAAGACCATCATCAAAGTGTTTCACAATTTTCCCCTTGCCCTGCCCCCCTATTGCGTGATACTGTTTTGTTAGTTATTACAACAGATTATGTACATAGAAAACACAAATCTTATTAAGAAAAAATAGCATGTGTCAACAGCTCCTTATCCCATCCCCACCACCCTCTATACCCACCCATTCCAGAAACGAGCACAATATCAAGGCTCTTATTTCCCCAGCACAAATTACACCCTCATGCCTATCCCCAGCTACAGAATTAAATCTCCCCTTCCGGTCCCCGTGAGGCCTGGGTTCTTATGACCCCATGAGACTGTCAGTGAAGAAGTAGCAATGATGTACTACCCTACCCTCTACCCATCCAGGTACCCTCCCAACATGAATTAGTCAATAGCATGGAGTCGTCATTCGAGAAGAGGACTGATCAAAGAGAGAGTGCAATCACACCACATTAAGCACCAAACTTCTTCCCGTAGGGGACAGATAAAGTTCCTAGAGCTTCAAAAAAATTGAGTTTTACATTTGTAAGATCCTCTCACCTCCCTCTCCCCCAATTTAGCAATTGATACACGTGATTATGCCAGTGCCAGTATATTGGCGGTGTATCTGACACCCAGGACTTCAAAATGCATTTTGGTGCCAACAAACAAGCTTTCTGGAGCAACAACATAGATTCTGCTCTGGCTTCTCTCACAGACCTAGGAAAGTCTAGTAACAATAGTGACGGAGGTCTTGCTAACTGACGCCGAAGAATCAACGACAGATGTGCAATGATCTGATCCATAATTCATTGTAATTTACGATCAAGCAAAGCTTCCACAATCGTGGTAATCTCCACTGTTATTTCTGCCATCCATGCTGCTT
This sequence comes from Microcaecilia unicolor, assembly GCF_901765095.1. NCBI lineage: Eukaryota > Metazoa > Chordata > Amphibia > Gymnophiona > Siphonopidae > Microcaecilia > Microcaecilia unicolor. The sequence goes on from NC_044031.1 coordinate 383,808,650, forward strand.
CCACCATGGGCGAGGGAGGACCCATTGGACCCACCATCTTGTGCTCACCACCATGGCCTTGCTCTTTTTCCCTTTTGTAACCATCTGATGCTGACAAAAAAATTCTACTGCAGGGTGTAATCCAACATTCTCCGAGGACAAGCAGGCTGCTTGTTCTCACGATTGGGTGATGTCCGACGGCAGCCCCAGGATCAGAAGATCTTCCTAGCAACAAGTTTTGCTAGCCCCCGCGTGTACATGCGCACCGTCTTCCCGCCCGCAGCGCGTATGTGCTCCTCGGTCTCTTTTTTTCCGCAGCTCGGATCGGCTGTTTTACGGTTGGTCTGTGCCCCAGAGTGGCCCCTGCTGCGTTTTTCGCCGCTTGTCGGTGTTCTCGAACGAGTTCGCTCGTCTTTTTCTATGTGTTCAAAAAAAAAAAAAAAAAAGTTAGTTTCCTGTAGTTTTTTCAGGTTTTTTCCTCTGTTTCCTTTCTTTTTCGGTAGCGGCCATTTTGGCCGCCCGTATGGGTTTTCTCCCTTTTTTTGTGCTTTTTTGGCATCATCGCGGACTTTGACATTGCCAACGCGATTTTTCCGCCCATGTCCTCAAAGCCTACCAGCGGCTTCAAGAAGTGCACACAGTGCATCCGGACCATCTCGCTGACTGACAGACATGTTTCGTGTCTTCAGTGTTTGGGAGTGGGTCATCGTCCCAACGCCTGCACGCTGTGTCTTCAGCTCAAGAAGAGGACCCAGGCGGCGAGATTGGCTCAGTGGGACTTGCTGTTCGGAGCCAGGTCCGGTCCTTCGACGTCGACGGAGCCAGCGGTACCAAGGTCATCGCCGGTATCGATGTCGGCATCGGAGGGTGCATCGACGTCAGGATTACAGGTGATGGCTGTCCAGAGATCCCACGCTGGTAGCAGTGAGCCGTCGAGTGGGTCTCCACCTGCCTAGAGGGCTCCTGGTTTGCAGGCCCCCCGGGACCGACCACCTTCAGACCCGGCCCCGAGGAGACGTTTGGATTCCATGTCTTCCTCTTCGGTACCGCTGGTGTGCATCGCGAAGGCGAAGAAGCACCGTCATCGGTCACCTTCCCGCCACAGTACCGAGATCCCCAGGACGCCGAGAGAGTCGGCACCCGAGAAGCGACGCCGAGAGGATTGCTCACCCTCTATACAAGAGGTGTCGATGCGCTGTGTTCCGGACCGCCCGGTACCGCCTCCTCGCTCCAGACAGGTTCTGATATCATCGCCGGTACCGGCCCCACAGCCTTGCTCGACAGCCACTCTGGACGAGCACCTCGAGGCCATCCTTCCAGGTATCCTGGAAAGGCTGCTGCGTTCATCTGCTCCGGTACTGGGGGTGCTTGCGCCTCCGGTACCGTCGACAGATGCGGCGGCTGGCACTCTGCCCATGGTGCGGACTGCGACGCCGGTACCGCTTGCGGCATCGGTGTCCGCTGCCACCCAAGTTGACTCCCTGTCGACGTAGCTGGAGGGAGCTTCGTCGCTGCCGGCGTGGGAGTCGTCTTATGAACACCGCCATCGAGGACCTAGTTCCTCCGCATTGAGACGGGCTCGACTTCGGACTGAAGTTTGTGAACTTGTGTCCGATACCGAAGGTGAGGCCTCGTGGGAGGCAGAGGAAGACCCAAGATATTTCTCTGGCGAGGAGTCTTGTGGTCTCCCTTCTGATCCCACTCCTTCCCCAGAGAGAAAGCTTTCTCTCCCTGAGAGTCTGTCTTTCTCTTCATTCCCTTCCCAGTGGCTACTGAGGACGAGCCCAAGGCTGAGATGTTCGAGGTCCTGGACTATCCTTCGCCACCTAAGGAGGAGTCCACTGTTCCCCTTCATAATGTCCTGAAACAGATATTGATGGCGAACTGGGCGAAACCCTTAAGTAATCCCACCATCCCCAAGAAGATTGAGTCCCAGTATCGGATCCACGGGGACCCAGAGTTAATGAAGACCCAGTTGCCTCATGACTGGAGTTGTGGATCTGGCTCTGAAAAAAAGTCGAGTACTAGGGATTACGCCTCGGCGCCCCCGGGGCGGCACCCCTGGGTCGGGAGTCTAGGACTCTGGACTCTTTTGGGAGGAAGGCTTACCATTCTGCTATGCTCGTGTTCAAGATCCAGTCGTACCAGCTCTACACGAGCATCCACTTGTGGAACAATGTGAGGCAGCTGACGGACTTGGTCGATAAGCTCCCGTCGGAGCAGGCCAAGCCTTTTTAGATGGTGGTCAGGCAGCTGAAGGTGTGTCAAAAATTCCTGTCCAGGGGTGTTTACGACACTTTTGATGTTGCGTCCAGGGCTGCTGCTCAGGGTATAGTGATGCGCAGACTCTCATGGCTGCGTGCCTCTGACCTGGAGAATAGAGTCCAGCAGCGGATAGCGGATGCTCCTTGCTGGGGGCATAACATTTTTGGTGAGTGCGTCAAACAGGTGGTAGAACAGCTCCACCAGCGGGACACTGCATTCGACAAGCTGTCCCACCGGATGCCTTCAGCATCTACCTCTTCAGGTAGATGTTTTTATGGGGGAAGGAGGAATGTGCCCTATGCTTCTAATAGGCGTAGGTACAATCCACCTTCTCGCCAGCCTGCTCAGGCTAAACCCCAGTGCGCTCATTCCCGTCAACAGCGTGCGCCTCCTCAGGCCCCTGCAGCTCCCCAGCAAAAGCAAGGGACGGACTTTTGACTGGCTCCAGGCGAACATAATCGAGATAAAAGTGTCTGTGACGGACGATCTGCCGGTCGGGGGGTGGTTAAAGTTTTTTCACCAAAGGTGGCATCTTGTAACCTCTGACCGGTGGGTTCTCCAAATAGTCCGGCTAGGATACTCCCTCAATTTGATCTCCAAACCTCCAAATTGCCCACCGGGAGCTCAGTCCTTCAGCTTCCAGCACAAGCAGGTACTTGCAGAGGAACTCTCCGCCCTTCTAAGCGCCAATGCGGTCGAGCCTGTGCCACCAGGGCAGGAAGGGCTGGGATTCTATTTCAGGTACTTCCTTGTGGAAAAGAAAACAGGAGGGATGCATCCCATCCTAGACCTACTACTACTACTGTTTAGCATTTCTATAGCGCTACAAGGCATACGCAGCGCTGCACAAACATAGAAGAAAGACAGTCCCTGCTCAAAGAGCTTACAATCTAATAGACAAAAAATAAAGTAATCAAATCAATTAATGTGTACGGGAAGGAAGAGAGGAGGGTAGGTGGAGGCGAGTGGTTACGAGTCAAAAGCAATGTTAAAGAGGTGGGCTTTCAGTCTAGATTTAAAGCATGCATGTGTTGCTACAACCGCCAGGCATTTGTGAACACCCTGAGCGCAGAGGTGAGACCAAATGGTAGCACACAGTACTGAAAATGCTGTGTTCCCAGATGGAATCGAAGATACTGTCTGTGAGCTGGCAGTATCGGGATGTGTGTATAAGCATCCTTTAAGTCCAGAGACCATAGCCAATCGTTTTTCTGAATCATGGGAAGAAGGGTGCCCAGGGAAAGCATCCTGAACTTTTCTCGGACCAGATATTTGTTCAGCCTGTATTGTGTGGGAAAGCGCGGGGTACAAATGTAATAAATAAATAACTCAGTGTGGGTAATGCTATGACAAATCCACCAGTTGATGTAATGAAAAGGTGTTACAGGTACAGGTTCTCCGTATTGGGTTCACAAAATGAAGCAGAAGCAATACAACACAGATCTGATTTCGCGTCAGCTTTGTCAGGAGGAAAAAGCAGATTGACCATCTGAAACAAATGACAAACTGAACCCACAAATTAGCACCATTAACATTAATAGTAAATTTATATTCCGCCATATACCTCTCAGTTCAGTTTGATTACAATCACCAAGAAGCTGGACATTTCCAGGAAGTACAGAAGATCAAAGTATTAAAATAAAAATACAGTTTAACTTGGAAAAATGACATTACTAATCAATACACTTAAAAACAAACTTTCTAAATATATGTTTTAGTTTACTTAAGAAACTGATTGTAATTTGTCTCATAAAGCAATAAAACTTGAACATTCTTTTCCGGACGAGCCGCTTGATACGAAAAAAGTGTCTAATAACCTAGTGCTCCTTAAATTTTTTAATGAAGGAACAGTAAATAAAGCTGATGTTCTAGTAACTCTAGATTTTTGCAGAAAAACTAAGTGGTCCAAAAAATAGGATGGATCTGATCCATACAGTGTTTTCTGAATAAGACACAGGAAGCCAATGAAGCTTTCTATAATACATAGAAATACTATCATTTTTAAAAATGAATAAATCGGATGTAACAACATTATGAATAGTATGAAGTTTCTTTAGTACTTGTTTGTTTTGAAGCAACTAGATAGATTACATTACAATAATAAAATCAAGATCAAAGATTGTACTATAAACCGGAAATGATCTTGGCCAAAATATTTTCGTACTTGTTGTAAATTAGTCATCATAAAGAATGATCTTTGAGTAAGAACATTAATCTGAAACTCTTAATGAAAACTTATTATCTAACAAAATTCCCAATATAAAAGGAGACAACTGATACAATGTCTGATTTATCATCACACTATTTTCATCTGCATCTGTAAAGTGACTAATCAGAAATTCTGTGTTTTCTGAATTTAATTTAAGTTTATGCTTTCTCATCCACAATTCTAAAGTATTAAAAATATTGTGAAGTAAATCTAAGTGAGATAAAACTAAAGAAGTAATGGAAACCATGACTGTTACATCATCTGCATAGCTGTAAACAATGCTCTGTACTTCTCATGCCGTTAATGGCGATCGCCATTGCAGCATAATGTAAGCCACATTGAGCCTGCAAAGAGGTGGGAAAATGTGGGATACAAATGCAGCAAATAAAAATAGACACCCAGCTGTTCCAAAGAATAATCTAACGAATGCATATATACATTAAAGAGTATGGGAAAGAGTGGGGAACCGTGTGGCACACCACTTGAGCTACTCCATTTATCTAATAAACTACATCCAGCTTTACTCTGTGTGAGCAATCTTTCAAAAAACATGAAACCATTTATAAACATTTCTAGTTAATCCTATACTATCCAGTATCTGAAGAAGAATATCATGATCAACTAAATCAGATGCGCTGGAAAGATCAAACTGTAGCACCAGAACCTTCAGATAGAATTTTATGGATATTATCAAGAAGTGAACCAATAATAGTCTCAGTGCTAAAGTTTGACCTAAACCATGATTGAGAAGGATCTAGCATATTATGTTGATTCAAGTAATCAGAGAGCTGAGAAGCCACTACTCCTTCCATATGCTTACAAAATAGAGGGATGGAAGCAATTGGTCTATCATTTGTTATCAAATGGCTAGGTGTTCTTAATAATGGGAGTAACAATAATTTTACCCATACAAGAAGGAAAAACCCCATAATCTGAAGAGGACTGCAACCAATTCAATAAAAGTATTTTAATTTTGCTAGATTCTGTTTTCATAAAATGAGGACAAGAACCTACAATACAGTATGAAGAAGGGTAGCATATTTTTTAAACAATATGTTTACTGAAGACCATGAAATAATTGAAAACTCTTTCCATATTTTATCTACTGGAGTTGAAGTAGGAATGATATCCAAAAAGTCCCGGTCTATACAGTTACTCTTAAAAGGATCTCTAATAGTGATTTTAGCACTAAAATTTGCCAACTGAGTAGCTGATGGTTTTTGAGCAACTAAAGTTGTACATGTTTATAAGATTAAAAAGGATCTTAAAAAGCATCCTGGTGGCCTTAGTCTTACCTCTAACCAATTTGGAATAATAATCCTTTCTTTTTAGTTTTAATAAAGTGTTCCTTATTTACAGATTTCCAGGTCTCCTTATTCTCCTTAGATTGATATTTTTGCCGTCTTTCTAATGATATACAGTTTTGCTTCAATTCCAGCAACTCAGAATCGAACCATTTATCAGAGGATCTTACTATTTTTACCTTAGTTTTTTGTGGTGCTGAATCATCCAGAATTTCCTGACTGAGCTTTAACCAGTCTTTAGCAAGCTCTAAAGGTTCTGAAAACGCATTACTTTCATCAAAATGGGATCAAAATGCAACATGATCAATAGCCCCCCCCTAGAGATAAATGATACTTGATCTACCTGTTTCCAGTTTATATTAAATTGATTTACAAAATGATCTGACCAGGAAACTTCCACTGGCCCTCTGGAAAATAGATATCCATATGTGCCTAACATAACTCTCAAAAGTTAAATGTACATATAACTAAAATTCAAAATTCAATAAACAGAATCAGTCACATACTGGGGACAATGTTGAAATTATGCAAGGTCATTTAGAACCGCCAGCAACGAATTCAGTTTCAACTCCATCTATATTTGTGCTTCAGCTTTAGCACATCCCTTTAGATTGGCAGCATAAACAGTTCCTCAAGTAGTTCCACTTTTTTTTTATTCAGTCTGGCTGGGGAAATCATGTTCCACATAAAAATAAAATTCTGCTCCTTATAAGTCAATTTCCTGGCGGCGTCACCCTCTTGAAGTAAATCAACATATAATAATACCGCAAACCTATCAGAGTTGTGCTAGTTTGTGAGTTCAGTTCATTTGTTCCAGATGGTCAGTCTGCTTTTTCTTCCTGCCAAAGCTGATGCAAAACCAGGATCTCTGTTGAGGAAGAAGGTTTTTTTTATTATTGTATTGCTTTTGCTTCATTTTGTGAAGCCGGAGAACCTAGAACATAAAAGTAGCCGTGCTGGGTCAGATCAATGGCCCTTCTAGCCCAGTATCCTGTTTTCCAAACAGTGGCCAGGTCACAAGTACCTGGGCAGAAACCCAAATCGTGGCAACACTTCATAATACAAATCCCAGGGCAAGCAGTTGCTTCCCATGTCTGTCTCAGTAGCAGTAGCAGCCACTGCTTTCTTTCCCTTTTCTTGTAGTCTGTTTCTTGATTTTTATGGCAGCTTCTTTCTTACTTTAAAGAACTCGTGATTTGGCAGCCTCTGCTTCCATTTGCAATTTGATAGCAATAGAACCCATAGCGGACCTGCTGGAATGGCTTGTCCTTTGTGATTTTGAAGTTCTAGAGGTGCCAGAATATTGGGGTTTGTTCTCCCCTGCAGGATGTGTGACGTTCTGTGTTTTTGATTGCCTCCTGTCGCTGTGGCCTTGCATGTGAGATCTGTAGTTTGCTCTCTCTCTCTCTCACTCATTTGTTCTGCTTAGAAATTGGCAATATTCTTTTGACTTTTGCTGGTATTGCTTATAGATTGCCTGTAATTGCTTTACATGGAGGCTATCAGCTTTGCCTTTTTTTATATCACACTTATTTTGCTGACCTACTTTGAGCCAAAGTCTTTCCGGGAAAAGGAGGTACTTGTGTACTTCTGCTTCATAGTTTTCTCTGACCTTTGCTGTATTGTCTTTGAACTAGTAGACTATCCATTCTCATCTATGTTCCCAGCATCATCTAGGTTGGCTTGAATATTTTGTTCAGTCTGCTCAGTTACTTCACTCTCTGACACAATACAACCTGCCATCGCTTTGCAGTGGTAAAAATAAACCCCTTTGTTATCTTTTCTTTTCTTAGAGCATCTTATGCAGTCACCATGAACCTTGGATCAGTGGCTCATTTGCTACATTTTTTTTGTTTGTTTGCTTAGCCAGAGCAAAGATGGGGGAAGTACATTAACTCCTTCCTCTGTTAGTACATAGCATCTGCTTAGCTAATTATGTATGCAACTTTGGACTCTTGGTGCATAGGAAACTGGTTCCTAAAAGCCTGGAGCAGCAGGTGAGAGATACAGCTTTCCTGCTTGTGAATTTTTGTTAAGAATTGCTCTTACAGGCTTTATCATACTCAGTTATTCATACAGTCCAGTCTTTCGATTGAATTCACACATTGAATGCCTTAAAACCACATAATTTTTAGCTTTGATAAACTTCTTCAGAGAGAGTACTTCCTTGCCTCAGTTCTGAACTGAACCTGTCTTCAGAGCTAATTAAGTATTCAGCATCTGAAAGGGTACACTGTCAGGCTCATTTTTGAAAGAGAAGGACGCCCATCTTTCGATACAAATCAGAAGATGGACGTCCTCACAGGGTCGTTCAAATCGGTATAATCGAAAGCCGATTTTGGACGTCCCCAACTGCTTTCTATTGCAGGGACACCAAAGTTCAAGGGTTTGTATCAGAGGTGTAGCGAAGGCGGGAATTTGGCGTACCTAACACTGGGACGTCCTCGACCTGTTAAGTTTGTGGAGGAAATAGAGAGCCCTCCGAAATCCACTGTACCCACATCTAGGTGCCCCACTTCACCTGTAAGGGCTATGGTAGTGGTGTACAGTTGTGGGGAGTGGGTTTTAGGGGGCTCAGCACACAAGGTAAGGGAGCTATGTACCTGGGCGCAATTTATGAAGTCCACTGCAGTGCACCTTAGGGTGCCCAGTTGGTGTCCTGGCATGTCAGGGGGACTAGTGCACTACAAATGCTGGCTCCTCCTATGACCAAAGGGCTTGCATTTGGTCGTTTCTGAGATGGACGTCCTTGGTTTCCATTACTGCTGAAAATCAGAAACGACCAAGGCTAGGGCCAACCATCTCTAAGGATGACCAAAATTTCAAGATTTGGACGTCCCTGACTGTATTATCGAAACAAAAGATGGACGTCCATCTTTTGATGATACGGGTTTCCCCGCCCCTCCATCGGGACGTTTTGCGAGGACGTCCTCATCAAAACTTGGACGCCCCTTTCGATTATGCCCCTCTGTAAACTAATGATGACATTCCTTTGTCACCACACGTCTGATGCTTTGAGTATATGCACTGAGACTAAACTGAAGCCCATTAAAGAATCCCAAGTTTTTCACTGTTTTGTCCTTGCAAAGTATTCCTAACACACTGCTAGACATTGTTTAAACCAGAGTATAGAACATCACTATGAGAAGACTCAACTCTTGAACCAAAGTCATCTTTAATACAGTAATTTAAAAAAAAAAAGAAAAAAATAACTTACAATTTATTTGTGCTGGGGCAGAGTTTTGCCTTGCAAACTAGGAGTCTGTTCTCAACTAGCTCACTCTCTTTCAATCAAAAGAGGTTGGGAGCTGAGTAGCAATGCTGGTTATACTTTTACACTGGGGAAGTCTAGATAGTCACAGTAGCCTGAAAGGATCATACAACAGAATGCAACATAAGTCATTTCAGTTCACAGAGAAGATATATTGCAGACTAACTCTTACAGACCCGATGGAGAGAGAAGTGGGTGGGAGGAGCAACTTGCCTAGCATGCACAGAGAACAAGGCAAGCCAATAGAAAGAGTCCTATAAAATAGAGGGAACAGGACATGTGCGCTGAAAGATCCTATTATAGGGAACTAGAAGATGATAGGGATTTGTAGTTCTATGATACAACCGTATTTAAAGATACAGGCAATGCTAACATATACAGCATATAAACCAGAAATAGCCTGCCTCCATGCAAATGGGGGTAGAATAAACAGCATCAATACAGTTTGGCAAAACAACTTATGATCAACGATGTTTGACACAGTTAATCATTTCACACAAAATTGTGCTGCAAACAATTGTCCCCATCAGGTATTCCAAATCATGCAACTAAGAAGCTAATAAACCCAACCAAAAGAAAGAAGAAAAAGAGGGAAAACCCAAAGGTGTGTGTGTTTGGGGATGGGGGGGCAGCAGTGAGTAGTATAGAGCTCAGGCAGTTCTTCACAGAGTAAAAGCTAAGATCAGACTAGGAATCAACATCAGTGGAACATGAGTTAGTCAAAGAGCTCCAAGTTTTCCTCCATTTATAGAGAGCTTTATTATATTTTTCATGCATCTTTTCCAAATCATACTACAGCTTGTCCAGCCACTTACGTTACCAAGAGACATCCATATTTTTCCTGGCACCAACACTTGCTTGGCTGTAATTCAACAGTATCTAAGAAAGGAATTCTGAGCTAAGGTCAAGTGGGCACCACTCCGTAGAATAAGAAAATACCTGGGTCTCAAGAGATCAACCCTCCTGCCCACAGTTGAATTTTGTACTGTATAGTTTTCCAAAGTATTGATTGTCAAGATCGAGTAAGATATCACTAATACATTATTTTTACATTGCTTTCATGGATATTAGCAGGTACAGAGACTTTTTTGTTGTTGTTGCTCCTTGGTCCCAAATTTCTAATCTACTATAATAAAACTCACCCTCAACGTTCTGAGGACACTGACGTCAGTGAAGCCAAGCCCTGACTTCCTTCAAAAAGGTTCGAAGGTTCGTGGTGGTGAAGCCACCAAAATTGCTCCGGGCCCCGCCCTCGAGGGCGGAGCAATGGCAGAACAACGAAGGGGTTGGCAGGGAGGGGTGGGAAATTGCTCCGGGCCCCGCCCTCGCCTCAAACGTCATGACGTTGGGGGCGGAGCAATGGCAGAACAACGAAGGGGTTGGTGACGAAAACCTTGCTAGCGCCTGTTTCATTTGCTCTGAAACGGGCCTCTTTTACTAGTACATTCATAAAGGGCCAAAATTAGGCCTTTACCCCCTAATTCTATATAGTGCAACTTAAGTTGCACGTGCAAGTCCAGTCATATTCTGGATTTGTGCGTGCAACTTAATTAACAAGCCATCAATGCTGATAATTGCCACTTAAGCAATTATTGACACTAATTGGAGGCAACGTTCTTAACTGGTTTAGATGATTCCTGACCTCTAGATCATACCAAGTAACAACTAAAGAAGCTATATCAGCCCCATGGACACCTGAATGCGGAGTCCCCCAAGGATCTCCCCTCTCGCCAACCCTCTTCAGCCTGATGATGATACCCTTAGCCAAGCTACTAGCCAACAATAACCTTAACCCATACTTATATGCAGACAATGTCACGATATACATCCCGTTTAAACATGATTCTAAGGAAATCTCCAATGAGATCAACCAAAGCTTCCAAATAATGCACTCCTGGGCAGATGCATTTCAGTTAAAACTTAATGCAGAAAAAACACAATGCCTTATACTCACCTCACAACATAATGCAAATAAATTCACAACCATAACCACAACAAACGTCTCGCTCCCCGTCTCAAACACACTGAAAATTCTTGGAGTTACTCTTGACCGAAATCTCACACTTGATAACCACGTGACGAATATAACTAAGAAAATGTTCCACTCCATGTGGAAACTCAAAAGAGTAAAACCTTTCTTCCCAAGATCCATCTTTCGCAACCTGGTACAGTCAATGGTACTAAGTTACCTGGACTATTGTAACGCACTCTACGCCGGCTGCACAGAACAGAACAGAACGTCAAGAAACTTCAAACAGCCCAAAATACCGCAGCCAGACTCATATTTGGCAAAACAAAAAAATGAAAGTGCTAAACCCTTAAGAGAGAATCTACACTGGCTCCCACTTAAAGAACGGACCACATTCAAGATCTGCACGATTGTTCACAAAATCATCCACGGAGATGCTCCAACTTACATGTCAGACCTTGTCGATTTACCTCCCAGAAATGCTAAAAGATCTTCCCGCACATTTCTTAACCTACACTTCCTGGGCTGCAAAGGATTAGAATACAGACTAACACATGCCACCAGCTTTTCCTACTAGAGCACGCAGCTATGGAATGCACTACCAACAAATCTGAAATCAATTAACGAAATCACTAACTTTCGCAAATCTCTGAAAACCTATCTCTTCAACAAAGCTTATCACGAGAATCCATAGCTTAACTATAACACTTCACCACTCCACCGTATTCTGAATGACGCCTTTCGATAACTGTCTGCTTAGTTTTTCTATGTTATCCTTGATCTCACTGTGTTACCAACTGTGTCTTCTACCCTGGAATGGCGATGCCATAACAGGTCTTTGTAAACCACATTGAGCCTGCAAATAGGTGGGAAAATGTGAGATACAAGTACAATAAATAATAATAATTAGAATTTATGCGCAGAACTGTCTAAGCATGTTCTATAACATGATGCACGTAAATTCAAAGTCACATAGATGAAAAGGGGGTGTGGCCACGGGAGTGGAATGGGCAAGTTTATGCATGTTTATAGAATACACCTGGTCCACACGTAATTTAGGATTTGCATTTACACCACGTTTTACTGAGCGTAATTGGCCACGACTAAATTTAGTCACACAGACGTGCGCTTGGCATATTCTATAAATCGTGCAGAAATTTAGGCTTATTCTATAAAGTATGCCTAAATTTAGGCATACTTTATAGAATATGCCTAGGCATATTTCATATTGGTGTCAGTTTTTTTAGGCGTGCTAAATAGAATCTAGTCTTTAGTGCCAAATCTCCACAAAGGATCTCTAAAAAATGAACTTTCATAAATCTTTTTGTCCTTGGAGGACAAAAGATAAGCAAGTTGTCTATAGACATAAAATTGCTGGGTGGGATGATACATATTAAGAAGCATGTCAAAAGGTTATCGACCTTTCATTGTCAAATAATTGACCCCACCATGAAACACCTAATATTTCCCAAACCAGGCTTGTCAAACCTATGGCCCACTAGCCAGAATTGGGCCCACCAATTGCTGCTATCCAGCCCTCCCCAGTTGCTTCAACCCCCACATAATTCCAGTTTCCCCGCTGCAACTCCAGCTCTCTTCAAGCTTGAACCGCACGATGCAGAAAGTTCAGGAGCTTTCAGAGTTTCAAGTCTCATGAGATTCAAAGCACAACAGAGTACAAAGTACAAACCAAAATCCAAACAGCAAAGGAAAGCACCAGGAGTCTTCAAAATAGGGACACAAATTCCTTTAATCACATAATTAAGGAAACAGTCTTTAAAAAAAATGACCCGACACGTGCCGTGTTTCGGCGCACAGCACCTGCATCAGAGGTCACAAGGATTATAAAGGCCATGTGCAGCCTTTATCTAGATACATGTGCGGAGGTAGCAAGTTTTGCCTGTAAGGTCATTTTTTGAAGACTGTTTCCATAATTATGTGATTAAAGGAATTTTTGTCCCTATTTTGAAGGCTCCTGATGCGTACACGATTCAAAACCACGTGACCAACCCAAACTTCCTGAACTGTGCGACTCAAGCTTGAAGTGAGCCATAGTTGATGCAACTGAACCAGCCATATGAGATAGAGACTGACTGAAGACTTGGGGGGGGGGGGGGGAGCAGGTACATATGAAAGAAAGAATGACTGAAGGCTGGGGGGTTCATATGAAAACGAGACAGAGCACGAGTATGCACGTGCGCACATGCGTGTTGACCGTCTGAATGTGGCCCGTGATTGAAAAAGAAAAGGTTGGATAAGCCTTTTCTAAACACTGAAACCTATAGCAGGTTTAAAGAGGGAGGTTATTAATTATAGGAGCATGGCTATGAAGTTGATTGTATCTAAGTGCTGTCAGCTTAAATATTAGATGTACATAATTAAGCTTACCGATTAGGTGTGTAAGTGATAGCAAGTCCACAGTTTTCCAGGCCATTTGCAAAACCACATGAGCCGCCATGACTGTATGCTACTAGTTTATTCATCTGAACTTTCATTCCTGACAGCTTGTTAGCAAACAGTAGACCATACATGTCTGTGTTCCCAGCAATATCTTTGACCAAGGTCATTGCATCCAAAACCTTTGCACCTTTGGGCAAGCCTACCATATATGCAGAAAGGTGTTGCATGCACACCAGCATAAATCATTTCCGTTTCTATATTTTTATTTATTTATTTCACATTTCTACCTTGCCTTATTAACTAGGTGGGTTACAGTAAAAACACTCAATCCCAAAACATCACATCAATAATCAGACAAACTGCTCAGTGTTTCTACAGGATGTACTATTCACAATTCAAACTAAAAGGCCCAAAGAAATAAATGTGCTTTTAACTTCTTAAAGCATAATAGGTCAGCAGTTTGTTCCACAATAATGGTCCAGCTACCGAAAAAGAAGCATCTCTGGTGTCATAACACAATTTGTACAGATGAATCTCCTCAAGCTGTTTCCTTCCCTTCTGTCTCAGTGCACAAGCTGGATTATAAAGATGTAATGCTTTAATCAAGAAAAAGAAGCCTCTCCAGACAATACTTTCTAAACAAATAACAAAAGCTTAAACCTATTGTTACATTTTTAAAAATAGGATGCCAGTGCAATTTTTTCCTTAATGATGCAACATAATCAAATTGAGATGACATATGTCACCAGCCTCACTTAAGTATTTTGTATAACTTGCAGTGCCTTACAACTTGCTTGTGTTAAATTCATATACAAATTGTTACTATAATCCAATTTTGTTAACACCATACTCTGAACTACAACTCAGAAATCAGCAGCAGACAACATTAGTTTTATTTTGCACGATACCCACAATTGATGAAAGGAAGACTGGATCACTTTAGTAACTTGAGCCTGCATTGTAAGTTGCAAATCTAACAAACCCTAAACTTAGTCTGCTTTTTTTATAGGGTTAGTAACCTAATCAAACATAGCATATTCTTCTCCGAGGACAAGCAGGCTGATTATTCTCATGAATGGGTCGTTGTCCGTGACAGCCCAGGAGACCGGCAAAATCTTGAGAGCAAAGAAGTCATCTCTCGAACGCTGTGTCGCGTGGACAGAGTGCACTGCGCATGCGTGAATGGATTCCCGCCCGCGACACGAGCGTGAGTCCTGCAGTTGCTTTTTTTCCATTGCGCTGGTAACATGGAGTTTTTTTTTCTGCTTCGCTGTTGCCTTCGGCTCAGGGGAACGCGCTTGAGTTCTTTCTTTTCATTTTTCCTTGTTTTTTGCTTAGTTCCAACTCAAAGCTAAAAAAAATAGTCCCTTATTCTCTTACTTTTCTCACCTGTTGTAAGTTTTCTTTCTTTTCGTTGCGGCCCTCTTTTGGCCATGCGGCCGGGGTTATTTTTCCCTTTTTTTCTCTTTTAATTTCGCAGCCGCTGTTTTTCCGAAGTTTTCATTGAAGGTACGCCGCGGCTTCAAGCGTTGTACTCAGTGCAACAGGACCATCTCGGGTACCAACCCCCATGCTTGGTGTCTTCAGTGCTTTGGGCCTGAACATTTGCCAGCTGCTTGTAAGCTGTGCTTTCTAATGAAAAAACGGATCCAAGTGTCTTGGGAGGCTCAGCGTGAAAGACTTTTTGCGGATCGGTCTGGTCCTTCGACGTCGACATCAAAATAGGTACCGAGGTCTGCGGCGTCGATGTCGAGGGAAGCATCGACTTTGAGAGCGCAGGCAATGGCTGCCGAATGACCACATCGCGCTGGGAGCAGAGAGGTGTCGAGTGGGTCTCCACCTGTCTCGAGGCCTACTGCTATGCAGGGCCCCCCCCCCCCCCCCCCCCCCCCCGGGACCAACCTTTGTTGGACCTGGCCCTGAGGAGGCGTGAGGATTCCACGTCCTCCTCTTCGGTACCGAGGAGTCTCGATGACGGGCGTCGAGCAAAGGCTAAGAAGCACCGTCATCGTTCTCCTTTCAGACACGGTACCGAGAGCTCCGGGGAGCCGAGGGATTCGGCACCCGAGAAGTGTCGGCGCCGAGAGGACTGCTCACCCTTTATACAGGAGGTGCCGATGCGTCGGTCTTTGGGCAGCTTGGTACCGGCTCTCGAGCCCCCTCAGATTTTGCCACCGACTCCTACACCGGCCCCACAGCCTTTTCCGATGGAGGCTCTCGACGAGTGCATCAGGGCCCTTCTTCCAGAGCTTCTGGAAGGATTGCTGCGCCAGTCTGCATTGGTGCCAGGGGTGCTTATGCCTCCTGCATCGATTGTGGAAGTGGCATCTTGGCCTTCGCCTGTGGTAAGGTCCCCGTCCTCGTCGGCCACCACCCGGGTCGATTCTCCCTCGACGTCGGCAGAGGAAGCTTCGCCGCAGTCCAGGCAGGGGTCGACTTCTCGGCATCCCCCTCGAGTTCGTCGACGTCGAGACAGGTTCAGGCTGCTCCTAGAGAGCTTTTGTCCGACACCGATGATGAGTGCTTGTGGGAGGAAGATCCCAGATACTTTTCGGAGGAAGAGTCATATGGGGTCCCCTCTGATCCTACTCCGCCAATAAAAAGAAGATTGTCTCCACCTGAGAGTCTTTCTTTTTCCTCCGTTTGGGAAATGTCTAAGGACATTCCTTTCCCTATGGAGGTTGTGGATGAGCCCAGGAGTGAGATGCTTGAGGTCTTGGACTATCCTTTACCCACAGAGGTTGCCACGGTCCCCTTGCATAACACACTCAGGGAAGTTCTTATGCAAAACTGGTTGTTCCCTCTATCTAATCCAGTGGTCCCCAAAAAAGCTGAGTCCCAGTACAGAGTCCATGGTGAGCCAGTAATGGTGAAGGCCCAACTACCTCACGATTCCATGGTGGTGGACTCTACTCTCAGAAGAGCCAAGAATAGTAGAGACTATGCTTAGGCGCCCCCCAGGCAGAGAGTCTAGGACCTTGGATTCTTTTGGGAGGAAAACGTATCAGGCTGCTATGCTCGCCGCCAAGATCCAAACTTACCAGCTCTACACGAGCATCCACTTGCAGAGCTTGGTGAGGCAACTGTCCAGTTTGGTCGAAGTGCTTCCTCCGGAGCTCACCGAACCTTTTCACCAGGTGGTCAGGCAGCAGTAGGCATGGCGCAAATTCCTGGCCGGGGGTATTTACAACACTTTTGATGTGGCATCCCGAGTAGCTGCTCAAGGAATAGGGATGCACAGACTCTCATGGCTGCGTGTCTCTGACCTGGATCATAAGACCCAGCAGCGAATGGCGGATGTTCCTTGCCGGGGGGATAATCTTTTTGGAGAAAAAGTAGAGGACATGGTCAATCAGAATAAAAAGCACCATGATGCTATGGATTGATTCTCTCTCCCGCCGGGCGTCTTGTGCCACCTCCTCATCTAGGAGGTTTTTTGGAGGGAAGAGGAGTGCTCGCTATTCCTACAATAGGCATAGGTACACTCCTGTTTCTCGGCAGCCTGTCCAGGCTCAGTCCCAGCGCGCTCGTTCCCGTCAACGGAGTGCAACAAAGGCCCCTGCGGCTCCCCAGCAAAAGCAAGGGACGGGCTTTTGACTGGCTCCAGTGTAGCATAGCCTAAAAAAAAGTGTCCGTGCCGGACGACTTGCAGGTCTGAGGGAGGTTAATATTTTTTCACCAAAGGTGGCCTCTTATAATCTCCGACAGGTGGGTTCTTCAGATAGTTCGGTTAGGATGCACTCTCAATCTGGAATCCATGCCTCCAAATTGTCCACCGGGAGCTCAGTCTTTCAGCTCCCAGCACAAGCAGGTACTTGCAGAGGAACTCTCCGCCCTTCTAAAGGCCAATGCGGTCGAACCCGTTCCACCAGGGGAAGAAGGGCTGGGATTCTATTCCAGGTACTTTCTTGTGCAAAAGAAAACAGGGAGGATGCGTCCCATCCTAGCCTTAAGAGCCCTGAACAAATTCCTAGTCCGAGAAAAGTTCAGGATGCTTTCCCTAGGCACCCTTCTTCCCATGATTCAGGAAAACCATTGGCTATGCTCTCTGGACTTAAAGGATACCTGTACCCACATCTCGATACTCCCAGCTCACAGGAAGTATTTCCGATTTCGGTTGGGAACTCGGCACTTTCAGTACTGTGTACTGCCCTTTGGCCTCGCATCTGCGCCCAGGGTTTTCACAAAGTGCCTGGCAGTTGTCGCAGCATCGCTACGCAAACTGGGAGTGCATATTTTCCCTTATCTCATTGATTGGCTGGTAAAGAGCACCTCGGAGGCAGGCGCTCTACAGTCCATGCGGATGACTATTCGAGTGCTGGAGCTACTGGGGTTTGTAATCAATTAACCCAAGTCCCATCTTGTCCCGGTTCAGAAATTGGAATTCATCGGAGCGCTGTTGGACACACGGACGTCTCAAACTTATCTTCCTCAGACAAGGGCAGACAATCTCCTGGACCTAGTGTCCCTGGCTCGAGCGTCTCAACAGATCACAGCTTGGCAGATGTTGAGACTCTTAGGACACATGGCTTCCACAGTTCATGTAACCCCCATGGTACGCCTGCATATGAGATCAGCTCAATGGACCCTAGCTTCCCAGTGGAGCCAGGCCACAGGGGATCTAGAGGATGTCATCCATCTTTCCACCAACTTTTGCAATTCCCTACTCTGGTGGACTATTTGATCCAATCTGACCTTGGGTCGTCCATTCCAAATTCCTCAGCCACAAAAAGTGCTGACGACGGATGCATCCCTCCTGGGGTGGGGAGCTCATGTAGATGGGCTTCACACTCAAGGAGTTTGGTCCCTTCAGGAAAAGGGTCTTCAGATCAACCTCCTGGAATTACGAACGATCTGGAACGCTCTCAAGGCTTTCAGAGATCGGCTGTCCAACCAAATTATTCTAATTCAGACAGACAATCAGGTTGCTATGTATTACACCAACAAGCAAGGGGGCACCGGATCTCGCCCTCTGTATCAGGAAGCTGTCCGGATGTAGCTTTGGGCGCACCATCACGGCATGTTTCTCCAGGCCACATATCTGGCAGGCATAAACAACAGTCTGGCCGACAGGTTGAGCAGGATCATGCAACCTCACGAGTGGTCACTGAACATGGACATAGTCCGCAAGATCTTCCGAGCGTGGTGCACCCCCTCGGTGGATCTTTTTGCCACTCAGATCATCACAAAGTCCCTCAATTCTGTTCCAGACTTCAGGCCCATGACAGACTTGCGTCAGATGCCTTTCTCTTTCATTGGGGGGAAGGCCTTCTGTATGCGTATCCTTCCATACCTCTAGTAAGGAAGACTTTGCTGAAACTCAAACAGGACCGTGGAACCATGATTCTGATTGCACCCTTTTGGCCCCGTCAGATCTGGTTCCCTCTTCTTCTGGAGTTGTCCTCCGAAGAACCGTGGAGTTTGGAGTGTTTTCCGACCCTCATCACCCAGAACGAGGGTTTGCTTCTACATCCCAACCTCCAGTCTCTAGCTTTCACGGCCTGGATGTTGAGAGCTTAGAGTTTGCCTCTTTGGGTCTTTCAGAGGGTGTCTCCCGAGTCTTGCTTGCTTCCAGGAAGGATTCCACGAAAAAGTGTTATTCTTTCAAATGGAGGGGGTTTGCCGTCTGGTGTGACAGCAAGGCCCTAGATCCCTTTTCTTGTTCTACACGGACCCAGCTTGAATACCTTCTACACTTGTCTCAAGACCAACTCTGTAAGGGTTCACCTTAGTGCAATTAGTGCTTATCATCAACGTGTAGAGGGTAAGCCTATCTCTGGACAGCCTTTAGTATTTTGCTTTATGAGAGGTTTGCTTTTGTCAAAGCCCCCTGTCAAACCTCCACCAGTGTCATGGGACCTCAACGTCGTTCTCACCCAGCTGATGAAAGCTCCTTTTGAGCCACTGAATTCCTGCCATCTGAAGTACTTGACCTGGAAGGTCATTTTCTTGGTGGCAGTTACTTCAGCTCGTAGAGTCAGTGAGCTCCAACCCTGGTAGTGCATGCACCTTATATCAAGTTTCATCATAACAGAGTAGTCCTCCGCATTCACCCTAAATTCTTGCCGAAGGTGGTGTTGGAGTTCCATCTGAACCAGTAAATTGTCTTGCCAACATTTTTTTTCCCTGTCCACACACCCGCCCTGGTGAAGACAAGTTGCACATCTTGGACTGTAAGACAGCATTGGCCTTTTACGTGGAGCGGACAAAGCCCTATAGACAGTCCGCCCAGTTGTTTGTTTCTTTTGATCCCAATGGAAGGGGAGTCGCCATGTGAAAACGCACAATCTCTAATTGGCTAGCGAATTGCATATCCTTTTCTTATGCCCAAGCTAGGCTGACTCTAGAAGGCCATGTCACGACTCATAATGTCAGAGCCATGGCTGCGTCAGTGGCTCACTTGAAGTCAGCTTCTATTGAAGAGATTTGCAAGGCTGCAACATGGTCATCAGTCCACACATTCACATCTCATTACTGCCTTCAGCAGGATACCCGACGCGGCAGTTGGTCCTGCAGAATCTGTTCGGGATTTAAAATCCAACTCCACCGTCCTAGGCCCATTTCTGTTCTGTTCCAGGCTGCACTCTCACGTAGTTGTGCTTCTTTTTAGGTCAATCTCTGTTATGTCCTCGCCGTTGCGAGGCCCAATTGACCAATGTTCATTGTTTTGAGTGAGCCTGGGAGCTAGGGATACCCCAGTCATGAGAATAATCAGCCTGCTGTCCTCTGAGAAAGTGAAGATACATACCTGTAGCAGGTATTCTCCGAGGACAGCAGGGTGATTATTCTCACATACCCACCCTCCTCCCCTTGGAATTGTTCTAGTTTCTGATTTGCTTTTTTATTAAACTGAGGGACTCATGCTCGTGTTGTGGGCGGGAAGCCGCTTGCGCGCTGCCTGCACGACGCAGCGTTCAAGAGACGACTTCTTTGCTCTCAAGATTTTGCTAGTCTCCTGAGCTGTTGTGGACAACGACCCATTCGTGAGAATAATCAGCCTGCTGTCTTCGGAGAATACCTGCTATAGGTATGTATCTTCACTATACTGTACATCTCCCATTATGTTGCCCAATTATCATTGTCTATTTTAAATAAATGTATCTAATCATTAATTTCTTACATAAGTATTGCCATACTGGGAAAGACCAAAGGTCCATCAAGCCCAGCATCCTGTTTCCAACAGTAGCCAATCCAGGTCACGTTGATGATTGTCTGTTCTACAGACAATCATTGCAGGAGTACCTTGATTACTATCTATTCTTCTTATCTTTCGTCGTCTACTATCCCCTATACCCTTTCACATGTATTACATCCCTTAACTCCAACAGACTAGTTCTTCTCTCGCCAAGAATGGCTCACTATGTGTCTACCCATATGTTCGCTTTTGTCTTTTTGTCACCCTTTTTGTGGAACAACTTACCCCCTCAGCCTAGGTCTGAAATGTCTTTCCCTAAATTAAAATCTCTTTTGAAGGCACACTGCTTTAAACTGGCATTTGGAACGCCAGCAGAAACTCCCTGAGCTTGCTGGTTCTGCTTGGACTCAGTGGTTAATGTGTGTGCAGGTTTTACTTATCTGACCTTGTACACCCCAGCTGGTGCTAGGCATTTCTTGATAACCCCTATCCTTAATTTACTTCATTGGCTTCCAATCTGTTTTAGAATATGATATAAAATTATAGTCTTAATACACAGGGTGTTGACACCGAGATCCCTCTTTTTACCTTTCTGATCTTCTTATACTATACCACTCATACTGTCCCACTTCCCAATATTCCTGTATAAAAATGATTTGGTTTTTCCCTCTTCCTCTTCTCATTGTCTTGACATAACTATCCGATCAATCAGCGACTATCTACCCTTCCGGAAATCACTAAAAACCCATCTGTTCAAGCAAGCCTACCCAAATGACCCAGTCTAATCCCATGCACCCATCTACCCAACACATATCCAGAAGACAACCACAATGACTCAGACTACATCTCCCACCAAATTTTCCCTATGCTTTTCCCGTGTCCCATCCCCTCCCGCTTCCTCTACCTCATCTCCAATGCTCATCTACCCCTTGCTCATACCTCTTCTATTCCTTTCACCCTTCCCCATCTCTACCTACCTATCTCTCTTATTTACTCTGATATAATTAACTTATATTTTCTCTATCAATACTCTGTAATCCATATTATTATGTAAGCCGCATTGAACCTGCTTTAAGTGGGAAAGTGCGGGGTACAAATGTAATAATAAATATTTTTCCTGCTTGCTCCCTCTTGGAACTGTCTTCTAGAGACTTGCACGGGAATGGGGTTTGCGGGAATCCCGCGGAACCCGCGGGATTCCCGCAGGGACGGAAGCAGTCCTGCGGGGAACCTGTGGGGACGGAAGCAGTCCTGCTGGGTTCCCGTGGGGACGGAAGCAGTTCCTGTGGGGTTCCCGTGGAAGTGTATGCTGCACTTGTGCCAGCCTCTCACCTACCGAGTACAAAGTTCTATGAGTGCTGTCTCCTCCTCCTCCTCATTGCTTTAACAGCACAGATGTGGAAAGCCTCCATTAAGGAGGTGGTAGAGATACAAATGGTGATGAAATTCAAAAAGGCATGGGATGAACACAGAGGATCTCTATTTAGAAAATGGAAGTTATAAAAAACCTAAACTTAATGGCTGCATGTGTATGGATGTGTCGCGTGACACATGGTGACTCTGGCTGTGATGAACTAGGGCCAATACCGGGAGACCTGTACGGTCTGTGTCTCATATATGGCAATCTGGTTTTGGATGGGCTGGAAAGGGTTTAGACAGCAACTTTAGTGGATGGAACATGAGGACAGTTCTGGACAGACTTTTACAGTCTGTGTCCTGTAAATGAGAAGATGAATAGGCTGGAGTGGGCTTTGAGGGCAACTCCAGCAATTTGAACATAAGGATAGGGCCAGGCGGACTTCTATGGTCTATGGCCCAGAAACACCACAGAAAGACCATAATCAAGTATATAATATCACATTCATTGTTGATTTAATCATGAATTGATAATGATTGTGACTATTGGGCAGACTGGATGGACCGATCTGGTTTTTATCTGCTGTCATTTACTATTACTATTAATCCTCTCTGCTTCCGGGCTGATGCGCAGACCTCAGCTCTGACATAAGCATGAGCATCAGATGTCACCTGACCTACTGGTGCGTGCATGTGGTGATCTCTTAGCACACGGTGCCAGTGAATCAGAGAAGTCTTATATGTGCGCACCAGAGTGTTCCAACTTCCGTTCCTTGCTTGCCTTCAATGCTGCGGCTCAAACCCAGAGACTGAGAGAGCCGACAGAAATTTTTTTTAATATACCACTAAATTCTTGTGAGTGAGGACAGGTTAAATTCATGCGGGGACGGGTAAGATTCCCCACGGGGACGGGTTAGATTCCCCACGGGGACGAATGGGGACGGGTTGGATTCCAGTGGGGACGGGTTGGATTTCTGTCCGTGTGCAACTCTCTACTCTCTTCCTCCGTACTTAAGAAGTGATTTGAACCAGACCTGCTTTAAGATGGCCATGAAAATCTAATTTTTCGCTTTAACATTTGTGAATGAGTAATTGGCCTGACTGGGATCTTCTGAGAATGCTTGCTTGCTCACTCTTCCCCCTTCTTTTCTTTATTTATTGTAAATCATTCCTTTTTCTCTCTTGTTTTGTTTGATTTCATTTGTAAAGTGCTTTATGTGGAGGAGTGGCCTAGTGGTTAGGGTGGTGGACTTTGGTCCTGGGGAACTGAGGAACTGAGTTCGATTCCCACTTCAGGCACAGGCAGCTCCTGGTGACTCTGGGCAAGTCACTTAACCCTCCGTTGCCCCATGTAAGCTGCATTGAACCTGCCATGAGTGGGAAAGCGCGGGGTACAAATATAACAAAAATTTATGTTCTTATTTTAAGGTTGAAATGTGGTATATTAAAACTTCCAGTAAACCAAACTATCATTCAGGGTTTTGGTTTTTAGACATTCACTTATATATGTCAGCTCTGATAGTGGTGCCATAATGGACTTGAAATAATATGCCTAGAGCTTCCCATCTTGTTCTTTGTTTGCAGTACACAGGTACAGCTATATTTTAATTTGTGGTTATCTGTAACCTTTCATTTTATAGGAGCTTTGTTATTAAAAAGTATTCTGTTATACATTGCCTTAATAAGTTCATTATGTTTAAAAGTGTGATAACATATGAAACTGTCAGCTACCCAAGTCCTTTGTTATGAGCAAGTTCCCCAACTATTCTATGTATAACTGTAGAAGACTTCTCTGACATTTTCCAGGAATCAACACCGGTATTGACAGCTCCTGTAGATGCTGCTGCTTTCCTGGCTTTCCCCTCACCAGATAAACTATTGCGGATGGGCCCAAAACGATCAACTATTCTAGCACAAAAGGTAAAAGGCATGTGCATTGTAACTGTTTGCATTTTTTCCCTCATTCTTTGTGCAGCTTGTGCAATTCTACTCTCTTCCTTGTGTGTGTATTTGTGTATCTATACAGATACAAGTATATGTTCATCTACATACATGCACACAGATGTTGGTAATATGCTTAGTACTTTCAGTGAATTTTTATAAAATGATAGAGAAAATCTCCACAGACCTTTTTTTTTTTTGCAGTTAAATAGTATGGATTGATCGTTGATAGAAAAAGAATTCAAGTGAGAAATGAGGCAATAGTCCTGAAGGAGCAACTTTGCAGTTGATAAGCGCATAGAATTAGTTTGTTATTGTCATCGGTCTTCCTTTGGCATGTGTTTATCCATTTTGATTTTTGAGCTTTATAACCTGATTTTATTTATTTTTAAAAAATTATTTCCTTATCGTGGCATACCATTGCATAGCCATGGGTTTGTCCTACCAGCAGATGGCAACAGAGAACATAACTTTCCAATGATGATATCACTTCTGGAACTTGCCAGTGTTCTCTTTTGGTTCTCTGACTCCATCTGCTGGCAAGGTATCTAGCAGTATGATATGGAAGCAGCAATGACTTGTTGCACATACCCTGGGAGCCTGATCTTCTCTTTGCAAATATCTAAATTTTTCAAGAGATAAGGAGTTGTCTTTTACTCACCTTTATTTTTTATTTATTTAAATAATCCTGTTCTTTAGAAACAAAAATAGAAAGGGAAATATATTCGGCAACATCTTGGTTTGTCAACTGTTGAGGGGTAAGCATTATGAAGTCTGTAGCAGAACTGATGGAAGATTTGTTGCCTAATAATGCAGTGTTTATAATTATAGATTAGATATCCATATAAGAGATCTGATAAGAATAAATGAGTTCTTAGACAACATGGTGCTGTTCATTTGACCCTTCTCAGTTTTCAGAATTTTTGTAAAGTATTTTCTTTATAATATAAAATCCTAGATCAGTGTTTCCCAAACTGGTGGTCAGCACCCTAATTGGGGTCATGTCATATCAGTGGATTGAGTCACAGAAACAGGGTTGTTCCCCTTCCCTGTGGACTTCCACTGTGAACAATGCACAGCAATGGTAGCCATCATAGGGCCTGTGAATCAATGAATACTCAATCCCTGCCCCCTCCTTCTGTGTGGGATTCCTATTAGACTAGAAGCCTATGCAGAGTACTGCACACTGAAACACAGGGCCCTGTGCTGATTGCTGCTACTGTTGTCTTTGCTGATGCCTTCATGCTTTGAAGAATGGAGGAGGAAATGATCAAGGAGGGAGTGGTCAGGGTCTGCTATTTCGTTTTCTTTACCGGGGGGGTACTGTGAATGTTTAAGTGTTAAAAATTGGGTTATATTGGTTGCACTGCTGTAGAATTCGTGTGGGTTTCCACTTCAATCTGCAACTCCTCATTCTTTTTTGGGGCTTGTGAAACATGATGTATATATTGGGTATTCAGCAAAGTTTTCTTATGTTGTAAGAGTATAAAGCTCATGATGAGGTTACCCCAATATACACAAAGATTTCCTTGTGGGTTTTGAGGAAAATGGTGTCATGATGGGACAGACCCGGGAGCCCCTCAACCAGGAAAGAGGGGTATCACCTAAAAGGGGATCTGAGGATTCTTCAGACTGGAAAGAAGGGTATCCCCGAAAATAACCCTGAGAATGAAACACTGAGATAAGAAAGAAAAATTCCCAGCTGTGAGATGGGAATAACAAAAGTGCAAGTTGAAATATTTGGCCAAATCATTCAGTTAAATATACCACCTTCAAAGCTATGTTGGCTTTGTACTAGCAGGAGGAAAGAAGAGTGAGAGATCAAGAGATTTTGAAGGGACCATAGAGAAAACCCACACATACACAGTACCATAGTAAGCAGAAATTTTCTTATCTGGCGCCAAGTGGTAACTGGTATTTTGGGGCAATCCAAAACAGTCCAGTTCGAAGTCTCCAGATTCCCATCTTCCAACACTGGTAGATAATTAAATAACTAGTTCCCATAGCATTATAAGAAAGTGTTTATTGTATCAGCGCTGAAAGACAGAGACTTGGTAATCAGAATTTCAAAGCATTGTGCTACACCTTATATAGTGTTACTATATTGTGATTTCCATAAGTACAATCCAAGATAATACATATATATCTTGTTAGTTCATACACATACTACTGATTAGTAACATAACACTTGCTAATCCTATTAACTGCCCCTCACTAATGAGTGATGCATTTTAGCACTACCCATTTTGGCAAAAGATGCATAAAATGATACAGTCCAGACATGCATATTTAGTGAAAATTGGTCAAGAGGTAGCTTGAAGAGGACAATGTGTGACCTCTCACATCTTCACACACTTTTGAGGAAAACAAATTCTGCCCAAAACCAGTTTTATATAATACATATCATGTTATTTACATAACTTCTACGTGATCATTTCATTTACGGCCTTTTGTATGTATCACTGAATACTTGCTACCATACTCCCCTGCATTCCCTCACTGACTGACAGTACAGTTCATAATAGCAAAAAGCATAGGCCTATGATTTCCTTCAGTCCCCCCTTTTGATGGAGGGCTGATATCCTGGTAATCACAAAGGGATGCAGCCTCAGCTAGTAAAGACCGCCAATTAACATTGTCCAGATTAAGCGTGTTCTGGGCTTGGGCAGTTCCACTGGTCATCAACAAAGTCAGGAGGAAGAGAGTTGATCGCACTGTCATTTCCTTGAGATGCAACAAAGCCAAAGAGGGAGGGACCTCATCTGCAGAATGGACAGGAACAACAGAGGAGATCAAGTCTGAACCAGATGAAACCATAGGATTAGCAGGAGGAACTATCCCAGGATCAGAAGAGGCGGGATCATGTCCAGGTTTGAGATGGGTGGGATGTATCCAAGTAGATCTCTCAGCAAACTTGATGGCAGAATGAGTTGTCAGCAGCATTTGGAATGGACCGATCCACCTGGGGGGGAGAGTGAATTCTTGCAGTTCCAAACTGTGAACCAAACCCAGTCTCCTGAACTGTAGGAATGCAGCACACAGTCCAGCGGCATCGGTTGTTTCTGCACTGCAGCTCTGTGAAATGAAACAAGAGAGTACTGTAGAGACAGAACGTAAGAGGTTAGTGAATCATCCCCAGAGGGGTGTCCATTTCTTATACAACACTGGAGGTTTCCATTCAACAGCTCAAAAGGAGATAACCAGTGATGTTTCTGAGGTCTTGTATGCAAAACAAACAATACAAGTGGCAAAGCATCAGACCACTTGAGTTTTGTTTTGGCACAGATCTTTCCCAGTAAAGTCTTAATAGACAAATTCGCTCAACTTTGCCTTTAGATTGTAAGCTCCTTTGAGCAGAGACTGTCCTTCTATGTTAAATTGTACAGCGCTGCGTAACCCTAGTAGCGCTTTAGAAATGTCAAGTAGTAGTGGGGGACCTGACTCAAACTTAATGTGCACAGGCTGTGCAGACTTGAGGAGTCCCACAACCATGGGTCCACCCCAGAGTGTCTCGGTAAATCCCTAAACTCAGGAGGAATCAAGTGCTTCGCATCAGAAGTAGATGTCAGAACTGCCTGGGAGCTGATCTGAGGGAAAGAATAAAGTCATGCCAGCAGGGGTGCAGGTAACAGTAGCCCCAAGCTTACACAGAAAGTCCCTTCCCAGCAATAGAGTGTGCTGATAAGAGAATTTTCTATGATGAGGGGTCCTAGAGAGAAAGTAGCAGGAGAACTAACTGGAACAATAAAAGGTTTTCCCTCTATCCCCATAATAGTTACTTGACCTACAACCTCCAGACCAAAACCCTGAGTGAGGAAAGATCTGCACCAGTATTGATCAGACAGACAAGAATATACATGATTTCCCACTTTCACAGGTACATAGGGAGCAACACTGTCAGCATGTAGCACTATATTAGAGCACATCCGTACATGATTCTCTGATTCAGTTTCTAGTCATTGCAAACTATCACTGCGGTCCAGCTGTGGGGTTTGGAGGTGTGCTCTGTTCCGCTGAGTGTTGTGAGGGTGATTCATAGGTCATTGTGGGGGGCCCCCTTTTGGTTCTACTGGATACTTATTTTTCCAGTGTCCAGGTTGCTTGCAGTATTTGCAGCAATTGTCTTCAGGACCCTGCTCATAAGAGGTTCTGGTGGTATTAGATCTATGGGTCAGGTGCCCCTGACGTCCACTGCCCTGGTTTGTCCCATGACTAGCCACAGGTTCAAAACTGAATGGTTAGGGCAGCAACCAGTAATTTAGCTTCCTTATTTATTTTCAGTTTTTTTCTGCTTTTTGTATTTTTGGGTGGTGGTTAAATGCATGAACTGCTGGGTCCAGGAGTTGAGAAATAGTTTGTGTTCCAGTAAGGGGCTGACTGTGCAACAAAAGTAGAAGCTAACCCTGCTTGATTGACTTGGAGATCCATGTCAAATCCACCCCAGTTTCATTTTATAGTCTTTTAAGTCTGCTGAAAAAATCTTGTGGGTGTTCATTGGAGCCCTGCACAATGCTATGTATCTTTAACCAGTCAGTAGTTTTAGAGGGAGCTCTCATTCCTTCTTAAACTGAGTAACTGGTTATTGTCTCCATTTATTATCCAACCAGAATCATTCAAGGGCCAAGCAATCCTGTTATTTACATCGTCTTGCTTCCAATGATTACTTTGATTTATTTCTAGTTTCTCAGCAGAACTCAGCAGTGGATCCAATAACTGATTCATGTCCATCCATATGGGGTTATGGGTGTTAATAATCTGGAATTTTCTGCAGACAGCTTCTGGGTCCCCTCTAAACTTTTGGGTAGTCTGTTGCTAGGCCTGGATATCTTGAGGGGTAAACAGGATATGGGTGTAGGGGATAGGCAATGCCATCTCGCGTTGGGACCGGGTACTGGTGCAAAGGACTCTGAACCTGAACACTTTGCTTATGGAGGCATTGGCTGAAGGTATGACTAAAAATAGGTGAAGGAGCTGGCGACACCCCAGATAATGCTGGGTTCTGCGCCTGATCTTTTGAAGCCGCAACAAGGGGAGTGGCAGGGAGCTGGTCTCCTTTCCTCTGAATCTGGAGAGGAAGAGTGAGTATACAGAGGAGGAATGTCTGAGTACTCAAAGGCATTGTTATTGCTGGGATTTTCAATTCTGCAGCCTCTGCCCATATGTATCAGTAATCCATTTGGTTAAACTTGCCGAAGGTGATGTCTGAATCTCTTGAGGTGACAACTTTGGGATTCCCACTTTGGCTAAATAGCTACCTAATGCAGGTAAACTCGCAGTCTGATCAGCCTCATATAAGGTGACAAAGTGCCGCACAAAGATCTCTGCTATCTCTTTACTTTTATTACACATGTTCCCATTCTTATCCTTTATAGCAGTTCTCGCTTTGCACGATCCCCATGACTTAACAAGCCATGCTAGTAAAGGTCCTGTTCTATTTCCAAACCTCTGCAACCTATATTTACGATATTTAAGGGAGCGTGTCGCATGCTCATGGAGCAACGAGTTCAGTGCTACTTGCGTGGCTTGTAGCTGCTCCCTGGTATCGGGGCCTGGTTTCTGAATATATCGAATTTTAGTTCTAATTGTAGAATGGCTCCTGAAATCTTTTTATTTCGGGCTTGAACATAAGCTATTATATCGCCCCTCAACACGGCTTTAGCCGTTAACCAGAAAAGGCATGGCTGATTCAAATGTTGTTCATTATAACCTAGAAAGTCACTCCACTTTTGGCCTAGATATTTCGCAAAGTCAGCATTTTGATATAAGTAGGCTGGGAACCTCCAGCCCATGCTGGCTTGATAGTACTCTGGGGCTTTTATATCCACCCACACCATCGCGTGGTCGGACACCTCCTCAGGGCCTATATGTGACTTTTGCACCCAAGGAAAAAGAGCTTTATCTACTAATATATAATCGATTCTTGACAAAGTACCATGTGCCCTTGACAAATGTGTGAAATCTCGCTCTCCCGGATGCAGTGAGCGCCAGGCATCTACAAGATTTAGGGATCACATGAAAGAGGCAAGGGCTGTTCTAGAGACTGAGCAATCAATAGTTGGCTCTAAGACCAGGTTAAAATCCTCCAGTACCATTAGTTTGAGTGTCGGATAGGGTGCACAAAGTTGTATCAATGCATGATAATATGCAGGATCATACCTATTTGGTACATAAAGGTTTAGTATTAGAAATTCCTTGTTGTGTAGCCAAATATGTATGAGAATATAGTTTCCTACCTTTGCTAATATTTTTGCCTTACACACCAACCCTTTTCTAATCAATATCGCTACTCCTCCCTTAAGCCCTGGGGGAGAGGCTGAACAAACCTCTCCTACCCACCCTCCCTGTAACTTCTGATGCTTGGTCTGTAAACATTCAATGTCTGCTTTTTGTCTTTGTAACGCAGACAGAATTTTTGCCCACTTCACTGGCTTTGTTATGCCCACCACATTCCAACTAAGAATTGTAGTCGACTTTTTTACCATTTCGGGGAGCAATGCAAGCACATATTCCTAAGAATATCTTTAACCCCCCCCCCCCCCACCCCCCAAAAAAAAAAATACCCCAGGCGCCCTGCCTCTCCCCGCCCCCCGCCAAATAATCATCACATTGATACACATAACTTTCGTTTGTGTGGCGATGTGCAAACTACATATGTATACTACTTACTGACAATACCAAATCTTCATCAACATTCATGTAACTTTCATTCTCCCGCCCTCCCTTCCAAACCACTCCCCACCCTCCTTACCCCCAATAATGTACCCAACCCCTACTGCATACTCCAAACATCTCCCCCTCTCCATTAGAGGAAGATTCAGATTTTAAAGGATGATTTGGAACCCCCCCCCCCTCCACCCAGCCACATCCCGCCACTCTCACACATCCACATTACATCTCCAGATCCAAATACTCCTCCGTTTCAGGGGACAGTCCTTTTAGCAATCAACCAGCTGATAGTTATGACCCTATCCAATTGAAAACTATATTGGTAGTCAAGTGGCCTCTTTCAATAGTTGTAAGTTTCCAGTAATAAATTTCTGTGCTTCGCTCGGTGTCCCAAAA
Organism: Microcaecilia unicolor; assembly: GCF_901765095.1. Classification (NCBI taxonomy): domain Eukaryota; kingdom Metazoa; phylum Chordata; class Amphibia; order Gymnophiona; family Siphonopidae; genus Microcaecilia; species Microcaecilia unicolor. The sequence continues at coordinate 383,839,541 of NC_044031.1, forward strand.
GAGCGCCAGCTGCCTTCATAGTGAATTTTTAATTGCGCTGGATAAATTAACATAAACTGCTTCTGATTTTCAGCCAGGGACTGTCCTTCTTTGTTAATTGTACAGCGCTGCGCAACCCTGGTAGCGCTGTAGAAATGTTAAATAGTAGTAATAGTAATATCGGGCCAAAAAGGCGCCGCCGCTCTTGTAGTGCCACAGAGTAATCCTGAAAGATCGTGATAGGTGCTCCATCATAAAACAGATTCTCTTTTTAGTCTGAATCCTCGAAGTATTTCAATCTTATGTACATAGTTGAAAACTTTAGTGACGACAGCGCCAGGGCCTGTTTCCCTCGGGCTGCTTACGGCCTACCTTACATGCTCGCTCCAGGCACAAGGGTCCCGCACTGTCTGAAAGGGCAAATTCTGCTTTCAGCCATCTCTCTAGTATTGCTGTTAATGATTGCTCGGGAAGTGTCTCAGGGATCCCAACAATTCTGAGGTTGGATCTGCACGAGCGATTTTCCAGATCATCGAGCTGTTGTGCATGGTCCGATACTGTTTTGTGGAGTTGCTTTATTTGTGCTGTTGTATCCACCTCCATGTCCTCTACTGCTGACATTCGTTTCTCTAACTCCCCCATTCTGCAAGGTGCAAGACTCGCAATCTGTTCAGATAGGTGCTGCAATTGTGGCTCTATTGCATTTCTTTCCGCCTCCGTTAACTGATGCAACTGCGGCAATGTGAAAAGCGGAGTCGCCGCGGTCGGACTCGGCACCTTGTTTCACTAGCGGTTCTTACTTTCTCCGGCTCTTTCTTATTTGATTTTCCGGGCATCGCCTTTCCGGTTCTTATTACAAATAGGTCCATAGAATATAGAGCTTGTTTGCTAATCAATACTACTACTACTACTACTATTTAACATTTCTAAAGCGCTACCAGGGTTACGCAGCGCTGTACAATGTAACAAAGAAGGACAGTCCCTGCTCAAAGGAGCTTACAATCTAAAGGACAAAAAAGTGCAGTCAATCAAATTGGGGGCAGTCTAGATTTCCTGGATAGTGGTACAATGGTTAGGTGCCGAAAGTGACATTGAAGAGGTGGGCTTTGAGCAAGGATTTGAAGTTGGGCAGGGAGGGGGCTTGGCATATGGGCTCAGGGAGTTTATTCCACGCATAGGGTGAGGCGAGGCAGAAAGGGTGGAGCCTGGAGTTGGTGGTGGTGGAGAAGGGTACTGAGAGGAGGGATTTGTCCTGTGAGCAGAGGTTACGGGTAGGAGCGTAAGGGGAGATGAGGGTAGAGAGGTAATGAGGGACTGCAGATTAAGTGCATTTGTAGGTTAGTAGGAGAAGCTTGAACTGTATGCGGTACCTGATCGGAAGCCAGTGAAGTGACTTGAGGAGAGGGGTGATATGAGCATATCGGTCTAGGCGGAAGATAAGACGGGCAGCAGAGTTCTGAACGGATTGAAGGGGGGATAGATGGTTAAGTGGGAGGCCAGTGAGGAGTAGGTTGCAGTAGTCAAGGCGAGAGGTGATGAGAGAGTGGATGAGAGTTTGGGTGGTGTGCTCGGAGAGGAAGGGGCGAATTTTGCTGATGTTATAGAGAAAGAAGCGACAGGTCTGCTGGATGTGGGCAGAGAAGGAGAGGGAGGAGTCGAAGATGACTCCGATGTTGCGGGCAGATGAGATAGGGAGGATGAGGGTGTTGTCGACTGAAATAGAGAGTGGAGGGAGAGGAGAAGTGGGTTTGGGTGGAAAGACAATGAGCTCGGTCTTGGCCATGTTCAGTTTCAGGTGGCGGTTGGACATCCAGGCAGCAATGTCGGATAAGCAGGCTGATACTTTGGCCTGGGTTTCCGTAGTGATTTCTGGTGTGGAGAGGTAAAGTTGGGTGTCGTCAGCATATAGATGGTATTGGAAACCATGAGATGAGATCAATGAGCCCAGGGAAGAGGTGTAGATTGAAAAAAGAAGGGGTCCAAGGACAGATCCCTGAGGAACTCCAACAGAGAGCGGGATGGGGGTGGAGGAAGATCCATGAGAATGTACTCTGAAGGTACGGTGGGAGAGAAGAGGAGAACCAGGAGAGGACGGAGCCCTGGAACCCAAATGAGGATAGTGCAGCAAGAAGTAAATTATAATTGACAGTGTCAAAAGCGGCCAATAGGTCGAGGAGGATGAGGATGGAGTAGTGACCTTTGGATTTGGCAAGGAACAGGTCATTACAGACTTTAGTGAGTACCGGTCCATATAATATAGAGCTTGTTTGCTAATCAATAGTGCTTTTAGGGTCCGGAAAAGTTGCTGGATGTGGCTGGGTGTGAGGGTCCTGGAGAAGTGCTCTCATGTCTGCACTCCTCGGCTCATCACATGATCTCCCAATATAGTTTTATTATTATTACTAGTAAAAAAAAAAGCCCGTTTCTCATTGAAATGAAACGGCTCTAGCAAGGTAATCACCTTCTGCCATTAATGTTTTTAAGGGAAGTTCCAGCGTCTCCCCTCCCTCCCTCCCTCCCAGTTCCAGGGTCCTCCCCCCCTCTCCCTCCCTCCCAGTTCCAGGGTCCTCCCCCCTCTCTCTCCCTCCCAGTTCCAGGGTCCTCCCCCCTCTCTCTCCCTCCCTCCGAGTTTCAGGGTCATCGCCCCCCCTCCATCCCAGTTCCAGGCCCCCTCCCTCCGAATTTAAAAAGTCATCCTGACTTACCTCGTCGGGGTTACGGCGGCCGGCAACAGTGGTAAAAAGCGTGCAGGCTCAGCACTTAGTTCAGTTTTCCCTTCTCTGTCTCTCAGCTCTGGTCCCGCCCTTGCAGAAACAGAAAATGAGGGTGGGACCAGAGCTGAGAGACAGAGAAGGGAAAACTGAAGTAAGTGCTGAGCCTGCATGTTTTTTACCGCGCGAGATAAGTCAGGATGACTTTTAAAATTCGGAGGGAGGGGGCCTGGAACTGGAAGGGAAGCAGGGAGGGACGACGACCCTGGAACTGGGATGGAGGGGGACCCTGGAATTGGGAGGGGGGGACGGACGACGACCCTGGAACTCGGAGGGAGGGAACGAACTTCTGGTGGGTGAATATTATATGCAGCCTTCCCTTCCCTCCGAGGGCGGGGCACTGAGAGTGAGTGTGAGGCCTGTGGTTGGTCCCTTCTCCTTCTGACATCGCGTTTTTTTCCCTGGCAACTATACAGAGTCCCCTCGCGGGTGGGGCAATTACGAACCCTACGAACATTACATGGCTTCACTGCCACGGAGTCAGCTTCAGAACGTTGGAGGTGCGAATTATTATATTAGATTATAGACATGGTGCCACTCTAATGGAATACTGTGGCTGGGGCTACCAAACATAACCAAGCAGTCTTCATTAATTCTACTGACATCACATGAGATTTTTTGGTCATTGTACATTTCCCATATCCTTGTACTGCATTAACATTTGAATGGCTCTGGTCATCTTTCAGGTGGATGTGTTGGATACAGAAAAGGTAGTCCAGGCATTTCTACAGGTCTCATCAGTGTTCAGAGATGATAACGCAGTGAAAACAGCAATTGAGGAAACAGCAGGTAACTTATACCACTATAATTTGTTGAATTTTTTTAAAAATAAAATATCTGTACATTTTGTTTATGTTGATAGTAAACATAAGTAATAAGTAAAGGATCTCCCTTATCAGCAGTGCCTGGAATCAAGAAAATGAGAAGGTATTGGTTGGGTAAACACTTCTAGTGAAAGTATCGATTTTGTGTTTGTTTTACAAGTCATTTTGTGAAGCAAAGTTCTAATAGTTGTACCTGTCCTGGAGAAAACTGGATTCTTGGGTTATGATTTGTTTAGTGAATCAGCACTACACCCTGGGAATCCTCGTCCGTTGTTGCCTCACATTTTCATTTGCTGATTATTAAACAGATCATAACCTAAGAATCCAGTTTTATCCAGGACAGGTACAACTACTAGACCCTTGCTTCACAAAATGACCAGTTTCTAGAATAGTAAGGAATGAGGTTTAGAGGAGAAACACTTAAATTCTAGTTTTCTTCAGTTCCAGCATCCATGTTAAGATTTTTATGATTTGTTTATTATGTGTGCAATTGAGTAATTATCAATTGTAAATATGCCATAGTAATACATGTTATACTTGCTGTATGGCTTGAATTATTTGAAGTATTTGCTGGTTATTTATCCACCATGGGACAGTGAGCTCCATCCTATATGGTGACATCTTTGGGGCCCACAATGTGCAACAGAAGTCCACATGCCCCTTTATGCACCTCTATGAGTCTTCATTAATTGTATTGCTTATAGAACTTATACTCCACCCAGGTTAACAACTTTTGAATTTAATTGTGCATGTTAATTCACATTCCACATGGAAGAAGAGTCCATTGATTTATGACATGATTATGTCAGATATGCTTGATGCATTTTGCTATTATTGAAACATGTCTCTACAGACAAGGTCCATGGTGACATCGACAGAGCTGGTGTGCCAGAGCTCTTCTCCAGCTCGGAGAAGTCTTCTCTGAGCCTGTGCAGGGGTCCCTACACTATGCATGTGTGCATTCGCATCTCTCTCCCTCATTAAGGAATTGCCACAGAAAGAAAAGAAAAAAAAACAGAACAAAACCAGAAAAATAGGAAAACAACGAAAAGATTTCTTGCTGGCAGCAGTCGAACCAGGTCTCTCATTGTAATAAACTTTTAGCTATCACTTCTTCAGTGCAAACTCTGTCAGGCCCAGCACAGGCATGGACAAAATAAAGCGTAAGTGCTGCAGCTTCAGCCGCACTCCCAAAAGCAGCCTCCTTACCAGCAGCAAATCTTAAAACATAGTTCCTTGTCATCAAGCAGATGAAGCCATTACATATGGGTTGTTTCCATCAACCAGCAGGGGGAGATAGAGAGCACTCAACTTTTCACAGTGCTTCATGGCCAGCCAGCTCCACTGCCTCTTCAGTATTCTCTATCTCCCCAAGCAGGGTGGCTGCAGCTTCTTTGAGCTCCATCAAAAATCTGCCTGGGGGTGGCTCCTGGCTTGCCAGTTGTTAGCCGGGGTGTTAAAGGCTATAGCAGCTTCACTTTGAAGGCACATAGGTTAGCCCTTTCTCTGCCTTACCCATGCCCCCGTGGATGTGGACATATTAGCTTGCTTTTCCCTGTCCTTTCCCACTCAGTGGAGGCAGGCACATTGGTTCGCCTTTCCCTGCCTTTATAACTCATCTACTTTGTGGTGCCGCGAAAAGGTGGGTCTTTTCGCCCTATTCTGGACTTAAAAGAATTAAACAAGTCCCTGAGAGTGCGGCATTTCCACATGGAAACCCTGCGCTCCGTCATTGCTGCGGTACAGCCAGGAGAGTTTCTCACGTCTCTAGACCTGAAAGAAGCTTACTTGCACATACCAATTTGGCCCCCGCACCAGAGGTTTCTGAGGTTTGCGGTGTTGGGAAAACATTTCCAGTTCCGGGCCTTGCCTTTTGGCCTCGCCACAGCTCCCTGAACCTTTTTGAAGGTAATGGTGGTAGTAGCTGCTTTGCTCAGGCGAGAAGGTATCAGGGTTCACCCGTACCTAGACGACTGGCTCATCAGAGCGGACTCTGTAACAGAGAGCTATCAAGCTACAGCCAAGAGTGGTCTCAGTACTTCAATCTCTAGGCTGTATCGTCAATATGGCCAAAAGTCACCTGACCCCCTCGCAATCTCTAGAACATTTGGGGGCCAGGTTCGACACTGACTCGGGCTATGTATACCTACCCGAGCTAAGGCGGTGCAAGCTTCAGAATCAGGTCCGTCTGCTCCCGAGGATGCCCCGCCTGCGAGCTTGGGACATTGTCCAGCTGCTGGGATCGATGACAGCCACATTGGAAGTGGTGCCCTGGGCGAGAGCGCACCTGAGACCTCTACAGTATTCCCTACTTCAGAGATGGTCTCCAGTTTCTCAGGATTATCAATGCAGACTTTCTTGGTTCCCTGCGGCCCGACTCAGCATGGAGTGGTGGCTCTCAGACAGCATGCTGCGGCGAGGAATGCCGCTGGCGCTCCCCGATTGGTGTCTAGTAGTGACAGATGCCAGCCTGAAGGGCTGGGGCGTACATTGCCAGGGGAAGCATGCCCAGGGTCTATGGACACCCGAGGAGTCGGAGTGATCCATCAACCGCCTGGAGTTGAAAGCGGTGTTTCAGGCGCTTCTGGCCTTTCAAGTGACCCTAGAAGGATTGGCTGTCAGAGTGATGTCGGACAACACGACAGCAGTGGCCTACATAAATCGACAAGGCGGCAGTGCAGAGCACTGGCCGCGCAGGCCGAACAGATTTGCCACTAGGCCGAGCTGCATCTTCAGTTTCTGTCGGCAGCTCACATTGCAGGTCAGAGCAACGTGCAAGCCGATTATCTAAGCAGGCATCAGATCGATCCAGCAGAATGGGAACTAGCAGACGAAGTATTCCTGCAGATATGTGCCAAATGGGGCAAGCCCGTGATGGATCTTATGGCGACAAGTTCAAATGCCAAAGTCCCGTGCTTCTTCAGCAGACAGAGAGATCCTCGCTCGGCAGGGTTGGATGCTTTGACTCAGCCCTGGCCTCCGGGCCTACTATATGTGTTCCCTCCGTGGCCCTTGATAGGGCGCGTGCTTCTGCGGATTCGGCTGCACCCAGGAGAAGTGGTCCTCATCGCCCCGGATTGGCCTAGGAGGCCTTGGTATGCGGACCTCCGACAGATGCTAGTGGAGGCTCCCCTTCCTTTACCTCTGGTACCGAACCTGTTGTCACAGAGCCCGGTAGCCATGGAGGACGCCTGCTGCTTTGGTCTTATGGCATGGCGATTGAGAGGGCGCAATTGAGGGACAAAGGCTATTCAAACACAGTCATTTCCACTCTCCTGCAGGCCCGCAAGCGTTCCACTTCCATGGCTTATGCCAGGATTTGGCGCCAGTTTGAGTCTTGGTGTGCTTCAAAAGCGATCACACCCATGCGGGCTCCTGTCTCGCCGATTCTGGACTTTTTGCAGGATGGTGTACAAATAGGCTTGGCCTATAATTCCCTGAGGGTGCAAGTGGCAGCGCTGGCCTCCCTTCGTGGTAAGGTTGAAGGCATGTCTTTAGCTGCTCATCCAGATGTGGCACGGTTTCTTAGTGGGGTGCTTCGGCTCCAGCCTTCTGTGCGAGCACCCTGTCCAGCTTGGAACCTGGGGCTAGTTTTGAAGGCCCTGCAGGCTTCTCCTTTTGAGCCGCTTCGGCGAGCATCGGAGAAAGATTTGACACTAAAGGCCGTTTTTCTTGTGGCCATTACTTCGGCGAGACGGGTGTCAGAGCTCCAGGCGCTGTCCTGTAGAGACCCATTTCTGCAATTCTCAGAGTCCGGGGTCACGGTTCGGACCGTGCCTTCCTTCATGCCTAAGGTGGTTTCAGCGTTTCACCTAAACCAGCCTATTTTCTTGCCCTCCTTTGATAAGGAGGAGTTTCCAGAATCTTTTGGGCAGTTGCACCTGTTGGATGTGTGCAGGACTCTGCTGCAGTATCTGCGAGTTACTATCTCTTTCAGGATCTATGATCATCTGTTTGTTTTGCTATCAGGTCCTCGCAGAGGGTCTCCAGCATCTAAAGCCACTATTGCCCGCTGGCTCAAAGAAACTATCTTTTCAGCTTATCTGCTTGCCGGCCGGTCTCCGCCTGTAGCCTTTAAGGCGAATTCTACCAGAGCAATTTCTTCCTCTTGGGCTGAAACTGGAGCACTCTCTCGTCAAGAGATATGCAGTGCAGCAACATGGGCTTCTAAGCTCTCTTTTGCCCGACATTACAGGCTGGATGTGGCTGCTAGGAGGTATGCGCGTTTTGGAGCACAAGTGCTAGCGCATGGTGTGACCTGTTCCCACCCTATATAGGGATTGCTTTGTTACATCCCATATATAATGGCTTCATCTGCTTGATGACAAGGGGGGGAAATTAGGTTCTTACCTCGGTAATTTTCTTTCCTTTAGTCATAGCAGATGAAGCCATGAGCCCTCCCTGTATGATTGTCTGTATGCTGTGAATCTGTTTTCAGGTTCTGTTCTTGTTTCCTGAAGTTCCTTCCTTGGGAGAAAGTTGGAAAACAGTCTTCAGGATTCATGTTCACTTATAGGAGGATGAGTCCATTCCCTCCAATTTATGTTTTGGAGGATGAGTTTATTCCCTCCAGGAGGTTGCGTGTATCCCCTCCAGTTATACAGTAAGGAGGACAAGTTTATTCCCTCCAGGAGGATGTGTTCATTCCCTCCTTTTGAGTTCATGCCCTTGTTAAGGGGGCTATCGTTTGCTGTGAGGAAAGTTCATGTTATTTCCATTGCGGTTTGCCATACTGCTTTGGAAGCTTCAAATACTGAAGAGGCAGTGGAGCTGGCTGGCCATGAGGCACTGTGAAAAGTTGAGTGCTCTCTATCTCCCCCTGCTGGTTGATGGACACAACCCATACGTAATGGCTTTATCTGCTATGACTAAAGGAAAGAAAATTACCAAGGTAAGAACCTAATTTTCCCGTCCTGCAGTACCGAGATTGCCGTGCTACTCTTGACCCCCGTTAGAAACAGAGGCTGAGTCACTTCCCACTCAACCATGGGCAGTGAGAAAAGATCTGCCTGCTGTCTCTTCACAAGCAGCTCCTTCCAACCTGGAGGAGCAAAGAGAAGAAAAAGCACTCTTTCCATTAGGCTGCCTAGTCTCTGGCAGACTGAGAAGGAGGTCCATTAGACCATCATTAAAACAAAAGGTGGGGAAAAATATTCAAGAGCAGGGTCTTCCCACAGCCCCTACAGAAATAAACATCATAGAGCCACATAGAGGGGCATTTTCGAAAGGGATGTCCAAGTTGCAATTTGGACATCCTTGCAAAACGGCAAAATCCAGGGGCGGGGAAACCCGTATTTTTGAAACATTTCGTTTCAAAAATACCGTCAGGGACGTCCCTAGACATGAACATTTGTTTCGGCAATTTTCGAAACCAAAGAAGTCCATGTCAAAAACGTCCTAATGGCAAGCCATTTGGGTGTGGGAGGAGCCAGCATTTGTAGTGCACTGATCCTCATGACATGCCAGGACACCAACCGGGCACCCTAGGGTTACTGCAGTGGACTTCATAAATAGCTTGCAGGTACATAGCTCCCTTACCTTGTGTGCTGAACCCCCCCCCCCCCCCCCCCCCAAAAAAAAAAAAAAAAACAACCCACTACTCACAACTGTACACCACTACCATAACCCTTACAGGTGAAGGGGGACACCTATATGTGGGTACAGTGGGTTTGTGGTGGGTTTTGGAGAGCCCACTGTTTCCTCCACAAATGTAACAGGTAGAGGGGGGTATGGGGCTGGGTCCGCCTGTCTGAAGTGCACTGCAGTACCCACTAAAACTGCTCCAGGGACCTGCATGCGCTGTCATGGACCTGAGTATGACATCTGAGGCTGGCACGACAAACTTTTAAAGATGTTTTTTAACGGTGGGAGGGGGTTAGTGACCACTGAGGGAGTAATGGGAGGTCATCCCAGATTCTCTCCGGTGGTCATCTGGTCATTTTGAGCGCCATTTTGTGCCTTAGTCGTAATAAAAACACGTCTGGGTGAAAACGTCCTAGTGTTCGTCAGGGACGTACTTGTTTTTTTCGATTATGGGTCAAGGTCATCCAAGTGTTAGGCACGTCCAAGTCCCACCTTCGCTATGCCTCCGACACGCGCCCTTGAGCTTTGACTGTCCTTGCGACGGAGTGCAGTTTGAGACATACTAAATCGGGTTTCGATTATACCGATTTGGACATCCCTGGGAGAAGGACGTCCATCTTCCGATTTATGTCGAAAGATGGACGTCCTCTTTCGAAAATGAGCCCAGTAAGTGTCTGTAGGAGGGCTGACATCTGCAAACAAAGGAGTCAGTTTCTCAAAGCAATGTCTCCAAAGTCAAGAACCCCCACAGCACCCCCCCCCCCCCCCAATATGGTGCTCCAATCAGCCCCAACAGCACCATCATGCAGCTGTTAAAGCTACTGTGCAGCCCTCCTGAAGAGTACTGACTCACCTCTGAGATCCGTTCTGCCGGTGGCCATAGTATTGGTACAACCACCACCCCTCTCCTTAAGTCACTTCACTGGCTCCCGATCAGGTACCGCATACAGTTCAAGCTTCTCCTACTAACATACAAATGCACTCAATCTGCAGCCCCTCCTTACCTCTCTACCCTCATCTCCCCTTACATTCCCACCCGTAACCTCCGCTCTCAAGACAAATCCCTCCTTTCAGTACCCTTCTCCAACACCGCCAACTCCAGGCTCCGCCCTTTCTGCCTCGCCTCACCCCATGCCTGGAATAAACTCCCTGAGCCCATACGCCTGGCCCCCTCCCTGTCCATCTTCAAATCCTTGCTCAAAGCCCACCTCTTCAAGGTCGCCTTTCGCACCTAACCACTATACCTCTATTCAGGAAATCTAGACTGCCCAACTTGATATTTCGTCCTTTAGATTGTAAGCTCCTTTGAGCAGGGATTGTCCTTCTTTGTTAAACTGTACAGCGCTGCGTAACCCTAGTAGCGCTCTAGAAATGTTAAGTAGTAGTAGTAGTGAATCGAATGCAGGCATATCCATCTTGGTCACCATCGCTTTCTGGTGTGGGCTAACCCCCAGAGCCCTGTGATTCTCCCTGCTATCATGACTACTGTCACTTGCTCTCAAATAGCTTATGCTTCTATCAGTGGGAGCTCATACTTGAGAAATGGCTGTTTCCAGTCTGGAACATTGCTTCTGTCTCCAGAGGAATAGTAGGAGTACAATCTTGGTCTCTGTGTAGGTACAGGATAATAAAAAGGACTTTCAATCCATCCTTCAGTCCTGCAGTGCCCCAGGAGAGATCGTAACAATGCTAGTCCTACACCAATCCTTCAAGTTCTTCAAAATGTCCAGACAAAAATCTCCTCTCTCTTTCCAACCAGCATCATCTCGAGCTTAAATACAGTGTGATCTCAGCAGCAGAACATGACCAATAGCAACTCCCATATCAATCATTCTCCGAGGACAAGCAGGGTTTTGGAGTAAAAATCTCCATCCCAAGAGCACTTGCCACTTGGTGATATATTTAATCTTACATGTAGGTGAAGTCATCGACGTCACCCAGTGCAGAGCTTAAACAAACTAATACAGCTTTAAGAGCACGCACAGCATACTCACCGCTCATGCGCGAGTGCCTTCCCGACCGCTGCGAGAGCACAGGACCATCAGTCCCTTCTCATCCGCAGTGAGGAGAGAAAGTGATTGTCACGTGCTCCTCACAGCATCTGGTGTGTGAGCATTATTTTTCAATTTTTGTGCCTTCAGGGTTTTTTCCCTGATGATGATGATGTTGTCTTTTCTTCCGAGAAGTTCCACTCCCTTTCTGTAGAGTTTTTGATTTTCCCCACTTTTAAGTTTTCTTTATTTTTGGCATGCTCATTGGGTCCTCTTAGGCCTGAGCTCCAGTTGGTTATTTGGCCCTGGATTTTTCTTTTGGTTGCCCCTTTTTCAGTCACCATCAAGCTGTTTGATTTGGCCACTGCTGCTTCCATGTCATTGAAGATTCCCAGTGGCTTTAAGTGCTGTAGCCAGTGCAATAGGACCATCGCTGGCAAAGACTGTGTTTGGATCTTGAACATACCACTTCCAGCTGTGTTCTTTCTCTTCATATGAAGAAAAGAACCCAGCTGGTCAAAGAGGCTGAAAGGGAGAAAATGTTTGGAGCCTGGTCCAAAACCTTGGCATCTGTATCATCACTGACGTCAGGAGTTGCATCGATCTGCATGGCTGAGAGGCCTTTTTTTAGTTGCAGGGAGTGGATGTGCATCGAATGTGTCTCCACCTGTCTCAACGCTGACCAGGCAGGGCTTCCGGGACCGGTCAGCATATTCTACCATAGATTTTTCAAGAAGGGTGGGAAGTTGGCCTTAAAGAGATCCCCTGTTAACCCATTAGTGCCCAATGTTCCCATAATAAGTCATTATTATGGGAACATTGGGCACTAATGGGTTAATTGGACCCCTAAATTAATGGAGTGGCCTAGTGGTTAGAGTGGTGGACTTTGGTCCTGGGGAACTGGGTTCGATTCCCATTGCAGGCACAGGCAGCTCCTTGTGACTCTGGGCAAGTCACTTAACCCTCCATTGCCCCAGGTACAAATAAGTACCTGTATATAATATGTAAGCCACATAGAACCTGTTATGAGTGGGAAAGCGCGGGGTACAAATGTAAGAAAAATAAAATAAAAAATAAATAACACAAAGTATGGCAGGCCCACTTAAAGAGGTACCTCCACTTTATCCTGTCTCACTCCCCTTCCCCCACTGTTAGATTCAAAATTTCCAACTTGTCCTTATTTGTTTTGAAACTCAGTACTTTCCCATATACCTCCAAAGCTGTCACCACCCCTGCTAGAGACTGTTGTGGATAGGCCAGGATCAGTAATACATCATCAGCAAACAGTAGCATTCTGCACCCCCCCCCCCCCCCCACACACACACACTGAATGCTCCGTATGTCCGCACACTGCTGAACAAACGGAGCAAAGGGCTCCATAGCCAAGACAAACAAGAACAGGGATAATGCACATCCCTGCCTTGTTCTCCGTACTAATTCAAGACTGTCTGTATACGTCCCATTGGTTTGCAATCTAGCCAAAGGCTTCATATACACAAGTTTTGTCCAATTAAGATATTGTGTAGTAATTTCTAATTTTGCCAGTGTCCGGAACAAATAAGCCCAGGATACTCTGTCAGGATCCTTCTGGACATCAGTGCCCAGGATCAGTGCAGGCAAACAAGTCTGTTGTTCCTGCCAAATGATATGCAGGACCTGCCAAATATTATCAGACGTTTGAAAGTCAGATATAAAACCGGCCTGCTTATCCTGCACCAACCAAGGCATATAAATCTGGAGACTCGGGGCCAATATTTTAGTAAAATATTATAATCTGTGTTCAGGTACTAAGGCAAGTAACAGAGCTCTGGTCTCGAAGATGGAACTATGATCCACAGCTGCTTTTTTGGACATCCAAGGCTAAGGAAGCCCACGCCGAAAGGACTGGCAGACTTTGTAAAAAGAGCTACAGTGATAGCAAAAAAAGCAATTTTACAGGAGTGGCTGGGGATTAAACCACCATCACTGCAATACTGGTGAACTCAAATGCTCATGCTTTTACATACAGAACATTTGGAAGTGCGGAACCAGCCCCAGCTGAGGAAACAATTTGAATGTAGATGGGCACCCTTTTGGGACACTTTGACCCCAACAACCCAGAGCCAGATACTGAACCTTTAATCCTAGATGCTGCTGCTCCCGCTGCCTCTGCTTGTTAATGGACATAGAAGGGGAGGGTTTGGGGGAGGAAGGGGGATAAGGAATGGGGAGGGGTAGGGGAGTAGTTTAGGGGGGGAATAAAAAGATAAAATACAAATATGATGGTATGTCAACAGTAATTGTGGAAACAATTATGCAATGTGAAATGTAACAGCTGATTGTGTGAACTTTAATAAAAATGATTGAAACATAATCTGTGTTCAGGAGCGAAATGGGACGGTATGACCCACACTGCTCTGGATCTTTTCCAGGTTTAAGAATTAGAGTGACTCCTGCCTGATGCAGGAGTGGGGCATCTCCATCCCTTCTCTCAAGCTATTAAGCACAGCAGCAAGAGGCTTCACCAGCAGTTTCTGAAAGCATTTGTAAAATTTAATTAGTGTACCCGTCTAATCCTGGGTCTTTACCATGGGGCAAGGATTTAATCGCTCAATATATTTCCTCCTCCTAGATTGGTCAGGACAATTGTGCAGCTTCCCAAGGCATTAAACTGGACAGATCGAGTTGTCCCAAATACTCATCAATGCCCTTCAGAGTTTCCTGGTCCTCGGTTGCATAAAAGCTCCATATAAAACTGAACAAAAGCCTCCCGGCCTCCCTGATCCTTAATTTTCACTATGTGATTCATAAGTTGTCTCTTTCTCAATTTGTGCACCAATAATCTACCCACCATATTGCCAGTTTCAAAATATTCTTGCTGAAGAAACTGTAGCTGTTCATTAAGATTCTCTAAGTCCCTTAAGGCATTGCACACAGTAGTGAGCTGACTCATGAATGTCTGGGAGTCCATCCCCCCTTTATGCTGTTGTTCTAACTGGAACAATTGAATAATCGAAGAAACTTCAGACTACCCAAAACACGGCAGCCAGACTTATCTTTGGCAAGTCAAGATTCGATAGCGCAACACCTCTTCAAAAGAAGCATCATTGGCTCCCCATCAGAGAGAGAATAAATTTTAACGTCCACACTCTGATTCATAAGATCATATATGGAGAATCCCCTAACTACATGAATAACCTCATCGACCTCCCAACCAGAAATAGATCATAGTCTTCTTGTACTTACCTCAATTTACACCTTCCCAACTGCAAAGGTATCAAATGCAAGACCTCCTATGCATCCAGTTTCTCCTTTTTGGGCAGCCAGCTTTGGAACGCTCTGCCAAGATCCATCCAAACAATCAACGACCATCTACCATTCAGAAAAATGTTGAAGACCCATCTCTTCAAGAAAGCTTACCCTAATGACCCAACTTAACTTTTTAAGCCTACCCACATGATTCCTTCCCCGACGATTATTATACCTTTGACCATGTCTCACAATCTCCTTATGCTCATTCTTCAATCTCTTCCTCTCCATCCTTCCTACTCCTTACCCGTCCCAATCTCTTCTCCTTTTGCTCATCCTATCTTTGTTTACCTCTCCATGCTCAATTTACATATCCTCAAAACCCCACTACTACTATGTTTACTACAACTTGTAACATTCTCCTTCAAAACTTTGTTATTCTATTTACTTTGTAAGCTGCATTGAACCTGCTATGTGTGGGAAAGCGCGGGGTACAAATCTAATTAATTAATAATACCAAAAGGCTGCTAGGGAAATACTTTTACCTCACATTATTGCTTTCATACCCTCCCAAAGTATGTGGGGCATTAAATTGAAAGTACTTCCACAGGTCAGTCTCTAACTGGGTAACATTCTTGGGGTCTAAAAGGATGCTCTCCTGGAACCGCCAAAAATCGTTGCACCTGTAGCGATAATCCGCAGTGCATCTTAATACACATGGGGGAGTGATTAGTCCGTACCCGAAGCTCAATACCTGCATCCCACACAGAATCTATGAGAGATTTAATTAACTCCCCGATACACTTGAATAAGTATTATGGACCCCTGAGTAATAGGTACAATCCCTAGTGTTGGGAAAAAAGATGTCTCCAGGGCTATACCAATTCCCAGGTGGAAAACAGGTCCAAAGGTTTCTTTCTGTCTGCTTTACCATAGCCCACCCCACCTGTGGAATTATCCAGAGTGGGGCTCATCATTAAATTAAAATCCCCTCCGATAACAAGATGGCCCTCCACTTTGTCCCACAGCAAAATATCCACATCCTGATAAAAAGCCCCCTGCTCTTACGATCCGACATCTGACCTGCGGACACGAGTTGCGGTTCTAACTCAACATTCCCAAGGAGGAATTTAATGGGGTTGGGTTGGGGTAGGGGGGAGGGATAATTTTTAAGGGAGGGGTGGTTGAATAACTCTAGCTTTTTCAATACAAGTTTGTGAGATCAATTATGCTTAGTTGTAATGAGCATATAATGTCTGTAAATTTTTCATATAATCAATAAAAATTTAACGTTAAAAAAAAAAGTCCCCTGCTCTACATTGGGTACACAGACATTGAGTAAAGTATACAGCACTTGATCAATCTCAGCCTTTAGTGCATGGTATTTAATAGCATATGTAAACACTAAAGTGTGGTGGAGGGGCTATCCACATGGGCTACCATTACGATGGATTATTTTACTCTTAATCTTGGTTATTAGTAACTAGATCTCATTACATAAAATGGAACTTGTGCTGGAATAGCACAAGTTAGTGGTAGAATAACACGTCTTAATGGTAGCCTGTGTTGGTAACTACACCCCTAAGGGTCCTAATAAAGTGTATAGTAGTTTTGTGAAAACTGTTTTCTCTTGCAACATATCTAGTGTTCTTAAACTGGTAAGAATACCATCAAAGTCCTTAGAATACTTTAGCCAACCACATATAACATTTGTGTTGGATTTATAATTCCTGTTTGAGTAGGTATATTCTTTCTGTTCTAGATGCAGTGATGGAGAAAGCCTTCAACAATTCAGCATTTCAGTCTGATGCTTTCATTACCAGTCTCTTGATACACATGGGTCTGCTTAAGGTATGGTCAGTGAAACAACAACCAAACCAGGGTTTTTTCAAATCAAGAAGGGCATGAAAAAGGGCCAACTACACAAAGTAAATAAATATAAATAAATTAAAATTTTGTGAGTAGGAGAAATTCTCAGAGCAATAACTCACCCAAGTAGAGTGTCACCGTGAGGTCAAGGACACTTCCTAGAGGGTGGATACGTTTTCTCAATCACTGAAAATCTCCAAGTATAATTATAAGCACACCTAGTCTGCCCTATATTCCAATATAGTGCCAAACCTAGTGTCAGTGACCAAATCTCTCTTAGTGTCCTAATACAAAAATTAACAAAATGGTTAGACCTTCTTCATGTCCTTCCTGATAACGCACTTATACTAACTCACACACTCACCTACCACACAATAACTCATACTCTGTCATATTCCTACCTCTAAACAACTGAAGATCTATTATAAAGATATAAAAATGTATCTCTTTCATTCAGTATAATACTAGAACATAAGCATGAAAATGAATCACTAAATTGAACTTAAAGAAGAGAGCAGTACGATGCTCTCAAAGTACAATGTAGACTGAATACTCAATATTCAATCATTATTAATACTGAATTTGTATAAGGTGCACTTATCTTAAGGCTGTCGGGTGTGTGCACTACACCCGGCAACCATTGTATTCCTCACACAGCGTTTCTTTAAATTCTCCAAATATAGTTCTCAAATCCCAGCCAAATCTGATAATGTCCGACTCTGCAGGGTTTTGAAAGAATCTTTTCTTCAGGGACACTGATTCAATCTACAATAACAAAATCACTGTGCCACAAAGATGGAGCCACAATCATTTAAATGCTCTTGAACAGGAAATGAGGAAATAGACGTAATACTGTTGACGTCTTGTCGTAATACTTCTGGCCGGGAAAAACCGGCTGTTCAGAAAAAGTATGCAAAATCTTTATGAACAATAAGGTATGGTCAGAGCATGATTTCTTTTCTGCTCATAAATGGTTGGTCAGATACATAAAGGAACATTTTTATCTTCTATGCATTCATCTGGTAGGTGTAATACTGAAATTGTAATGTAAATAATTTCCATGTCAACACATTCTCTTCACTTTGTTCAACCAAGGGATTACAAAAAAGGGGGTGGGAATTTGAAAGAAATCAGTCGTGTAAAAACCAACGTAAGTACATAAGTAATGTCACACTGGGAAAAGACCAAGGGTCCATCGAGCCCGGCGTCCTGTCCACGACAGCGGCCAATCCAGGCCAAGGGCACCTGGCAAGCTTCCCAAACGTACAAACATTCTATACATGTTATTCCTGGAATTGTGGATTTTTCCCAAGTCCATTTAGTAGCGGTTTATGGACGTCCTTTAGGAAACCATCTAACCCCCTTTTAAACTCTGCCAAGCTAACCGCCTTCACCACGTTCTCCAGCAACGAATTCCAGAGTTTAATTACGCGTTGGGTGAAGAAAAATTTCTCCGATTTGTTTTAAATTTACTACACTGTAGTTTCATCGCATGCCCCCTAGTCCTAGTATTTTTGGAAAGCGTGAACAGACGCTTCACATCCACCTGCTCCACTCCACTCATTATTTTATATACCTTTATCATGTCTCCCCTCAGCCGTCTCTTCTCCAAGCTGAAAAGCCCTAGCCTCCTTAGTCTTTCTTCATAGGGAAGTCGTCCCATCCCCGCTATCATTTTAGTCGCCCTTCTCTGCACCTTTTCCAATTCCACTATATCTTTCTTGAGATGTGGCGACCAGAATTGAACACAATACTCAAGGTGCGGTCGCACCATGGAGCGATATAACGGCATTATAACATCCTCACACCTGTTTTCCATACCTTTCCTAATAATTCCCAACATTCTATTCGCTTTCCGAGCCGCAGCAGCACACTGAGCAGAAGGTTTCAGTGTATTATCGATGACGACACCCAGATCCCTTTCTTGGTCCATAACTCCTAACATGGAACCTTGCATGACTATAATTCAGGTTCTTTTTTCCCACATGCATCACCTTGCACTTGCTCACATTAAACGTCATCTGCCAATTAGCCGCCCAGTCTCCCAGTCTCGTAAGGTCCTTCTGTAATTTTTCACAATCCTGTCGCGAGTTAACGACTTTGAATAACTTTGTGTCATCAGCAAATGTAATTACCTCGCTAGTTACTCCCATCTCTAAATCATTTAATATTGGTCCATGTCCTCAGAGGAAGCTTCCTCCTGGCTTGTACAAGGCTGTCTGCCATATCTCTTGTGGGTTCTGATAAAGTCTGCCTTCATTATCTAGAATATGAAATATAAAATTGCGCGTAGATTGCTTTTTAAGTTTTGTAGGCCTGTAGCCACTCTGCCCTGTTGCCAAATTCAAAGTACTCCTGATTCGTTTTTTCAGGGTCCTATGAATGTCATCAGTCTCTATTTCCTTGAGGTCCAGGTGCAGCTGATCTAAATGCCTAGTCAAAAGGCTAGGCCCCTGACAACCCTTAAGGGAGTGCTCTAGAACTTCTAACTGATGTCTCACTTTAGATTTTTTAACATTCCTGCATTTATGAATATGCACCTAGAATGCTATAATTTTTCCTCATATCACTGCTTTTAATCCTTCCCAAAATATACAGGGGTCCATGCCTGCAGTATCAATGAAATCAACATTTCTCTGAGGACGAGCAGGCTAGTCATATTCTCACAGCTGGGTGATGTCATCCGACAGAGCCCGATGCGAATGCTGACTAATGAGATTAATGTAGCATTTTTTAGCAGCATCCCACCGTGCATGTGCTGGTATCTTCCTGCCCGATGTGTGAACACAGGTCCCTCAGTCTTCATTTTCCTGTGCAGCATGGAGGATGCGTCATCGTGTTCTCTTGGTGGTTTTTTTCATCTGATTTTCAGTGACTTCCCATGTGGGTATTTTTATTGCTTTTGTATTAGTATGTCTTCCTCTTCTGTTACCTTTTAATTTTTGTAGTGTTTTTGGCTTTTCAAGTTGCCTTTCTTTTTCGTGAGATTTTAGGCTGGAGCATTGCCCTCAGTTTGAATGCTGCCCCTTTTTACAGTCACAATTGAGTTTAATTTGGCCACGATTCTTTTCTCGATGTCAAAGAAAACTCCCAGCGGCTTCAAAAGTGGGCCAAGTGTAATCAGGTGGTTTCCATGACAGACCTGCACTCTTGGTGCATCAGGTGCCTTGGACATAACCATGAGCCTAACTCTTGTTCTTTCTGTTTGCAAATGCAGTTGAGGACACAAAGGGCGCAAAAGGTCCAGCAGGAGAGACTTTTTGGCTCCTCGAAGGCCAATCCATCAACATCGGCACCCGAATCATGAACCTAAATGGCTGCAAAGACTTTGACTATCACTAGGAGTGCTCTGGCAATGAAGAGGTCTCCACTACTCTTGACATCAGGTGCTGAAATTATGCCCCTGGACCGGTCAGTATCAGACCAGACACAGAGGGCGCTTAAAGGTTCAACATCATCCTCTGCAGTGAAGGACCGTGATGCCAAGCATTGGGGGAAGCCCAAGAAGCATAAGCATTGGCCCTTTTCAATGCGTGGTGCCAGGAGCTCTGGGGCATTGGCATCGCTGGTACCTGAGAAGCACTGGGAGGAGCACTCCCTCCTTTTTGGTAGAAGTACCAGTGCGCAAGGCTCCAAGCAGCCAGGTTTCTGCTTCTGGTTTGGCTCCAATCCTTTATCAGACTGCCTCTCTAGCCTGTGCCATTGCCTTCCTTCGATGAGCGGTTTTGAGCCATGTTAAGGGAGGAGTTTGCACAGGTCCTGCAGTTGCAATCTGCTTAGGCATTGAGGACCCTTTCGCTATCTGCAGATCAGCCCCAGATTCTTCCTGAGGCTCCAACCATGCCTGTGGTGAGGCACTGATGTTGACATCAACTCATGCAGTACTTCCCCAGAGTCTGAGAGTAGGGCTGTACCTTGACCCTCATTACGTCTCGGAGGAGGAGTCTTATGGGGTACCTTCTGGTCCCTCCCAACCTCAAGCAAGACATAAATCTCCACCTGAGGGTCTCTCTCTCTCCAGTTTTGTCAAGTAGGTGGCTTTTGCCATCCCATTTAAGTTGGAGATGGAGGAGGAGTCCAGGGCAGAGATGTTATGTGTTCTGGACTGTGAGTTGCCTCCTAAGGAAGGGGTCACAGTATCACTGCACCCTATCCATAAAGATGCACTTACAAAGAACTGGGAATCTTCCCTCTCAGTGAAGTTCACACCTAAGAAGGTGGATACACAGTATTGTATCCAGAAAGCTCCCAAATTTGAGAGAGCATAACTGCCTCACCACTCTGGTTGTTGAATCCGCCCTCAAACAAGCTAGGAGATCAGGACTCATGCCTTGGCTCCCAAGGTAGAGAGGCTCGGAGGAAGACTTTTTAAGCCTCAGTGCTTAATGCCCACATCCAGTCCTACCAGCTCTACACAAGCCTTTACTTGCAATCTTTGCTACGCAGTAGTCTTACGGATTCTGTCCCACAGGACAGCAGTAAGCAGCTGGAGTGTAAGAAGTATCTGGCTAGGGGGCGCTTACAATTCTTTTGATATTATGTCTAGACTCTCTGCCGTGGGTGTGGGGTTGTGCAGACTCATGGCTGCATTCCTCTGACCTGTAACCTATGGTTCAGGAGAAGCTAGTGGATGTTCAATGCTGGCTTGATGATCTTTTTGGCAACAAGGTGGAAGAGGTCTCTGACTTCATTAAGAAGCATATTCTAAGATCATCAAGTCACTGTCCCAGCCCACTTGTGGCTCATCCTCCTCATCTAGGAGG
The DNA here is from genome assembly GCF_901765095.1 of Microcaecilia unicolor. Lineage (NCBI taxonomy): Eukaryota > Metazoa > Chordata > Amphibia > Gymnophiona > Siphonopidae > Microcaecilia > Microcaecilia unicolor. The sequence goes on from NC_044031.1 coordinate 383,860,549, forward strand.
TACTCTGATGGAGGACAACGGAGGACCTACTATTTTCAAATAGGGCTGCACCTTAATCGCGGTCACATTTTTTAATAGTGAGTAATTATTGGTTGCATGCACACATGGTTGTTCAGCAGCTCTCCTAGACAGCTTGCGGCTCTCTCTTTCTTCCCCACTCCTCCTGGTTTACCTTTTCATTTTCCACCCTTCAGCGGCATCCGCATTGAAACGCTGCCTCGGCCTGCACCAGGCCTTTCCCTCTGAACTGTTCCACCTCCTGATGCAAATTGTGTCAGAAAAGGGCTAGGTGGGTCAGAGGAAAAGGCCTGGTGCAGGCCGAGGCAGTGTTTCAATATGGCTGCCGCTGCAGGGTGAAGAAAAGGTAAACCAGAAGGGAAGGACAGGGAGAGATGCTGGACTGACCGTGTGGGTGGGAAAGGGAACTGAGAGAGAGCCGCGGAGTGGGGAGGAAATGGAGAGAGAACTGTGGGCAGGGCCAAAAGGGGAGAGAAAGATGCTGGACTGTGGACAGGGAAGGGGGAAATAGGGAGAGATGCCACTTGAGGGAGATAAGGATGGAGAGAGGGAAGTGAAGACAAAGGAAGATATGTTGGGTACAGAAAGAGAATGGACTTGGGGTGGAGAGGGTGGAAGGAATGAAGAAAAAGAGAGCGGTGTTAACTTTGTCCCTTTCTCCTGCACTCCCCAAGCATGCTTAGGGAGTGCCGGCCTCAGTGGCTGGAGGCACCCTGCTGACTTCCTCGCCCCTAAGGCAGCTCAAGGAGGAAGGGGGCTTGTTTGGCAGTGGATTTCTTTGACTGGTGGGGTTTCAGCATCCCCACCAGCAAAAGTGTGATATCTAATGTGGGGTGGGAAGGGAAAAGAAATGCGCCCCCTGTCCTCCCCCCCCCCCCCCCCCCCCCCCATGGACTGCTAGCTATGCTTTAATTGAACTGCAGCCCTACTCTCAAAGGCTTAGGTTTCTTTCCCCCCTCTCTCCCCCCCCCCCCCCCCCCCCCCCCCCAATCAGAATACCCAGAGCTCTGGGCCACAGCAGCAGAGGGCTAAGAAGTCCCAACCAGCTCCCCAGTCAAAATAGGGGATAAGATTTTGACTGGATCCAGGAGTGTATAGCCATAATAAACAAGCTGTTCTGGATGACCTACTAGTAGGAGGGAAACTGAATTTTTTTCCAAGCAAGATGGCCCCTTGTAACCTTAGATTAGTGGATTCTCAGAATAGTCCAGACAGGCTACACCCTACAGCAGTGGCGTAGCCAGACAGCCAATTTTGGGTGGGCCTGAGCCCAAATTGGATGGGCACAACATTTTTTTCTGCCCCTGTCCTACTCCCACATGTCACCCTCTCTCCTACTTCTATGTCCAACATTTTTTCTCTCTCTCTCTCTCTCTCTCCCTCTCTCTTCTTCTGCATCTCTCCCTCCCATCCCATGTCCAACTTTCTCCCTCACTCCTTACCCCCCTGTGCAGCAACTCTCGAAGAACTTCTGCCTGAAATTCTTCTCCCCGCTGCTGCATCGGTCCCTGCAGCATTCTTTTTTTTCGCCCGTCGCCGTCGCCAGCAGTGCTACGATTCACAGAGGCCGCTCCGCTCCCCCCTGCAGCGTCCATCCGGCCCTCTCTGACGCACTTCCTGTTTTCGTAGGGCTGAATGGACGCTGCAGTGGGGAGCGGAGCGGCCTCTGTGAATCGTAGCGCTGCTGGTCACGGGCAAAAAAAAAGAATACTGCAGGGATTGAGGCAGCAGCGGGGAGAAGAATTTCAGGCAGGCAACACTCCCGGCAGCAATGTTGTTGGGTTGGGGCGGGCCTAGAGCAAAAGTGGGTGGGCCTGGGCCCGTCCAGGCCCACCCGTAGCTACGCCCCTGCCCTACAGTTGGAAACAAACCTACCAAATTGTCTGCCAAAAGTGTCAAAGTTAAGCTCTCAGCACCAGGAATTGCTTACAAAGGAAATCTCCCCTTTTCAAGCCAAAAAGTGGTCAAGTCCATTTCACCAGGGCAAAAAAGGAAAGGATTATATTTCAAGTACCTCCTGTCACCAAGAAAATGGGGGATTCTGTCCCATTCTAGATCTAAGGCCCCAAACAAGTATCTGACAGAAATGTTCAGGATGTTTTCGCTGGGCACCCTACTCTCCATGATGCAGGAACAAGATTGGCTATGCTTTCTGGATTTAAAGGATGCTAATACATTCAGATACATTCCAGTCACAGGAAGTATCTGAGATTTCAAGTAGGGAAACATCACTACTGGTACTGCGTCTTGTCTTTTGCCCTTGTGTGAGAAGTTGCAACATCGTTACTGAGACTTGGAGTACATGTGTTTCCTTACTTGGATAATTGACAAAGCGCACATCAAAGGAAGGGGTGCAGGAATCCATGCACAAAACTATCTGAGTGCTAGGGTTACTAGGGTTTGTCATCAACTACTCCAAGTCCCATCTTGTACTAACCCAGTAATTGAAATTCATAGGAGCTCTGCAATACACGGCTTAGGCCAGGGCTTTTCTCCCAGTTCAGCTCATAGAATCTGTAACTTCTTCGGCATTAAAAGTTTGGCAGAGCCAGCAGGTATCAGCTCAGCAAATGTTGAGATTGCTGAGCCACTTGGCCTCAACTGTACATGTTACGTCCATGGCATGCCTCATTTTGAAGCCAGCCCAATAGACTTGAACTTCCCAATGATCTCAGGCCAACAGAAACCTAACAGATGTCATTACTGTCATGCTTTCCCTCAGACTCTTTGTCTGTGTCTTTATGACTCATTCATACCAATTTGGCCAAGTGACCACTATTTCAGATTCTTCCACCTCACAAGATACTGATGACAGATGGAAATGGGAAAAGGATTTAATATACTACTTTTCTGTGGTTAGAATCAAAGTGTTTTACGTATTATATACAGGTACTTATTTTGTATTGTATCTGGGGCACTAGAGGGTTAAGTGACTTGCCCAGAGTCACAAGGCACTGTAGTAGGAATTGAACTTGATGCATCCAACCTGGGCTACGGAACTCATTTATGGGCTCCACACCCAGAGTCGGTGGTCTACTCAGGAGAGCCAGCAGCAGATTAACCTAGAGTTACGGGCCATATGGAAAGCTCTAAAGCAGACTTTTCCAACCTTTTTCTATCAGGGGCCACATTTTATATTTTGTAACATTCAGAGGGCCAAAACACTCGTGCGCGCATGCACTCTACATGCTATTTCTGAGAATCGCATATTCTCCGCGGACAAGCAGGTTTATTTATTCTCACAAGTGGGTGACAATGACCCGTGTCATCCGGTCCAGGACTTATAGCAAGTATAAGTAGAGCTTTGTGGAGCGCGAGACACGCTGCACTGCACATTCACGCATGCCTTCCCACTTGCCGTGAGAACGTGGTCTCCTGAGTTCTTTTTCTACTAGTTTATTTTGCCTGGTTTTAAGTTTTTTTTCTTTTTCACCGTCGTTCGGCCGCTTTTAGGCCTTGACTTCAGGCGGGAATTTTCCCTTCATTTTTTGCTATGCTTTGCCTCTTTTTCAGGCACCATCACTTCATTTTATTTAGCTGAGGAAGTTTTTCCTTCCATGTCCACGAAGGAGAGGCTTCAAGCGCTGTACCTGGTGCAATCGGACAATCTCTGGGAAGGGCACCCATTCGTCATGTCTGCAGTATCTTCAGCCTGACCATAGCTCCACTAACTGTGTTCTCTGTCTTCGCATGAAGAACAGGACCCAGATTTCCAAGAGGTTTGATGAGAGAAGATTTTTGGAGCCAAGTCCGGTTCCTCAGCATCGACATTGAGGCAGGTCGTTACTTAGCAAGATATCTTGCTAACTGTAAACAAAGATCTAGAACTGCTAACATCATAACTAATGGTGTCAATCTCTTACTGATGAGAATGAGATTATTAAAGAATTTGAAACTTTCTACCAGAAATTATATTCCTCCACTTTATCTCCAAACATTGATAATACTGACTTGTTCATGCCACTTCTCTCTCATCTGACCCTAACGGATTCTCAGAATTCACAATTATCTGCTCCTATAACAGTAGAAGAAATTACATCTGCCATTTAGCTTCTTTTAAGGCCCCTGGACCCGACAGATATCCTGCCCAGTTCTATACATTTTCTTCTTCTCCCCTGTCTTCTATATTGTGTGACTTGTTTGTATACCTATTTATGCACCCCTTGGACCAGGGTAATAACGCTGAAGCTCAAATTTCTGTCCTCTGTAAACCTGGTCGTGATATCACCAGAGTCGCTAATTGCAGACCCATCTCTTTCCTGAATTTAAATTGTAAAATCTTTGCTAAAATGTTGTCCTCCCACCTGGAAAAAGTATTTAGTCACCTTATTTTTCCTGATCAAGTAGGCTTTATGAAAGGTCGCCTTATTGGAGACTGCTTGCACTTTCTGTTTCATCATTGGTCTGGCCCATAAACTCAGACAACTGGCCATTGCAATTTCATTAGATGCTGAAAAGGCCTTTGACATGGTGGAATGGCCACATCTCTTTAACACTCTCAAATGGTTTGGATGTACTGATCATTTTATTTTTTGGATACAAATTTTATATACCTCCCCCCAGTCAAGACTTAAAATAAATGATTCTTTATCAAAACCAATACCTTTATTTAGAGATACTAGACAAGGATGGCCACTACCCCTTTTCTCTTTAATGTAGCACTAGAACCATTGCTTATTGCCATTAGATCCTCACCCAGTATTTGTGGTCTCTCTTGTAATATGCTTGTGATCTTATTTTTCTTTCTCATCCATCTTCCTCAATCCCAAAACTATTACATGTAGTTTCTGTGATCTCCTCATTTGCAGGATACATTATCAACTGGGACAGATCTGAAGTGATGCCTCTTAATGACGTTGCTACTCTGGCGACATTGGACCCACAGACCTAAAATGGTCTCCTTCACAGTTAAAATACTTAAGGGGTCTTTTTCATAAGGATTATGATCATCTTATGTCTATTAACCTTAACTCCATATTTTTGAAAGTTGAAAAACTTATTAGTAAATGGTCCCCTATGACTGTGACTTGGTGGGGGCTGTATGGAGGCCATTAAAATGTCTCTTGTGCCTGTGGTGAACTACTATCTCAGTATGTTATCTAAACTTGCTCCTTCCTCCTATTAAAAAAAAAAACTTCAGAGTAAGATTTCCAGGTATCTTTGGAATAACAAATCTGCCAGAATTCTTTGAAAACCTTGTAAGCTGCCAAAATTGATAGTGGGATATGCTGCCATTCTGAGATATGGTACAGTATATTATGGATGACTTGTTCACTAGATTCCTCAGAATGTCCATTGTGGCTACTGATTGAATCTAACTTGTCACATCCCATTTCTCTACAGTGGCTTCCTTATGCTGCTAATTCTCTTATTCCTCATCTCCTCAATAAAAGTTTTTCTACCATTCAAGCTATTCATGTTTTAGATTCCACTATATCAAAAAATAGGTGGCAATCTTTTGATGCGCTGATATGGTACAACTCCAAAATCTGAACTCATAAAATACGTATTTTCTGGCCCACATGAATAGTCAGTGGTATTAAGAATCTTTATCATATTTTTGAAAATAATACTTTTGTATCCTTCTCGCAGCTCATGGAAAAATATCATTTACCTAGTACTGAGTTTTACAGGTGGTACCAATAAAAGCACTGCTTATTGCCTAAATTTTGCTCCTTTTCGTCTTGGACCCAGCAACAAGTCCCTATGGTATTTGAATTTGATTGGAGTGGCAATGAGAATGATTGAATTAACCTTTTAAATTTATATTGCATAAGGCTGCTTCTACCAGCCTTATGCAGTCTCTTTATTTCCTTTTTCATAAAGCCATATTACACTGTGCGAATTTAGAATCTTCAAATAAATGTTGGCACTGTAATTCTCATCTGGGAGACTTATGTTATTTTCCTGTTTTTGTATTCAAGCTTTTTGGTTAGCTGTATGGGATAGAATCAAAAATATTCTTCCCATCTCAACTCTCTTAATTATTATATATTGTTCTACAGAACTCCTGACAATTTAGATAAATGGCGATCCAAACTACTTGACATTTTATTAGCAGTCACTATCCAGATGATCTTACGTAATGGGAAATCTTCCTCTCTTTTAAATATCGCCTTTTGGTGGTCTAGTGTCTTTATGATACATAAATTTGAATGTAAAGCTTTTGAGTTCACCAGTAGGCACAATGTTGAAACAATCTGGTCCCCAATAGCCTCTTTTAAATCATGATTTAATATTGTTACTCTATTTACTTGCACTAATGAATGGGTTTCCTTATCTATTATATATATGTTTAACTTCTATTACTTAATTTCAGATCCTATATGGTTTCAAATGTACTATTGAAATGCTCCTTGGACTGCATGTTTTTGTATTTTCTTACCTTTGTATTGATTTATCTGTTTCTATAGAACGGGTAATGTTCTTTACTTGTGTATTTGATTACTAAATAAATAAACATTTTGTGAACTTAAAAAAAAAAAAGGCCACATGTCCATCAAGGTGGAAGTACACTGCACATTCTGGACTGCAGTAGATCCTTGGCCTTCTATCTGGAGTGAACTAAAGCCCATATACAGTCCACCCAGCTTTTTTGTTTCTTTTGACCCCAACAAGATTGGGGGTTATGCCCATTATCCATTTGGCTAGTGGACTGTATCTCCTTTTCTTACGCTGAGATGGGGCTGAATCTGGAGGGCCTTGTCACAGCTCACAATGTTAAGAACCTTGGCTGCCTCAGTAGCCCACCTGTGATCAGCCTTCATAGAGAAGATTTGCAGGGCTTCAACGTGGTCATCAGTTCACACATTAACATCTCATTACTGTTTAGAACAAGATTCCTGATGCAACAGGCAGTTTGGCCAGACAGTCCTTCAAAATGTTTCTGGGCTGTAGAATCCGACTCCAGCCCCATAGGCCTTTTTTGTTTCTGTTCCAGGCTGTCTTTAAAAAAAACAACATTTCTTTCTTGTTCTCAGTTCTTTGTTATGCCTTACTTGTTGCAGGTCATCTGTTTTTCTCTTTTTATTTCAGACAGCATGGCAGCTAGGGAGTCCCATCAGTGTGGATTCTTCATCTTGCTTGTCTTTACAGAAAGCAAAGTTACTTACCTGTGGCAGGTGTTCTCCAAGGACAGCAGGATGAATATCCACACTGGCCCGCTCACCTCTCCTTGGAGTTGCATTCTATCAGCTATAGTATTAGACTGTCTTGATCCCATTCGACAGGCAGGTGGGAAGGTGCACACATGCATGGTGCACTACCTCAAAGGTGAACAGGTTCCCATGTAGGGCTCCATCGGATAAGATCACCCATTAGTGTGGACATTCATCCTGCTGTCCTCAGACAACAGCTGTTACAGGTGAGTAATTTTACTTTCCACACTTGCCACTATCTAAAATGTGGTAATGAATATGAGTTTTACATGCTGGTGAAAGTTTCATGCAGATCTTGAGGCTGAGAATGTATACACATTTAAAGCTGCAAATTAGAAAGAAGAAAGATTCCTTGTTTTTATTTTTTTTTCATTCAACTACACTATATACAGAGTGAAGAAAAGATCAAGACTACCCCCAACTTGTGTGGCCCACTGATGACGCTAAACCATATTGTGCAGCAGGACTATTTCCCCAAGTCTCTCATTCCCATACTCCTCGCCTTTATAACAAAGTGAGTATCTGTTGCTTGTGGACTTGTACACAAGAGCCGTTTTTCTACTCTACTTTTATTTGGTATTTGCAGTTAATTTTGTTATGTTTCATAGCTATTATTATTGGATTTGGTTTTAAGTATTTCACTTTAATCAGGTTTGGTTGTGAGAACTATGGGACAAATGGTCTGACAAGCCAGACATGCACAGTGCCATTCTTAAATAAGAACCCACACCACTATGCATTTAGGCCTAAACTAAATGGAAGGTTAATCCAGATAGAGGCTGAAAATCACCACTATTAGGATATTTCATAGTGTCCCTACAGACTGGCACAGATGGGTTATGCACTTTGACAAGCAGGTGGAGACAGTGGACCACTAACTTCTGATTTCGGTTATAACCATTCTGTGCAGGCCTCAGAGTTAGTAGTTCTTAGTCTCCAGCAGATGGAGGACATGCAAACCTGTGCTGTCCTGGTCAGTTATTGGGGTTTGTAGACCTGTTAAGTGTCTTCTTTCTGTATTTAAAAAAAAAAAAAACCTCAATAACAACAATATCACATCAGACATGGACAAAAAAAAGGACTGATGCAGAAGGTAATGGGGAAGCAATGTGCCACTGGTGTAATGTACCCAAAAGATTTATCAATTACCTGTGTGACAAAAGAATCAAGTAAGGTTAGGCTAAGTGCACTTACATGGAGATGGCTGCATAGGATGTGGTACCTATGGTCCTTTATCCAGCTGAATGGCAACTTGAATTTTAAGGAGAAAAAAGGAGGAGGAGGGAGACAAAGTCCACATGGAACAGTGAGCATCAAACAAAAAAGTGAGGCAAATACCAGGAGGATATCCAATATGCAAGGACCTTTATTGGAATGCAAAAGTGGTGTAAATTTGGAAATGTCGATCAGATTGAAGTTGGTGAAGCCTGGTGAGGTTGGGGCTTCCTCTACAAGATAAAACATGTTAAATATGTATGCCAAATGTGGGTTTATTCTACCCTGCCAGCAGATGGAGACAGAGAGCCAATTTCTTTGCTGATGTCACCTCTACATATGCTGGTGTACCAGAGTAACTTGTCTGCAATCATCTGTCTCCAGCAGGTGGTAGCACACTTGGCAGGACTGGGGCAGCAGCTATGAAGCAGAGCTAGGTGACCATTCTGAGGTCAGCTTGCCTTTAGTGGAGCTGGGACTAAGTTGGGGGGGTCTGGCGTTCAGGGCAGTAGTCAAATTGGCAAATCATTCCTTTCTGTCTGAGAACTGGTCTCATTGTGCTTCAGTTTTCAAACCAGCTGTAAAAGCATCAACACATGAATACTGCTTTCTTCCACCATTTGGCAGGTTTCTGTCCCAACACAAGAGGCCTTTGGAGGGCGCCTTTTGGGGAGCAAGACTGTTAACCAGTGGCTCTTAACTAGTAAAGTTAATTTTTAAAAATTCCAGGGACTAGGGTAGCAAAGCCCCTTACTTGAAATAGTTGGCTTCTCTGGGTTCCAAATTTGCACTTCAGGAAACCTTTTGCTGCTATGGCAGCATCTACAGGATATTTTGCTACAACAGCAGAGGGAGGTCCCTTCACCTAATCCTGTTTGGGAAGGGAAAAGAGGAGTACAGTGGTGGTGGGGGATGAGACTGTAACTGACTTAAATTTTGGCTAAAGCAGCACCCATCTTGCCAATTCATTGCAACTCTGTATCAACATACTCAGTTTGTTGTTATTGCTTCCTGGCATCACACAGCATGATTACATAGTGGCAGTGCTTTTTTTTGTAGGAAAAAAGATACTGGTACTCATTATGGGTAACTTTAGGGGCGGGGTCACTATATATGGCTCTGCCCCCATGGTAGCCACCCCCCTTTTACCAGCCATGGTGCATATAAACAGGCATGCAGAACAGAGACAGCCTCTCTTCAAATTCTTCAAAAATCAACCTGAAATCCTAAGAAGCTAGACTCCGCATGCAGCACAATACCAGGCAGGGCCGGTCAAACCCAGTAAGCGGGGTAAGCACCGCAGGGGGGCGCCTGCCTTCAAGGGCGCCGCTGTGCCGCCATACCACGCCGCCCTTGGGGGTTTAAATCTTTTATTTACCTCCGTCCCAGCATCTGTGTCATTTCAAAGCCCTGCCCGTCCCTAGCCTTCCTTCCCTCCCTTCGTGAGTTTGTCCCCGCAGAATCTCGCCTTCTGATGTCATTTCCTCGAGGGCGGGACTCTGCGGGCACGAACTCACGAAGGGAGGGAAGGCTAGAGACGGGCAGGGCTTTGAAATGACGTGGCCGCTGGGACGGAGGTAAATTAAAAAAGACTTAAACTACGCAGGGTGGCAAGAAGAAAAAGGGGGATGTTGGGGGGAGAAGAGAGCGGGCAGGTGGCCATAAATGGGAGGGGGATGGGGACGAAGGAGAATCGTTGGACAGGGGCAGGGTGGGAGAAGAAAGAAAGGAGATTTGGGGGGGGGGGGGGCGCCAGATACCCTAGGACCGGCCCTGATACCAGGAAAACAAAAAGAAACATGATTCCTCTTATACGGTGCAAAATAAAACAGCAGATGTAAATTCTCAAATTGGACATATTCCAAACACTAAAAAGAAAATAAAAAAATTTTTTCTACCTTTGTTGTCTGGTGATTTTGTTTTTCTGATCATGTTGTTCCCAGTCTGATTCTGCTGCTCTCTCTGTTCTCTTAACTCCATTTCTAGGTCTTCATGTCCATTTATTTATTTCTTTACTTTCCTCCTTTCCTCATCATTTCTTGTCCTACATCCATAAGTAAAAGCTGGGTCCTCCGCAGACTTGATTGGAGAAGGGTGTACAATTGATCCAGCTTTTGCCTATTTTCTCCATCCATGTGCAGTTTCTCTCCTCTCTTTCATTTCCCTCATCTCTATCCATGTGCATCTTTTCTCTGCCCTCCCCTCCATCCATGTCCAGCAATTCTCCGAGTCCTCTCTCCCTTGCTCTCCCCTCCATTCATGTCCAGCGATTCTCCTTTATCCCCTCCATCCATCCATCCATCCATCCATCCATATCTGGCAATTCTCCTCTCTCCCCTGCCCTCTCTTCCATCCATGCCCAGAAATTCTCTTTTCTCCCCTGCTGTCCTCTCCATCCATCCATCTTCATTCTCCCCTGCCCTCCTCTCCATCCATCCATGTCTAGCAATTCTCTCTCCTGCCCTCACCTCCATCCATCCATGTCCAGCAATTGTCCTTTCTCCCCTTGTCTCCATCCATATCCAGCAATTCTCCTCTGCCTTCTTCTCTCTATCCATGTCCAGTGATTCTACTCTCCCCTTCCCTCTCCTCCCACTCATGCCCAGCGTTTCTCCTCTTTCCCCTGCCCACCCCTCCCCTTCATCCATGTCCAGCGATTCTCCTCTCTCTTCTGCCCTTCTTTTCCATCCATGTCCAGCAATTCTCCTTTCTTCCCTGCCCTCCCATCCACGCCTAGCAATTCTACTCTCCCCCTGCCCTTCCTTCTCCCTCTGCCTGCCTGCTTGAGAGTCTGGGCCAGCAGTAATCAGCCAAACAGAAGGCCCGGAACCAGCACTGAGGAGCCTTCGCGCCCAATTGCATTTGCTCAGGAAGTCCCTGTTCCGCTCTGTCTGACACGTATGCGTCAGAGGGGCAGTACCAACCGAGCCTGCCACAAGGGGACAGACTGGAATTAAGGCTGAGTGTGCTGGTGCCGGGCCGCTTGTCCTGAGTGATTGCGGGCCCAGACTCCTGAGCAGGCAGCAAGAAAAGAAATCAGGTACAGTGAACGTGAGATTTAAAAAATATGGACGGCGAACAGGAGATTAAAAAAGGTGCCGGTACGGAGAGGAAGTGACGTCATCGGGCGAAATGGCAGCCTAGTCCCGTCTCCTCGCGCCCGAAAAAGCTTTGTAATTCTGCTGAAAGGGGGAGAAAACGGCTTGAAAACGTCTGTCTGAAGCTTCCCTGGGAAAAAGGCTACTATGAGCAAAATACCCGCGACGCGCAAAAAGGAAGGAGAGCGGTCCGACAAAAACAAGGCCGGGAAGCCCGCCTAGCGCCCCGAGTCTCCCGACTGCGGCTCGCCTTCTGACTCTGATTCAGCCTAGTCTTTGGCAGAGACTCGCAACCCGCCCCCAAAAAAGGAATGTCAGGCGAATTGCATACATTTCTATCAAACATCCAAGAAGAAATCAAACATTCCAAAGATGAGATTTTGGAACGCATGGATTCGCTGAGCACAGCTCTGCGCGAGCTGGGGGGCAGGGTGGAAGATGCAGAACTTAAGCTGGAAGAGCACTCGGAGACACTGATTAAACATACTGCCTTGTTGCAAGAGCTGGAAAAAAAGAACATGGATCTTGAATATAAAATGGACGACCTTGAGAACAGGGGATGTCACAACAATCTCCGGTTTCGCGGAGTCCCTGAAGGGGGAGAAACGGAAGATGTTCTTACGATCACGCAAACCATGTGCGCAACTCTGCTGGGCCAAGAGGTGGGAGAGACACCGGTAGAACTTGACAGAGCTCATAGAGCGTTGGGCCCACGAAAGGACCAGCAGGTGCGTGATATCATCGTGCGCTTTCATAGATATGAAATTAAAGAGAAAATCATGGCTTGTGCAAGAAAGGCGCAGAATTTCAAATTTGGAGGGGCGAAGATTCTGTTATATCAGGATTTATCGCAGTATACCTTGCAACAGCGGCGTCAGATGAGACCAGCCCTGGATGTTCTACTTAAACATCAACTGCAATACAGATGGGGTTTTCCCTTTTCTCTGAACTTTACACTGAAAGGAAGTAAATACCAAGTGCACACACTACAAGAGGCTTGGGAGGCCCTGCACACAGCGGACTTGGTTAGCTCTTCGACTCCACCAGAAGAGATGGCACCTGTGACACGGGCCAAGTTCCAGAACTGGCAGCGTGTTTCCGGACAGGCCAAGAGGGGTAAACCTAGGCGCTGACTGGCTTGAAATGGAAGAGACGCATACAGACTATACACTGGGGTAACTTGTTTAAAGTTCAAGCTGTTTCTGTTTTGTTGCCGGCAGTGCTATAGATTTTGGGATTAAACTATCACCTCAATTCTCCGAGGACAAGCAGGCTGCTTGTTCTCACTGATGGGTGACGTCCACGGCAGCCCCTCCAATCGGAACACTTTCTAGCAAAGTCCTTTGCTAGTCCTCGCGCGCCGATGCGCACCGCGCATGCGCGGCCGTCTTCCCGCCCGAACCGGCTCGTGCCGGCCAGTCTTCTTTTGTCCGCGCTCGGTACGGTCGTGTTTCGCCGTTCGCGCCCCAAAGTTGACCTCGCGCGTCGTTTATCGACTGTGTCTTTCAAAAAAAAAAAAAAAAAGGTGTCGGAAGGGGACCTTTACGGTCTTCTCCCTTCCCATACTTCCAGTTTTTGCCCCGGTAAGTTTTCTTTCGTCGTCGGGGTAGGCCCTATTTAGGCCTTGGTCGAAGTTTTCTTCCCCCTAATTTTTGCGGTGCCTTTTTCGCCATTTCGAGTTTTGATCTCGCCGGCGCGATTTTTCCGCCCATGACATTGAAGTCTTCCAGCGGCTTCAAGAAGTGCACCCAGTGCGCCCGGGTAATCTCGCTCACTGACAGGCACGCGTCGTGTCTTCAGTGTCTGGGGGCTGGGCACCGCCCGCAGGCCTGTAGTCTGTGTTCCCTTTTACAAAAGCGGACTCAGGTAGCGAGATTAGCCCAGTGGAACGTTTTGTTCTCGGGCTCTTCGTCGGCATCGGCACCGGGAGTATCGACTGCATCGACGTCGTCGGCGCCTGGACCTTCATCTTCGCCCCCGAGTGCATCGAGGCATCGGCCCTCTGCATCGGGGCGTCATCGGAAGGCTGCGTCAGCGTCGGTGGTATCGAGACCTCCTCGTCTGCTGATGTCGTCGGACGGTGGTGCTTCGTCTGGAGTGCAGGTGAGGGCTGTCCATTCCCCTGCTGGTGGTGGTGAGCCTTCGGGTGGGTCTCCCCCCACCCTGAGGGCTCCTGCGGTACAGCCCCCCCCGAGACCGACCTCCTTCGGCCTCGGCCCCGAGGAAGAGACGGCTGGATTCTACGTCCTCCTCGTCGGTGCCGGGAAGCTCCGGTGACATGCTTCGTTCCAAGAAGTCGAAGAAGCATCATCACCGGTCTCCTTCCCGTGTCGGCACCGAGAGCTCTGGGTCGCCGAGGGAGTCGGCACCCAGTAGGCATCGGCACCGAGAGGACCACTCGCCCTCTGTTCAAGAGGTGTCGATGCGCTCCCCTTTGGACAGCCCGGAACAGCCTCCACGCCCGGAACAGACTCTGACATCAACGCCTGCATCGACTTCCATGCCTTTTTCTGCAGCCGCTCTGAACGAGAGCCTCCGGGCCGTTCTCCCAGAGATCCTGGGAGAGCTGTTACGCCCTACCCCTCCGGTACCGGGGGTGCTTGCGCCACTGGTACTGTTGAGTGAGGCGCCGGCTGGCCCATTGCCCGGGGTGAGGTCTCCGGCATCGGTACCGCGTGCGGTACCGACTGCGGTCGCCTCCCAGGAAGGCTCCCCGACTACGTCGGCGGAGGGAGCTTCGCCGGCGCGGGCGAGGGAGTCTACCTCTCGACGCTCCCACCGTGGCCGTGGTTCCACGGAGTCGAGCCGGGCACGGTTGCAGACACAGGTCCGTGAACTTGTGTCTGACACCGAGGGTGAGGCCTCGTGGGAAGAAGAGGAAGACATCAGATATTTCTCTGACGAGGAGTCTGAGGGTCTTCCTTCTGATCCCACTCCCTCTCTTGAAAGGCAGCTTTCTCCTCCCGAGAGTCTGTCTTTCGCTTCCTTTGTCCGGGAGATGTCTACGGCCATCCCCTTCCCGGTGGTTGTGGAGGACGAGCCCAGGGCTGAAATGTTTGAGCTCCTGGACTATCCTTCTCCACCTAAGGAAGCGTCCACAGTACCCATGCATCATGTCCTCAAAAAGACATTGCTGGCGAACTGGACCAAGCCATTAAGTAATCCCCACATCCCCAAGAAGATTGAGTCCCAGTACCGAATCCATGGGGACCCAGAGCTGATGCGCACTCAGTTGCCTCACGACTCTGGAGTTGTGGATTTGGCCCTAAAGAAGGCCAAGAGTTCTAGGGAGCATGCTTCGGCGCCCCCGGGCAAGGACTCTAGAACCTTGGACTCCTTTGGGAGGAAGGCCTACCATTCTTCTATGCTCGTGGCCAAAATTCAGTCCTACCAGCTCTACACGAGCATACATATGCGGAACAATGTGCGGCAGTTGGCGGGCTTGGTGGATAAGCTCCCCCCTGAGCAAGCCAAGCCATTTCAGGAGGTGGTCAGGCAGTTGAAGGCGTGCAGAAAATTCCTGGCCAGAGGGGTGTATGACACCTTTGATGTTGCGTCCAGGGCCGCTGCTCAAGGTGTGGTGATGCGCAGACTCTCATGGCTGCGTGCCTCCGACCTGGAGAATAGAATCCAACAGCGGATTGCGGACTCGCCTTGCCGTGCGGATAATATCTTTGGAGAGAAAGTCGAACAGGTGGTAGAGCAGCTCCACCAGCGGGACACCGCATTCGACAAGTTCTCCCGCCGGCAGCCTTCAGCCTCTACCTCTACAGGTAGAAGATTTTTGGGGGGAAGGAAGAGTGTTCCCTACTCTTCTGGCAAGCGTAGGTACAATCCTCCTTCTCGACAGCCTGCGGCCCAGGCTAAGCCCCAGCGCGCTCGCTCTCGTCAGCAGCGTGCGCCTCAGCAAGGCCCCTCGGCTCCCCAGCAAAAGCAAGGGACGAGCTTTTGACTGGCTCCAGCAGAGCATAGCCGACATCCAAGTGTCAGTGCCGGGCGACCTACCAGTCGGGGGGAGGTTGAAAGCTTTTCACCTAAGGTGGCCTCTCATAACCTCCGATCAGTGGGTTCTCCAAATAGTCCGGCAAGGATACACCCTCAATTTGGCCTCAAAACCTCCAAATTGTCCACCGGGAGCTCAATCTTACAGCTTCCAACACAAGCAGGTACTTGCAGAGGAACTCTCCGCCCTTCTCAGCGCCAATGCGGTCGAGCCCGTGCCATCCGGGCAAGAAGGGCTGGGATTCTATTCCAGGTACTTCCTTGTGGAAAAGAAAACAGGGGGGATGCGTCCCATCCTAGATCTAAGGGCTCTGAACAAATATCTGGTCAAAGAAAAGTTCAGGATGCTTTCCCTGGGCACCCTTCTCCCCATGATTCAGGAAAACGATTGGCTATGCTCTCTGGACTTGAAGGACGCCTACATGCACATCCCGATACTGCCAGCTCACAGACAGTATCTGCGATTTCAGCTGGGCACACGTCACTTCCAGTACTGTGTGCTACCCTTTGGGCTCGCCTCTGCGCTCAGAGTGTTCACCAAGTGCTTGGCTGTAGTAGCAGCGGCACTTCGCAGACTGGGGGTACACGTGTTCCCATATCTCGACGATTGGCTGGTGAAGAACACATCCGAGGCAGGAGCCCTGCAGTCCATGCAGATGACTATTCGCCTCCTGGAGCTACTGGGGTTTGTGATAAATTACCCAAAGTCCCATCTTCTCCCAGTGCAGAAACTCTAATTCATAGGAGCTCTGCTGGACTCTCGGACGGCTCGCGCCTATCTCCCAGAGACGAGAGCCAACAACTTGTTGACCCTCGTCTCGCGGGGGCGAGCGTACCAGCAGATCACAGCTCGGCAGATGTTGAGATTGCTGGGCCACATGGCCTCCACAGTTCATGTGACTCCCATGGCCCGCCTTCACATGAGATCTGCTCAATGGACCCTAGCTTCCCAGTGGTTTCAGGCTGCTGGGGATCTAGAGGACGTGAACCACCTGTCCACGAGTTTTCTCGAATCCCTGTATTGGTGGACAATGTGGTCCAATTTGACTCTGGGACGTCCTTTCCAAATTCCTCAGCCACAAAAAGTGCTGACCACGGATGCGTCTCTCCTGGGATGGGGAGCTCATGTCGATGGGCTTCACACCCAAGGAAGCTGGTCCCTCCAGGAACGCGATCTGCAGATCAATCTTCTGGAGTTACGAGCGATCTGGAACGCTCTGAAGGCTTTCAGAGATCGGCTGTCCCACCAAATTATCCAAATTCAGACAGACAACCAGGTTGCCATGTATTACGTCAACAAGCAGGGGGGCACCGGATCTCGCCCCCTGTGTCAGGAAGCCGTCAGCATGTGGCTCTGGGCTCGCCGTCATGGCATGGTGCTCCAAGCCACATATCTGGCAGGCGTAAACAACAGTCTGGCCGACAGGTTGAGCAGGATTATGCAACCTCACGAGTGGTCGCTCAATTCCCGTGTAGTGCGGCAGATCTTCCAGGTGTGGGGCACCCCCTTGGTAGATCTCTTCGTATCTCGAGCCAACCACAAAGTCCCTCAGTTCTGTTCCAGGCTTCAGGCCCACGGCAGACTGGCATCGGATGCCTTCCTCCTGGACTGGGGGGAGGGTCTGCTGTATGCTTATCCTCCCATACCTCTGGTGGGGAAGACTTTGTTGAAACTCAAGCAAGACCGAGGCACCATGATTCTGATTGCTCCTTTTTGGCCGTGTCAGATCTGGTTCCTTCTTCTTCTGGAATTGTCCTCTGAAGAACCGTGGAGATTGGAGTGTTTTCCGACCCTCATCACACAGGACGCAGGGGCGCTTCTGCATCCCATCCTCCGGTCCCTGGCTCTCACGGCCTAGATGTTGAGAGCGTAGACTTTGCCTCTTTGGGTCTGTCAGAGGGTGTCTCCCGTATCTTGCTTGCTTCCAGGAAAGATTCCACTAAGAGGAGTTACTTCTTTCTGTGGAGGAGGTTTGCCGTCTGGTGTGACAGCAAGGCCCTAGCTCCTCGCTCTTGTCCTACACAGACCCTGCTTGAATACCTTCTGCACTTGTCTGAGTCTGGTCTCAAGACCAACTCTGTAAGGGTTCACCTTAGTGCAATCAGTGCATACCATTACAGTGTGGAAGGTAAGCCGATCTCAGGACAGCCTTTAGTTGTTCGCTTCATGAGAGGTTTGCTTTTGTCAAAGCCCCCTGTCAAGCCTCCTACAGTGTCATGGGATCTCAATGTCGTTCTCACCCAGCTGATGAAACCTCCTTTTGAGCCACTGAATTCTTGCCATCTGAAGTACTTGACCTGGAAGGTCATTTTCTTGGTGGCAGTTACTTCAGCTCGTAGAGTCAGTGAGCTTCAGGCCCTGGTAGCCCAGGCCCCTTACACCAAATTTCTTCATAACAGAGTAGTCCTCCGCACTCACCCTAAGTTCTTGCCAAAGGTTGTGTCGGAGTTCCATCTGAACCAGTCAATTGTCTTGCCAACATTCTTTCCCCGTTCTCATTCCTGCCCTGCTGAACGTCAGCTGCACACATTGGACTGCAAGAGAGCATTGGCCTTCTATCTGGAGCGGACACAGCCCAACAGACAGTCCGCCCAATTGTTTGTTTCTTTTGATCCCAACAGGAGGGGAGTGGCTGTGGGAAAACGCACCATATCCAATTGGCTAGCAGATTGCATTTCCTTCACTTACGCCCAGGCTGGGCTGGCTCTTGAGGGTCATGTCACGGCTCATAATGTTAGAGCCATGGCAGCGTCGGTCGCCCACTTGAAGTCAGCCACTATTGAAGAGATTTGCAAAGCTGCGACGTGGTCATCTGTCCACACATTCACATCTCATTACTGTCTGCAGCAGGATACCCGACGCGACAGTCGGTTCGGGCAGTCAGTGCTTCAGAATCTGTTCGGGGTTTAGAATCCAACTCCACCCCCCTAGGCCCATGTTTGTTCTGTTCCAGGTTGCACTCTCAGTTAGTTGGTAAATTTTTTAGGTCAATCTCAGTTATGTCCTCGCCGCTGCGAGGCCCAATTGACCATGGTTGTTGTTTTGAGTGAGCCTGGGGGCTAGGGATACCCCATCAGTGAGAACAAGCAGCCTGCTTGTCCTCGGAGAAAGTGAATGCTACATACCTGTAGAAGGTATTCTCCGAGGACAGCAGGCTGATTGTTCTCACAAACCCGCCCGCCTCCCCTTTTGGAGTTGTGTCTTCCCTTCTCTTTGTCTTGCTACATATGAGACTGGCCGGCACGAGCTGGTTCGGGCGGGATGGCGGCCGCGCATGCGTGGTGCGCATCGGCGCGCGAGGACTAGCAAAGGAGTTTGCTAGAAAGTGTTCCGATTGGAGGGGCTGCCGTGGACGTCACCCATCAGTGAGAACAATCAGCCTGCTGTCCTCGGAGAATACCTTCTACAGGTATGTAGCATTCGCTTTACAGTCACCAGAATTATGTGATATTGGGTGAGTGCGAAGGGGCAAAAAAAAAATGCCGTGTAGAGGGAGGACATGAAGATGAAGAGATGTGTAATAATGATGTTTAGGGCGTTTTGGTAAGTTGAGAGGGATATTTGAATGGGAATGACTGGGAATGATGTTAGAAGTAGGCGGGGGGGGGGGGGGGGGGGGTTGTGCGACTGGGGTGCTGTGAGTGCGGTGAACAGCTTCCTCGAATCCCATCCAGAGGGATAGAGCCTCTGGGTGGTGTCAAAGTGGGAGATGATTGGGGAGGAGGGGGCAGGGAGAGGTAGGGAACCCAGCTTGAGGTGTAGGATGCATACCACTCATAAAGGGGCACGACGAGGTCTGATGTATGTGTTTGCTAACTGCTTTAATAACATAACATAATGGGCACAGATTTGAAAATATTATCCTATAATGTTAAGGGACTGAATATGCCACAAAAGAGGAAGAAACTTTACAGGGAGCTGCTTCAACTTAAACCACATATAGTGCTACTGCAGGAGACGCACTTGCGTCATAAGCACGAACGGTACCTCTCTTGCCCAGGTTATTCAGGAACATACTGTGCATCACCAGGGGCTTCCAAGAAAGGGGGGTAGCGATACTGATTCATGACTCCTTGGCAGCTCGGGTAGAGCAGATTAAAAAAGACCCAGGGGGACGATGCATCTTTCTGCATCTAAGCATGGACCAGGTGAACCTAACACTGGCATCAATTTATGCACCTAACAGTGGACAGGTGGAGTTCTTTACTAGAGTTCGGAACTCCTTGATCTCTTTTGTTAAGGGTTCCCTCATACTGGGGGGCGACTTCAATGCAGTGGTAAACCCTGGGCTGGATCGAACAGAGGCAGCTAGGAGGGAGAGGAACAAAGAATCACAAGCGTTGAAGTCCCTGGCATATTCCCTGGGGCTCTGAACCTGTGGAGACTGACACGCAGAGCGGATAGAGACTACACTTACTATTCGCATGTGCATGATTCATATTCACGAATTGACTATATCTTTTTGGAACACCGCTTTGGTAGAATGGGGCCCAGAAGCTGGCATTGGTAGTGTGACAATATCAGACCATGCCCCAGTGTGGGTTACTTTGCCAAATATTCGACCTGAAATTAAAGACAAGCGATGGACCTTAAACACCAGCTTGTTGCAGGAGAAGGAGGTGGTGGAGGGCTACAGAAAGATGCTAGACGAATATTTGGAGTTTAACGTTGACTCTGGTCCCCCAATGCATGTAGTGTGGGATGCTGTGAAGGCGGTTTCCAGGGGGTATTTCTTGAAGTTGGCCAGTACATGCTCAAGGGCGTGTAAGGCGCAGATAGCAGCCTGTTTTGTGAAGATACATCATCTAGAGCAGCAACATAAGGTTAATATGTCACCACAGGTGTAGCAGGAGTTGTGTAAAGAGCGGCTGAAGCTGGACTCCATATACTCGGAGCAGCTAGCATTGCTGCGAGCTAGACAGGGATTGAGGTACTATGAGTTTGCGAATAAAGCTGGACGCCTCTTGGCAATGCGATTGCTTAGACATCGAGTGGATAGAATGATCAAACAAGTGAGAGATGCTAAGAGTGACCTACTGTGTAAAGCTAATCAAATTCGTACACGATTTCGAGAGTTCTTCCAAGCCCTCTATGAACAGGAGATTAATCCTCCTTTGGAATCTATTGAAAAATATCTGCAAGACAGTGAGCTCTCTCCACAGGGAAATGTTGGAACAACCGGTCACTCCACAGGAGGTTCTAGAAGCCATAGGTGGTATGCCTTCTTGTAAGTCCCCTGGACTCGATGGCTTTCCTAACGAATTTTACAGGAAGTTTGCGCCCGAGCTGGCTCCATTGCTTGCGGAACTGTTCAATCAAGTGCGGGTCGGGGGGACTTTGCCTCAAACAATGCTTGAAGCCTGGATAGCAGTGATACCTAAGCCAGGTAAAGATCAGGGAGAGTGTGGCTCTTACAGACCTATATCTGTGCTAACTGCAGATGTTAAAATACTGGCAAAGGTGCTGGCAAACCGGTTGGCACCTTTGTTACCGACACTAATACACCCTGATCAAGTAGGCTTTGTATCTCACCGAAAGGCGATGGATAATGTTAGGCGCATGTTGGACCATGTATCTGGCAAAGAGAATTGTAGACCCTTATGTCTTCTCAGCTTAGATGCTGAGAAGGCTTTTGATCGGGTCCACTGGTCTTTCATGTACAAAGTGTTGGAGCGCTTGGGATTTGGCATAAATTTTCGAGGGTGGATACAGGCGTTTTACAACTTGCCTAGAGCCTGTGTTAAAACTAATGGAGGTCATTCTGACTCATTTACCTTGTACAGAGGCACACGACAGGGATGCCCCCTTTCCCCTCTATTATTTGCGTTGATTATGGAGCCTTTTGCTTCTAGGATAAGCCATGACCCAGAGATATCGGGGGTCCCAGTGGGTGGAAGAACACATAAAATTGCATTGTTTGCAGAAGATGTCCTGCTCTACATGACTAGACCTTTGTCAACATTCCCTAGACTTCTTCAGCTTATTGAGGAATACGCTGCAGTGTCTGGGTTTAAAGTTAACATGGCAAAATCTGAGGCTCTCAATGTTACAATGCCCACTGAAACAGTGGCTGAGTTAAAGGCGTCGTTCCCATTTCGATGGGCTCGTCGGCACATTAGATATCTGGGGGTAAATTTGACCTCGACTCTATCGGAACTCTTTTTGGCTAACTATAAAGAGTTGGTTAAAGTCATTGCTGCGGATATGGAGAGATGGAGCGAGCTGGAGACCTCCTGGTTTGGCTGGATAGCTATTATTAAGATGAACGTGCTGCCTCGTCTCCTATATTTATTCCAAGTGCTGCCTGCGATGATGCCCAGGCGATTTCTTGCTTCCATACAGGATCATATTGTGCGCTTCGTCTGGGCAGGAAAATACCCAAGATTGTCACGTGCCCTGTTGTACCAAGATCGGAAAAGGGGAGGGCTGGGGGTTCCGAACCTCCATTGGCTCAGGGGAAGGCAGCTATAGAATGGTACCAAGACTACCCAGACCGGCAGTGAGTGCACATTGAACAACAATCTTTGGGGCCTACGCCGTTGGGGGCGCTTATGTGGCTGCCGAAGCCCTTTCGTCGTATGAAGGAGGGGGTGTGCTCTTCAGTGGAGGTTACTCTACATTATTGGGATAAATTGTTTCAAGGGGGCCACTGTGAACTCTCTCATTTGGCCCCAATCGCATACAATCCCTTGTTCTTGCCTGGGACTATAAAAGGGGTCTTTACCAGATGGTACGGAGAAGGGTTGCGTACATGGGGCCAAATGTTTGACGGCACTACCCTGCTTAGACAAGCAGTCCTTACAGCAGAGTTTCCTGGGGTGAAAGGGGATGAGTTTGCATACTGCCAATTGTCACACTTCCTCCGCACTGCGGCAGTGCGCCTGGTGATCCAGAAGGAAAAAACTCCCCTAGAGGTGATTTGTGAAAGATCCACCACTTCTCGTGGCTTGATTGGTAGCCTATATGGGTGTGTCAGCGCACAGGTCCCGATCTACAGTACTCATAGGAGGGGATGGGAAAAGGAATTGGGAGTGACATTGGGTGATCGAAGATGGGAGAGAATTGAGAGAGAGGTGATGGGTGTCTCCACGTATGTACCACTTAAAGAGAATGCAGTAAAAGTACTATTCAGATGGTACCTAACGCCGGATCGCCTCGGGCGCATATACCCGACTCTGTCGGGCCTTGTGCTGGAGGGGGTGTGGTATGCGTGGCACCATGGGGCACATCTGGTGGACCTGCCGTAAAGTTAAAGCATTTTGGAGGGTGGTTCATAATAGGATGTAGAATTGGTTGGGGTCTTCTATCCCATGGGCCCCAGAGGTGTTCCTTTTCCCCACAAAAGTGGCTAGGTTAAAGCCCTGTCAACATCAGCTGTTGAAGCAGGTGACAAGTGTAGCCCGTGTGGTAATTGCTCAACACTGGAAACAACCGGGGATACCATCAGTTATGAAATGGCATAACAAATTGAAATATGTGTGTGAGATGGAAAGGCTGATAGCAGTTCGAAAGCATCAGACACATAAATGGCATATGGTATGGAAGCTTTTTATTGATGATGCAAACACTGTTTAGATCGTGAGTGCTGTTTGTGAGTTTCTGGAAATCTGTCATGGTTCATCAGTTGGGTGGGTAGAGAGGGAGAGGGGAGGTTGGGATAGGGAGGGTTCAAGAAAAAGGAGGGTCGTTAACTTTGAAAACTCTTATAAATATTGAAGTTACTAACAGATGCAAAAAGATGCTACGTTATATTGAAGAGCTGTACTACATGGTATTAATGCTATCTGGATTTAGATGTGATAATGTATTTACAGTTTGTAAAATCTTGCATCTTGTAAAGAGTGCATTTTCAATAAAGACTTCTTATAAATTAAAAAAAAAAAAAAAAAAGGTGCCGGTACACCATACCGGCACAAAAAAGCACTGCATAATGGATGATGAAAGATAAAGATCTGTAAAAGCTATCCAGTCTGCTCAGCAAGAAAAACTCATAGCATAAGGTATGATGCAATACTGCATATGTGTACTTGATCTTGATTTGTCTCTGTTATTTTCAGGGCACAAACCATAGAAGTCTGACCAGCACTGGCTTTGCTTCCCAATTACTAGAGTTGCCATCTAAGCACCTCTAAGTTTGTTTGGTTCCATTTCCATACAGGGTTCCTTTGTGTTGACCACACACATTTTTGAATTCTTTTACCATTTTCATCTCCACTGCCTCTGTGAAAAAGGTACTTCCTGACGTTATTCCTGAGTTGGCTTCCTGCAACCTCAATTCATGTCCTCTAGTTTGCCACCTTCCTGTCTCTGGAAAAAGTTTGTATATTAGTACCTTTCAAATATTTGAATGTCTGTATCATATCACCCCTGTCTCCTTTCCTCCAGAGTGTGCATCTTCATGTCATCAAGTCTCTCTTCATGCGTCTTGTGGTTCAAACCCCATACCATTTTCGTAGCTTTTCTCTGAACGGCTTCAAGTCTTTATGTCCTTAGCAAGATATGGCTTCCAAAACTGAACACAATGCTCTAAGTGAAGCCTTACCAACGACTTGTACAGGGGCATCAACGACTTCTTTCTTCTACTGGTTACACTCCTCTGTATGCAGCTTAGCATCTTTCTGGCCATGGCTATCACCATGTCACATTGTTTCGTTACCTTGAGATCCTCAGACAGCATCATCACAATGTCCCTCTCCCAAGCTGTGCTTACCAATTTCTCGCCTTCTATTTTGTATATCTCCTTTGGATTTCTGCAGTCCAGGTGCATCACACTGAACTTCGCATTAAATTTTAACTGCCAGACCTTTGACCATTCTTCTAATTTTTAGAGATCTCTTCTCATGGTTTCTTTTCCCTCTAGAGTATCCACTCTGTTGGTGATCTCCGTGTCATCTGCGGAAAGACAAAGTTTTCCTTCTAACCCGTCAGCAATGTCTGTCACAGATATATTAAACAGAATCGGCCCCAGTACTGACCCATAAGGCACTCCACTGCTTACCTTTCTTTCTTCTGAGGGAATTCCATTTACCACCACCCTCTGTAGTTTGTCGGTCAACCAGTTTCCAATCCAGTTCACCACTTTGAGTCCTAAGTTCAGCCCTCTCAGCTTCTTCATGAGTGTTCCATGAGGAACCATATTGAAGGCTTTGCTGAAATCCAAGTAGATTATATCAAGGTCTTGTCCTTATCCTATTCTATTCTCAGCATTCTCGTTTGTATCACCAAGGAATCTAAGCGAGTTGAAATAATAATCAAACAGTGTAGACAATACAGAATGTGCCCAAATCACAAGTTAAAATACTTATTAAATAAGACGGTTTTCAAGGCCTTGTGGAAATTCCAATATTCTGACAATGTTCGTATTTAAATTGGGATATCATTCCAAATTTTACTAGATCAATATACAAACAAACTATCAAGAAAACGTTTATAGCGAACATTTTTAGCGGTTGGAAAACCTAAACTCAGTGTGGAATAAAAATGTGATGATTTCCGCAGTTCTTTGGTCACGCAGTCAAAATAATCAGATTCATTTGGCAGGATTTTCCTTTGGTTAAACCATGTTGCCTCAGTTCCTGCAACCTGATGGATTCTAGAAAGTTAACTCTTTTTTCAGCAGTGACTCCCATTATTTTTCGTACCACCAGCACAAGGCTTACTGGTTAGTAGTTTCCCACTTCTTCCCTGTCCCTGCTTTTGTGACCACATCCGCTCATCTCTAATTCCACGGAACCTCTCCCATCTCTAAATATATATTAAATAAGTCCTGAAGAGGTCCTGCCAGGATTTCTCTGAGCTCCCTCAGTATTCTAGGATATATCCCCTCTGGCCCCATAGTTTTTGTCCACTTTCAGATTTTCAAGTTATTTGTAAACAGTTTCTTCCATGAGAGGTGAAATATCCACTCCATTCCCAGATTTACCCTCAGCCGCCAACCATGGTCCTTTACCATTCCTGTGGAAAGAGGCACAGCTTATAGAGATTTCTAAAATAGGAAGATTGAACTTCTGCTCATAGTTACTTTGAAATCTCATGTCTGTCTTTGCAGTGGCTATGTAGTGGTAACAGCCAGGAGACTTATGTAGCTACACCACTGGACAGCAGATCCTGTGTGATAAGGCTTGAGCAAATGGCCCTTCAAGGACAGACTACGTTTTAAAGGAAGAGCTAAATAAATTGATGAAGTACTTAATGGGAGTCTAAGCTTCAGACTGTAGAGTGCAAACATGGGGATGATTTTTGTATAATTATTTGCAGCCCAGGCCTGAGACTTTGGTTCAGGCTCCAAAATGAGAGAAAAGCTTGCAGGCCTGTGTAACTCTGATTTGACCTCCAGTGTTGTAGCACTGCAGAGAACAACAGGAAAGCACAAGGGTGGGGGTCTAACTGACAGAGTGACGTTGTGTTCAGCAACATGGTGGGAAAGGAAGGGTTTGTGGTCAGTACAGCCAGGTGTAAGGGAATTGCAGAAGTTTGTGGTTAAGCAAGCTAAAGATGAGAACATGTTCACAAGATAAAGCTACTCATTAGCATAGGCCAATCAGTGCTAACCATGACATTAACATAGATCCAATCAGATGTGCTTACTGTGATATTACCCATATCCCGAGTAAACCTATAAAAATTAGCGTACTTCCTGCTTCAAGTTAGAGAGGGGCGGCCACGGCTACTCTCTCTCCATGGGAAACAGCTGCAGCACCCCAGAATTGGCTAAAAACCCAATTGCTTTCCCATGAATACCTTTGAGTGATAAAATATATCACATAAGACTAAAACCCAGATAGCACCTGGAATATAATTGCAACTGGGCAATTATATTCCTACAACCATTTGATTGTACATGCCACTTGTATATTATTTGGTGTCTTTGGTAAGTAAATAAATGTATAACCTTTGGAACTGTACTATCTCTCCTTCTCTTTATTAATATCTGTTAATAATCCCTTGGTTTGATTAAACAATAAGTGCACTATTCTGTTCAGGGATGGAGTCAGTTTTGGGATGCAATCAGCCTTCTCGAGGTTCTCTCTGGTACTAGACAGCTGAACTGCAGTACCAGGCAGAACCTAGGGGATAATTAACCCCAATAAAATTCATTTTTGAGATGCCAGGTAGTATAGTCTTGTGGTGGGGTGTGCCTAGCAGTTACACGCACAGGTTATAGAATATTATCAGTTACACACCTGACAGCAGTTAGGTGTGAGCATTTACACTAGCCATTGAGCTAGTATAAGTGCTGAGTCCTAAAGCTAGGCACATAACTGCAGACTTACATTAGTGTTTTAATTGCCGATACAGAATTTGCACTTAGCACGCATCATTCTGGCACCTAACTTTAGGCAGCCTGTAAAGAATTACTCCTAATTGACTTAATGTTCATTAATTTATAGACTGAACTAAACGTTCTTAAGATATACTACCAAACTGAGTATGCACTAATGAATGTATATCTCTAGTGTTATATTCCAAAGGAAGCAAGACTACATGGTCCCCAATTGAGAATGATTACTGCATTGACCCAACTGGGGAAAAAAAATCCCAAGTAGTGTTTGTGAAAGCTTGTGGTGGTGGAGCATGGTTAACTGCACTGGAGAGAGAAAGGAGTGAGAGAAAACACCTAGATCCAAAAAAAGGGGGAAAATAGGGTACTGAGCTGACTTGAAGGAGGCAGCATACCAACTGTTCTGTGGCACAGAGCAATGTGGTTCTTTCATAGCAGAGTATCTGAAGTGTAGAAGAGAAAACATGAAGGGTTATGGTGTGCTACAGGAACACCCAGGTTGAGATTTCCTGTCTAAGTCTTGGAAGGATTATTATTTTTTTTTTGGTTGGGGGGGCAGTGGCTTCTGCTGGCCGATTAGTGGTGCAGTGTGTGTGCCATTTAGAGGCATGCCATCTGGCTTCGGGTTGCTTGTGTTACTGGTGATGAGTGGAAATAAGACCATTAGATAAAGAAAAGAAATACAGCAGATTAATAGGTCATTTGACACAAGTTGAGTATGACTATTATAAACTGAATTTGCTCTAGATTACAATGATTCATTGTATAGATGGATCATTTATATGAAATTTTGAGGTAAGGTTTCATCCCTCCCCCGGTATTTACTCTTTAATTCTGGACGTTCTACAAGCATTTTTTCATGGGACTTTGAAAAGAATTAATGTTGCTGCTTAAGCACAGAATAGGAGGCATGGATCACCAACTAGCTTATGGGTATGCTTTAAACAAGGCTTGATTTCTCTTCTTTTCTCTTTTATGTCTGCAGGCCAAACAGAGTCTTGGAAAAGTACTCCTTTGCCCGACACACACTACTTCAAACTCTCCACCAGGTGTAAAGACATGCTGTCATGTGAGCTGTTACGGACAGAAACTTTGCAGTGTAGTTGATAGGACAAAGGAGATGATGTGGAAGATGTTGATGTTTATGAAAACAGCTGGACTTTGCTTTCTTTCACCACCACCTCCCGAAGAAGCAGTCTTCCTGCTTTATGCCATTTTCCATACAGAAGGCTGCTTATTGTCTCATTTTTGGGTGTTTTTTTTTTTTTTAAGGATTTCTTTTCTGAAAAAGATATGGCTTGCAGGCTTAGTTCTTCCTATGTTACATGAAAGGCCATGATCATTGAGAAGGCCATCATTTTTTAAAAGGTGACATGAATTTGCTCTGAGCTGCTTTTCAATGATGCTGATTGGATTACATAACTGTTTTTCTCCCTCTAGAGTTGCTCTTTTCAAACATCAGAAGGTTTTTTTTTTTTTTTTGCATTTGCAGCAGTAGCTGGGGGTGGACTGCCATCTTGTTCTATACAGGCAGACAAATCAAATAATACACTCCATGTTTGTAGTGGGTGACTCTCCCCTCTTTCCGTTTCTCGTTCCTCTTTGATTCTAGTACTGTAATCCTGGTTATTAAGAAGACCAGTTCAAACCCTTACTCCTCCTCCCCTTCCTTTAGAGCTTCCGTTCTCACACAGAATCCCTGTTGACATGAGTTATTAGACTGTAGTGTTCCACCTAGTTCCTTCAGGCCCTCTGGAAGGGCATGCACTGACCATGTTTTAGCTTACTATGTGTGTCACCTTGTTGAATATTAACCAGTTGAAATGACAACTGACCTTATTGTGACTTGGGTTCAAAATGGCATCTTCCGTGGCTAATAATTTGTAGTTTTCAAGGGAGTTTCATTCAATTATGCAAGGTGACATTTGTGGGGATGCCACACTTCTGTCTCAAAGGCAAGTAGGTCCCAGTGAAATTGGAATGCCAAGGCTTTCATGTTCATACCTGGCTGTTAATTACTATAAAACAAAATATTTTGCTGGCATGAGGTACCAGTACTGAGCAATAAATTCACTTGTGCTCTCTGGTTCCTGCTTTATTTATAAAACAAGATTATGCTGAGAAGCAGGCATCAGTTAAAAAACAAAACACAACTGTATTTGTTAAAAATTCACACTTCATCACATCTGTAAAAAGTCAAATTTTTGTGTACAACAAGCTTCTGTTTCCTTAATTGATAATGTCATGCATTTTTGTTTCATATATGATTGTACAGTATTTTATTTTTAAACTTAGAAAATTTTCCTAATTCCAAGCAGAGTAAATGTAGTCCATTGCTTTTTGTACATTTGACCTACAAGGTCAGACAAACTAGTTGTGACAGGTGCTGAAAAAAATCAACTTTAAAAAAGTGAGGCAGAGGTAGCATAATCTTCATTTATTCTGATTTAAAGTCCCTCCTGTTCCTATGTTTCCAGTGTGTGGCTAGGTTAAGACCTAAGAAATGCTGACTGTATGAAACATTGAACTAGATTATTCTGTCATGGGGCTACAAAAAAATAAAAACTTAAAACTAAGATTTTGTATTATTTAAAGAAAATCAGGTTTTGTATTGTAAAACTTTGTACTGTTTGACCTTTTCTGGAAGGAAAAGACTGTTTTCGTTGACCCAGCCACCCTTTTCGTTGACACTGGCCACCCTTTTATAAGCAGCTGGTTTCTTGGCAGGGTTAGTAGTTTCCTGAGTCAGCTCGTGTTCCGTTTCTACACATGCTTTCTAATAAGGAATCAACTTGCTCCAAAATGGCACTTAGATCATATGCAGCAGTTATAAGGAGCCTCTGTCCCTCAGAAGAGTCCCTAGCTGAAGCTGAATTAAGTCTCAATGAGTCTCCATTACTCTGCTTGATCAGTGCTATCATGCTTGCCATTATGGATTTGTATATATGTATAAAGCTGAGAAATTAAGCACTTCAGTACATAACTGGGCTTTCATGAGCATTAGGGATAGCAATCTGTCCAGATGAATTATAAATCAGCTTTAGTGAGGTTTTAAATGGATTCTACTACTACTACTATTTAACATTTCTATAGCGCTACAAGGCATACGCAGCGCTGTACACCATACACAATAGTGGTGCTTTTACTGTTCCTTTTTTAAGCTTGGTCTGGCAGTTTCATCCTGTTTGAGTTTCTGTCTCAGGTGCAGCTGGCTTGTGCCCTGGTTGCAGTACTACTGAGGCAGTGGGCAAAAGAAATTGATTAATTCTGAGAAATCATATTAAGGGTTAATTCTGTTTAAAGGTGCTCAAATACTATTTTAACTCTTCAGCCCTGCAAGTGAAGGAATGCAAGCTGGATTTAATTTACTTCAATGTCTAGCTTGGCTAAGCTAAAGGTTAGAAAGGTCAGCGACAGAAACTTCTTTCACCCTTTGTGAGTGATGGATTGCTAATGTTAGCACACACATCTGTATACCATTAAATCTTGAGGGGATACTATTATGAATGAACAAAGCATGAGCCAGACATACTGTAGTTTAAAGCTGGTGAAATAATTTTAGAAGTTCTTGATATGTAGATTCTA
The DNA here is from genome assembly GCF_901765095.1 of Microcaecilia unicolor. Lineage (NCBI taxonomy): Eukaryota > Metazoa > Chordata > Amphibia > Gymnophiona > Siphonopidae > Microcaecilia > Microcaecilia unicolor. The sequence continues at coordinate 383,890,906 of NC_044031.1, forward strand.
GATATTCTTGAATTCTGATTTCTGTGTATTTTAGAATATGTATTATAAGGATGCTTATTTTAGAATATGTTTTTCTGTGTAATTAATACGTTTTGTTTCTGTGTAGAATGTCTGTTAAATTCTGTATTACTCTTTGTCTGACGTTTCAAACAAGGACTGTAGTTGAAGAGATCAGCATATGGTTTGACTTAGCCATAGTCCTGGCTGGTTTGATGTATGAAGCTGATAGGTGAAAAGAGGTCAGGACTAGTCAGCTCTCTTCTCCTTGATTAATTATAGGTAAATGTAGGAATGGGTCTTGAAAGTAATAACTGATATATATGCTATTAAGTAAGACTGGCTCTTGACCCCTTAATGAATGCCAGAGTTCAGTTAGCAGTTAGTACTAGGAATATGAGAAATTAATCATAATGACATGCAGGAGTTCTGGAGCCCAAATGTCTGGCGTAAGGGGCCCCAGGTCACAGGTCAGTTTAGGATGTCTGGAACCTATGTAACTGATATTTTTAAAGTAATGATTGGCTGAGGCAAGGTAACCAATCTATTCTTTACCATCTGGAAAGTAAGGGGGGCTAAGAGGGGGCTTAGGACTGTATTTAAGTGGGAGCAGAAGCAGCTTACGTCAGAAAGAGAGCAGAAGGAACAGACAGAGGAGAAGAGAGCTGAAGAGGACAGACAGAAGCCATAACATCCAGAGAGCTGAGAGAGAGAGAAGAGAGCTAGAACTGATGTCCTGCTTTGTTTGCTGGCAAATAAAGAAGATTTCTCCCTCATTCTGGTGTGTGCTGCTTGACTCCTGAAGTACCACAGGTTCTGCTAACAATAGGGGTAATTCATGCATCAATTCCTGCAACACTACGTGCCTTTCTTCACAATTACCAAGGCCTTTTTCCATTTTAAATGACTGCTGTCAAGCTCAGGCATTGTATTGGAAATCCTCTTAAAGTTGCTCCTGCTGGCCCTTGCCACAGTTGCATGTTAGAACCAGTCAGTAAATACTGCTGTAGTCTGCTTGGTGGTTCTTATCCTGTGGGCTATGATTGCTGCCTCCATTGTTATTCCCACTGTCTCATGAACTGTAGAGTAGAGCAGTGCCTCTTGAGTTTTCTGTTCTTAATCACGTGCATGGTTAAAGGTCCTTACTCTCACCTTGCTGTGTGATAGCAGTTGTTCCCCAAAGACAAACAGGATATTATATTCTCACATGTGAGTGACATCATCCAACAGAGCCCCACATAGGAACAGGTTTGAGAGCGTTCACTAGGCATGTGTGTGTATCATCCACCCACCACCGCCTTGGGCCTAGCCAGTCATCAGTTTTCCACAGAGCATAACGGTTGCACTCTCCTGGTGCTTACTGTTAACTTGCCTGTATTTAATTTGTTGAGGCGATTTCTGCCACTGTTTCAGTTTTTCATTTGTTTAAGTCCTGACACTGTCATGTGAAGTCTCTTTTTTTTTCCCCTGATGGCCACTTTAGTTAGGATTTTCAGATGTTTCATTTGGCCCTCCCTTCAGCTCTCCTTTTCCAGCACAACAAAAAAAAGGAGAAGGAAACAGGTTTGTTGGAGAGCATGGGACAGAGTATCAGTCCTGAACCTTTCTCATCTGTGGTAAAACTTGTGGAGACTGTGAGCTTGGGGGTGGGGGGGAGCAGCTAGCAGTGGTAAGTCTGACTAACATTTAACTCGGAACCGCTTGGAGGGCTGTAAGTTCTACTTGGTGCAGGGGAGAGATCCTAACTCACCGCTTGGGACAGTTGGGGTGAATGGCAACTGCCGTGGAGGCAGTTAAGAGGTGTTCCAACTGTGGGAGCCACCGGCTGGAGTCGTGGCATTGCAGTGCGTGGGAATCCCACAGGATGCGGAGGAAACGGTCAGCAGCAGCACATATTTGGATTTGGCTCAGCATCCGAATATACCATGACTTTGGGCACTCTGGCAGGGCCAGTGCACGTTTTGGTGCAGGAGAGTGTGGGAACAAGTGCTATTTTGTTGGTGCTGGTTGACAGTGAGGAGTAGCCTCTGTCTAATCACATGCAGAGCACAGCCCATCAGAGCATTCAGCTGCATTGGGATCTTTGTTTTCTCCGGAGTTTATATTGCTCTTACGTCAGGCCTGTTTACTGAAGCAGGGATAGTCAGAGTTGCTGAAAGGTGCTTCAGTTTCTTGCCCTGCTGCCCCTCTGGCTCATAAGAGATCTCGTTTAGACCTCCAGGAATGGGCAGATGAGACTCTCTGATTCTCCCTTCTTATCTGATGTGGCCTCCAAAAGCCATCATTGAAGGATCTGTTAGAGAAGGGAGATGATCCTAAAGTACTGAGGTTGTTTCATAAAGAGGAGCTCAATACTCTTATTCCTTAGCATCCCTCCAGACCGGCAACTGATGGGTTATGCACGTCTTCCAGCAGGTGGAGACTGAAGACTAAATAACCAATAAGAGCCCTGGCCATTTGTAACTAGACTCAGTATTATCAGTCTCCAGCAGGTGGAAGGTGGCGAGCCCTTTCAGTCTCTTTTATTTCTTCTGTAATTTAAAAAAAAAGGGGGGGGGGGGGGAATAGCAATATTTTCTTTCTTTTATGCATTGAGAAGTGACTTTGTTATTCTGTGCTCCGGAGTCTCTTTTGTGTCTGGAGCCTGACATCCGCGGGGGTCTCACTCAAGCCTTAGGGGTGTCACATGGGCGGCCGGCCCCCTCCTCCCTTAGTCTCCCTGCTTCTTTGGCTTTGCAGGTTGTTAACCAGCCTTCAACTCTTCAGGACAAGAGTGTTAAGGCTTTGGGAGAGGCAACCCCTTTAAAAAAAAAAGCCAAATTTAACAAACAGCTTGAGCACATCTTTTCCAGGTGCGACTGAGAAGGGCAGCTCTGTGTCCGCCTCGGTTGGCGGCTGTTGTGTCGGGAGTGCGTTCTGTTGTTTTTAAAAAAAAAAAACCACGCCACCGTTCTTCCTCAGTGCTATGGCCGAGAAACTTATGCGCTGCTCTGTTTGTCTTCGACGCAGTCTGGCAGCCTCAAGAGTATGTAAATTTTGTATGGCGGTCGATGTGGCTGTGGATGCTGGTCCCTCCAGAGTTGTTTTGATGGCGCTGCCTGCGACCACAGTGGCTTGGGATTTGGGTGGTTCGGGTGTGCCGGTGCCCGGAGCGGTGGGAAATGTCACCATTTTGTCTTAGGCTGTCTCGGCCGACAGACCTGCTGATTTTCAGTACCCTATGTTAGATCAAGCAGTTTTTCCACTCTCTGTGCCCTTGGAAGGGCTTCCCGCCAGAATTTGTTTTACAATTGTATAAAGCTTTTCTCCTGCAAAAGTCTAATCCACTTCCAGTGCCTTTGAATCAGAACTTAGACAGTCAACCCCTGCCTGCTAAGCGTCCCAGGGAGACTTGGGACCCAGAAGATAATCTGATCCAGATCAGGACATGCCTGCTTTGGAGAGTCCAGATTTTTGGGGGGAGGAAATGCTTCCTGTGGATCCCATTGCATTGGAACCCAAGGGAGAGTCCTTGCTCCCAGAGAGGATCCTTCCATAGTCCGAATTTTCCACAAAGAAGATTTGCAGGTATTTTAGTTCATCCCAACCTAGACGATTGGCTGATAAGAGCAAAGTCATATCAAGAGAGCCTGCAGGTTACATATCGAGTGGTCCAATTTCTGCAATCCCTTAGTTGGGTGGTCAACTTTCTTAAGAGCCACCTAGTCCCTTCTCAGTCCCTCGAATATCTAAGAGTTTCCTTCGACACGGTTCAGGACAGAGTGTTTATTCCCCAGACCAGGATCTGTAAATTGCAGGCCCAGATTCAAGCCTTTCTTCAAATATCGGTTCCCTGCACGAGGGATTATCTTCAGGTGCTGGGCTCAATGGCAGCAATGATAGAGGCAGTGCTGTGGGCTAGAGCACACATGAGGCCTCTTCAGAAGTGTCTTCTTCCCAGATGGTCACCACAGAGACATTCCCTAATGGCGAAATTGCCTCTGAGAACCCAGGAACGTAGCAGTCTGCATTGGTGGCTTCGGATATCCAGTCTGTCCAGGGGAATGCCTCTGGATCTGCCACAGTGGACAGTAGTCATGACGGATGCCACTGGGGGCTCACTGTCTCTGGCAAAAATGCTCAAGGTCTGTGGTCTTGCCAGTAGGCCTTCTGCTCAATCAACCTCTTGGAAACCAGGGGGGTTGGCTTTGGAAGCCTTTCGTTCTCTGATCTTGTTGGACAAAGCCACGGCGGTGGCGTATGTCTATCGCCAAAGGAGAACAAAGAGTCGTTGCTTGGAGCAGGAAGCAGTACAACTCATAGTTTGGTGGAGAGCTATCTGGTTGCCATCTCAGCGTCGCATGTAGCAGGGATAACGAATGTTCAGGCAGACTTTCACAGCCGTCATACTGTGGACCCGGAGCCCTCAGAGCACAGGCATTTCAAGCAGTTGTGGATCGCTGGGAAGAGCCTGTCATGGATCTATTCGCCTCAAATCTAAATACAAAAGTGCCTCAATACTTCATTCGCACAAGAGACCCCAAGGCAATCGGGGTGGATGCTGTTCTTCAGGCCTGGCCGTCGGGTCTTCTTTATGCCTGTCCTCGGCCTCTCCTGGGGCGTCTTATTCAAAGAATTGAAACACAAAAAGGTCTCGTAATCTTGATAGCTCTGGATTGGCCTCACAGACGTGGTATGCCGATCTCATGCGCCTTCTAGCCGGTCCTAGATTCTCACGGACTCTTAGTTCTGGGTCCGATGTTTCTTCTAGACCCAACTGGATTTTGTCTTTCGGCTTGGCCCTTGAGCGGGCTAAGTTGATGAAGCAAGATTTTTCCGCTAAGGTAATTGCCATGATGCTTCGTTCGCGTCATCGTTCTACTTCTCTTAATTATATCAGAACTTGGCAGGTGTTCAAGGCATGGTGTTCAGATAGACCCATTTCCCCATTTCCTCATTTCGGGCTTCAGTGCCAAGATCTTGGAGCAGGGACTGTCGCTTCATGTTCAAGTGTACAGCGCTGCGTATGTCTAGTAGCTCTATAGAAATGATAAGTAGTAGTAGTTCTTGTAGCAGGGTTTTGATAAAGGCTTGATGCTCGCTTCTTTAAAAGTGCAAAAAGCAGTGCTCACGTGTTTTTGAGGGCGCATTCGGGGTGAGGGTTTGGCTAGCCATCTGGACATTTTCTGGTTCCTTCAGGGTTCAAATCTTCTCTTCCTATGGTGATCTTTCCAGTTTAGGATTTGAACTTGGTCCTATCGGTTCTTACAAGGGCACCTTTTGAACCCTTGGCTTCCTGCTGTCTGAAGGATTTAAGACTGTCTTTCTCGTAGCCGTTACCTCGGCTAGAAGAGTTTCAGAACTGCAGGCCCTTTCTTGTCGTTCTCCATTTGTGGAGTTTTCTAAGGATTGGGTTGTTTTTTGTTTTTTTTTTTATTACATTTGTACCCCGCGCTTTCCCACTCATGGCAGGCTCAATGCGGCTTACATATTGTATACAGGTACTTATTTGTATCTGGGGCAAAGGAGGGTTAAGTGACTTGCCCAGAGTCACAAAGAGCTGCCTGTGCCTGAAGTGGGAATCGAACTCAGTTCCTCAGTTCCCCAGGACCAAAGTCCACCACCCTAACCACTAGGCCACTCCTTTCTTCCTAAGGTTTTGTCTCGCTTTCACTTGTCTCAGTCAGTAGTTTTATCTGTTTTGGGTTCTTCCGGTTTGTAGGAGCAGCGCCATTTACAGTGTTTGGATGTCAGAAGACTTCTGAAGCACTATGTGAAAACCTGTTCTGGAGAGTGTAAAGGCACATTCAACCAGAGGCCATGCTGCATCGTAGGCAAAGTGTTTTCTGGTGCCTCTTTTGGAGATTTGTAAGGTGGCTATGTGGTCCTCCTTGCATTCATTTTCTAAGCATTACCAGTTGGATGTCCAGTGTTGTCAGGAGGCAGTTTTTGGCACAAGCGTTCTCACGGTGGGATTGCTAGGGTCCCTCCCATGACTGTACTGCTTTGTAAGTTCCCATCAGTTGCATTCTGGGCCGATCCAGAGGGACGCTAAGGAAGGAGAAATTAGATCTTATCTGCTAATTTGCTTTCCTTTAGTCCCTCCAGACCAGCCCAGATCCCTCCCAGTTATTTTTTTCATTGTCGTTTTGTTTCTGTCACTAGAGCTGCTTTGCGAAATTGCGCTCTTGTGCTTAAGAACTAGATAAATAATTTTAACAAAAAACCTTTTTGGTTCAGATGCATTATTTTAAGAGACATATGTTCTTTAGTAGTATGTCCTGGGTGGCAGCTGAAGTTTTCCGGGGGCACAGAATGAGCGGTCTTCTTCTCCTTCTTTGTTAAAATAATACTGAGTTTAGTTACAGTTGGCCAAGGCTCTTATTGGCTCTTTCTAGAGTCAGAGGTTTCAGGCTCTACCTGCTGGAAGGTGTGCACAACCCATCAGTTGCATCCTGGGACGGTCCAGAGGGACTAAAGGAAAGTAAATTAGGTAAGATCTAATTTCTTCCTTTCTGAGGCACTGGTAGTTCCATCTTCGTCAATCATGAGAGGGCTTAAAGGTCTTTCTGATGCATCCAGACATTCAGGACCTGATTATTGCAGAATGGGTCTCACCGGATACGGGACTGAGAGTGGGAAGAGCCATGGAAAGAGAAAGTTAACTTGCATCTCCCCAGGGTGGACTCCCTTGTTACGGTGGTGACTAAGAAGACCACCTTGCAAGATAGGAAGCTAGAAGGCTTGTTGAAACATGCGTTTGAAGAGGCCTCTTTGGGTCGTCAAGCAACAGTGTGTGGCAAGAGCATGTCTGAAGTGGCATCAGCAGTCAGCAACACAAGACGGGCACCATAACACCCAGCTAGAAGCAGGGTTGACCTGTTTGGCGGATGTTATTTATGACATGTTCCAAGTTGTGGCATTGAGCATCAGATGTAGCATCAAAGTTATGTCTAGTTAAACTACCAAGTAGCTATTTGGAGAAGATCTCAGTAACTTAGTGAACGAACTTGGGGGGGGGGGGGGGGGGGGAGACTAAGCCACAGTGGTTGCCGGAGGGTAAGCCAAAAGTCTTTGGTCATCCGTCTTCAGGAGCCTTTCAATTTTGAGACAGCAGATTGTTCAGCCTGGTCATCAGCAATATGGTCAAAAGTCCTGCTTTCAGGCACGCCAATCTTCCTTTCAGATAGTTCTCAGTCAGCTAGAACGCCCAGTGCTTCCAGAGCTTCACGGTGATGTGAGGCTAGTCCACTCTTCTCGTCCTCCAGTGGGAGTTTCTCCATTCAAGAATTTCGGGAGGAGTGGGCCAAAATCAGAAGGTTATGAGTGGAGTTCTTCCACCCGGTCACTCCTCTTTTCTTTCAGTCTCCTTGTCGAAAGGGAACCAAGGTTCAGGCCACCCTGTATTCCTTGTTGGTGCTCCAGGCCATTGTTCCAGTTCCCCAGGCCGAACAGGCACAAGGCAGATACTCTGTCTACTTCAGTGTCCCAAAGAAGGAAGGCACCTTTTGTCCAGTCTTAGATCTCAAAGATCTAAACCACTGCCTCCAAGTTTCCCGCTTTCATATGGAGACACTAACAGCAGTCATAGCCTCGGTCAAGTGGGAGAATTTCTCACCACCCTCGAGCTCAAGGAGGTGTACTCGCATATACTCATATGACTGCCACATCAGAGGTTTCTATGTTTTGCGGTGCTGGGCCATCACTTCCAGTTCAGGGCTTTGCTCTTCGGTGTTGCCACTTCAAGAACATTTTCCAAATTTGTGGCTTGAAGAATGTTTACCAAGGTGGTGGTGGTGGTGGCCTGCCTTCAGCACCAAGGAATCAGAATCCACCCATATCTTGACAACTGACTCATTTGTGCATTGTCCTATTCAGACAGCATAGCAGCAATGAACAAAGTTAGCTGTCTTCTGCAGATTGTGTGATCAATTTCGAGAGGGGCAGACTTAACCACACAGACGCTGGAGTATCTAGGCATTCTATTCGATACAGTATGGGAGAGAATCTTCCTCACGGAGCGCAGGAGGTCAAAGCTAGGTCATGAGATTTGTCTTCTCTTCAGTCAGGGCAGGCTTAGGTTCTGGTGTCAGTGACGATGGCAATGAATGTAGTGTGATGGGCAAGGGCTCATATGTAGCCATTACAAAGTAACATAGTAGATGACGGCAGATAGACCTATATGTTCCATCCATCTGCCCAAATGTGTGGTCCATCCAGTCTCAGCCACTGGTCTCCTGTATCAAAGAAATATGACCTTCATTTTCCTTGAGCACTGGTTGCTAGATGGAGTATGCAGTGGTGGTTGTTGGCCAGGAATTTGCCTGTCAGAACTCACTCTCCAATAGCACAATGTGAGGTGGTGATAACTGATGCCAGCAAGTCAGGTTGGGGAGCTCATACCTTCTGGCACAAGGTACTTGAATGGAACAGGAGTCTCGGTGGTCAATTAAATCACATGGAGCTCAAGGCAATGCGGAATGCCTTACGTGACTTCGCTCCTTTCTGGCAGGGGCCCCAGTCTGAGTTTTCTCTGATAATGTGATGGCGGTAGCTTATATCATCAAGCAAGGTGGGACCTGCAGTCGTCTGATGACAATGGAGGTGGCTTCCCTCATGAGTCGGGCAGAGAAAAATCATCTCTGTGAAATATCCAACCGGGGGTTTCCACTGATAGTGGACCAATAGGGTTCTCTGCTTTTGGACTTGATGGCGATGAAAAGGAATGTCAACGTGCCCAAGTTCTTGAACTGTTGGAAAGAACCGGGCTGGATGGGGATTGATGCCCTACTGCAGCCCTGGCTGGAGACACATCTACTCTGTCTTCCCTCCTTGGCCCATGGTAGGCCATGTATTAAAAAGGATCTCATAGCACTGGAGTCAAATAATTCTTATAGCCCCGGATTGCCTGTGGAGGCTGTGGTAACAGACCTGATTCGACTACTGAATGGGGTCCTCTCTTTTTGCATACCCCCTACCAGATGCCTTTATAGAGTCCTCCTGCCGTGCCCAGAGGAAGGCAAAGGCTGTCAGGTGGTGCAACCTGTTCTATTTGAGGAGCTGGGCACCGGTTGGTATTCAATTTACCTTTTGGTTCCAAAGAAGGAAGGTTCTTTCAGACCCGTGTTGGATTTGAAAGGGGTAAATGCCCTTTGGGTGCCTGTTTTCTCATGGAAACCCTATGATCAGTCATAGTGATGGTGAAGTCCAGGGATTTCCTCATGCCTTTGGTTCTGACAGAGGCTTATCTCCATATTCCTATGTGGCAAGAGTATAAGAGAACCCTTTGCTTTGCTGTTTTGGGGCAGCATTATCAGTTCTGTGCACTACCTTTTGGTTTGGCTACTGTTCTGTGGACTTCCTCAAAAATGATGGTAGTAGTGGCTGCATTCCAATGGAAGGAAGGGGTCTGGATGATCGATTCATGCAAAATCCTTTCAAGAAAGCAGCAATGCTACTGCCCAGATTGTGCAGATGTTGCAGTCTATGGGCTGGGTGGTCAGTCCAACGAAGAACCATTTGGTACCCACACAAAGTTTGAAATATTTGGGAGTTTAGTTCAACACCCTGTTAGGCAAGGTGTTTCTTCCTGAGACGAGGATCCAGAAGCTGCACTCAGGTGTGATTCTTGCTCTGTCTCTGCTGCCCACAGGCAGGGACTACTTACAGGTGCGTAGCAACCTTGGAAGTAATATAATGGGCCAGGACCTATATGAAACCACTACAGGAGGCTCTACTGTTGTGGTGGTCTCTTCAGACACGGCTTCCTCTCAAGGGCATAGCCTGGAGTGGTGGTTGCAGTTTTGCAATTTGTCCGGGCACAGGAATTTGGATATTCCCCAGTGAACGGTTGTGATAACAGACGCCAGTCTAAAGGATTGGGGAGCCCACTGTCTAGTACAAGTGACTCAGTGCCGCTGGACGCCAGAGGAGACTCAGTAGTCAATCAACCTCCTGGAAATGAAGACGATTTTGTCTGGCATTTCAGTCATTCCAGAATCTTCTGAAGGAAAGAACCATTCGGGTCCTCGCAAACAGTGGTGGCGGAGGCAGCTCTGCACATTGCTCTGGAGGATCTGGCCACCATGCACGTGGCAGGCTTGAAAAACATCCAGATGGTTTTGTTGAGCAGAAATGTTCTAAATCCTGGGGAGTGGAGCCTGGGATGTAGTGCCTTTGACCTGATGGTGTCTTTCCAGAATGCCAAGTGCTCTGATTAATGAGTGGCCCTTATCTGGTCTCCTGCATGTGTTTCCTCCATGGTCCTTGCTAAGCAGAGTCAACCAGAGAATTGAGCTTCACGAAGGACTAGCAGTGTTGGTGGCTCTGGATTGGTCACAAAGACAGGGGTATGGGGATATGATGTGGCTAGCTGTAGGCCCTCCGCTTCAGTTTCTGGACTCAGGGGATCTGTTGTGTCAGGTACCATTGATGATGTCCAACCCATCTCCATTCTGTATTACGTCTTGGATCTTGAGAGGGCATGCTTAAAGAAGAGAGGGTATTTGGGTAGAGTGCTTGCAATCCCTCTTATATTCTAGGAAAAAATCTACATCTCTGCCTTATGTCCATGTGTGGCATATTTTCGAGGCTTGGTCCATGGATCACCAGAATGTGGCTTTGAAGTCTTTGGTGCCGCAGTTTAGGTTTCTTGCAGGTGCCGCAGTTTAGGTTTCTTGCAAGACGGCTTGGACATGCTATCCCTTGGCTTCCTTTAAGGTGCAGGTGGTGGCACTGGCATGTTGGCAAGGCTTTGGCTTCCCATCAATGTGATCCATTTTCTCAGAGGGGCGCACCTGCTTTATCCTGTGCTTTGGACTTTGGTTCCTTAATCTTGTGTTGAATGCTTTGGTGTCAGCTCCCTTTGAGCCATGGGCGCATTGTACACTTAAAAGATCAAGACGGCATTTTTGGTGGTTATCTCTTTTGTGAGATGTATTTCTGAGTTGTAGGCTGTTTCATGTAGGGAGCCCTTTCTGATGTTTTCTAATGAAAAAGTGGTCCTTCGGCCAGTACTTTCTTTTCTCCCCCAGAATAGTCTCACTGCGTCATCTTAATCAAACGGTGGCCTTGCCAGATTTAGGAGGAGGTTAATGACTCAGCAGAGCAGTGCCAGTTTGTTTTATTGTCTGGATGTTTGGAGTGCACTGCAGATATATTTGTGTAGGACTCAGGAATTTTTCAGTCAGACAGATTATTTATCCTGGTAGGTGGTAATTCGAAAGAAGAGGCAGCTTCTAAGACCACAATTGCCAGATGGATTTCAAGAGGCAATCACTTCGGCTTATATCCTGAAAGGGAAGTCTACTCCATTACTGCTTAAGGCTCATACCACCAGGGGTCAAGAAGCTTTGTGGGCAGAAAGCTGTTAAGTTCCACCTATGTAAATTTGTACAGCAGCTGTGTGCTTCTCTCTGCATTCCTTTGCATGGCATTATCAGCTGGATGTGCAGCCTTATGAGGATGTTTACTTTTGGGCCCAAATCTTGGAGGTGGGACTCTGGGGGACCCACTCAATGTTCAAGGTTTATTTTATTTGATATACCGCCAATACTTAAGACATCTAAGTGGTCAGCAATAATAAAAAGCATATTTAAAATCAAGGAAAATGAAATTACAACATTCCAAAAGAGCAAAAAAGCAAGAGGGCAGACAGTGGGCAGTACTTTGCATTCTCCGGCATGGCATCACAAACTCAAGGCCGTTCATGAACCCTTGGGAGATATGTTTTCCCATAGAAGTGGGTCTTAAGACATGCCTTAAATTTTATCACAAATGGTTCTGCTCTTAAGAAATGAGGGAGATTATTTCAAAGGGATGGACCCATGACTGAAAACAAAGAATCACAAATGCATGCATAACATATTTGATGAAAAGATGGTGTACTGAACATAAGTTCCTGTTTGGTCTATAAGGAATCAAGTATCTTGATAGAAACAGTGGAAGACCAGAGGAGCAAATCTGATGTATCAGTGTATTTTATAGGCGTTCTACAGGCTATAGGTAGCCAGTGCTCTTTGAGTAACATAGTAAAACATAGTAGATGACGGCAGAAAAAGACCTTCACGGTCCATCCAGTCTGCCCAACAAGATAAACTCATATGTGCTACTTTTTGTGTATACCTTACCTTGATTTGTATCTGCCATTGTCAGGGCACAGACCGTATAAGTCTGCCACCCAGTCTTGGCTAAGCTTCTGGGGAGTAGTGGGATCACATGATCTTTTCTCTTTGCACACCATATAATCTTCACTGCTGTATTTGGATGTGTTGAAAGACATTTCAGATCTTGTTTACTTAGACCATGAAAGACAGAGCTACAATAATCTAATCGACTTAATACAAGGGAATGAGTCAGTGTACGTAGTGATTTGTGACCAGAAGTGAGCAACCTGAACAAATTAGTTTTAGCTTATAGAAGTAATTTTTTTATTAAAAGAAATATGCTGTCAAAAAGTTAATTGATAGTCCAGTGTAACACCTAAAATTTTCAGTGTTTCTAGAAGCTCAGTGGTAGTGTCAGCTGTAGAGAAGGGTTTAGCAGGAGTAGTATTCTCTGTGTCTGTAAGTAAAATGGCCTTAGTTTTGGATGGATTTAGAACTAGTTTATTTTTGAGCCAAGTTGGAATGATATTTAGTTTTGTGTTGAAAAGCTGAATATCATGTTCATTAGCTGCGTCAATGACATTTAAGATTTGGAGTCATCTACATAGATGAATGACATAAGGTCTAGTGTTTGAATCAAAAGTGTCAAGGGTGAGAGAAAAACATTGAAGAGTATCGATGCTAGTATCATGCCCTGAGGGATACCGCATGAAGGAGAATAAGGAGTAGGTTATCCCATGTTAGAGTACTTCTATTAGATAAGTAGTAGTCAAACTAAGAGTAAACAGTATTACTAATGACTATATCCAAGAATCTGTGCAAACAAATAGCATGATCCACAAGATCATATACTGGAAGGACCATGCGTATATACTGGAAGGACCATACGTATCTTTATCTGCCATCATTTACTGTATTGCAATGTGTAATTGATCGGCAGCAACTCATTCTGTCGACTTGTAAATCAAGGACAAGTTTGAAATTGGGTGATAGTAATGTCACCTTGTAGTTCCATGTCTTTTTGTTTTTTCCTTTGGGTGAACGTAGGCCAGTTTCCAGCAGTGAGGGTCAAGGCCTGATTCAAGAGAGATAGTGACATGGTTATGTGTATTGATTATTTCAGATTGTTCTCTTACTAAGGTGCCAGTTTCTCAATATCCAGTTTTAGATCAGATACCTTCAGCAACTCAGCTGATTATTTTCAGGACAAGATTATTAAGCTTAGAGCAATATTTACTGATTCTACTTATGTTGCAGCTTGTGATTCCATTGAGCATTGTTCCACTAATGGAATACTTGGGGATAGAATTTGGGATATTTTTCTCCTATTTTATGGCACGATTTCCATAAACTTTAAAAAATGCAGTATGTCCTACTGTACATTGGATACCTGTGTCTCCCTTACCTGATGCAGACAGCCCCTCCATCTTTTCATGTTATTTTATTTGACTGGATTCAGGTGCAAATCTCTAGATAAATTCCTGCTAAACTTGAGGAAATAATTATTACTTCTATACGGAAAGATTTGAAACAGCCTAATTCTCTTACATCTAATTACAGGCCGATAGCCTCCACACCATTTTTTTACTAAGCTGTCTGAGGGACTGGTGACCTTGCAAATAGAATAGCATTTAAGTATGCATTCTATTTTTCATTCCTCTCAATATGGGTTCTGCCCTGTTTTCAGTATTGAAATGGTAATTAGTTTTTTACTAGATCATGCTAGATGTTTTGTAACTGAAGGCAAAATTGCCCGGTTACTTCAATTCGATCTGTCCTCTGCATTTGATCTAGTTAATCATACTATTTTACTGCAGACCCTTGAGGATATAGGGTATGTATTGAACTAGTTCCATTATTTTCTGACATGTCACTCTTACAGGGTTAACATGAAAGATACTTCATCATGGCAAAATCCCCGTGGAGTTCAGCAGGGATTTCCCCTTTTTTTTTATTTAATGTCTTTGCATTCTCTGGGATTCCTGTTAGAAAGTAATGTTTTTTTGCATTACAGGTGTGCAGATGATATTTCTGTTCTGTTCAATTTTGTATCTAATACATACCGATCCTTTTAAGGTGCATCACTGAATAAATGGATGTCTGATCACAAGCTGAAACTTGATACCGAAAAAACAAATTTTTTTATGCTTTAATACCAAATCCAATAATATTCCTACCACTATTTGTGTCAATCAAGTTAACTGTGAACTATCACCTGTTAGAATTTTGGGTGTTTTAGTTGATAGTTCCATTACTATGGAAGCACATATTACCGCTTTAGTAAAGAAATGTTTCTTTCTAATGAGAAAGTTGCGTTGTATTCGCAACTACTTTGAAGGTTGATCAAGCTCCAGAATTCTGTTTACAACAATGGCCAATCCAGGTGACATGTGCCTGGCAAGATTCCAAAAGAGTAAAAACAGATTTTATGCTGCTTATCCCAGGGATAAGCAGTGGATTTTCCTGAGTCCATCTTAATAGTGGCTTACTGACTTTTCTTGTAGGAACTTTTCCAAACCTTTTTTAAAACCTGATAAGCTAACTGCTTGTACCACATTCTTGCAATGAATTCCAGAGTTTAATTACATGATAAGTGAAAGAAATATTTTCTCTGAGTTGTTTTAAATTTACTACTTAGAGGGTTATAAAATACTGAGTGGTAGGTGAGGGAGCCATAAGGGTCAGAGCTCCTTCGCCTAAGATTTTTCCTGTTATAAAAAAGGGGGTGGGGGAGTTGGGGTTTGATGACCTTTCTCCACATGTTTCTGATGTCTTGTTTGATTTGATTTGCATTGTACGCTTGTTCACTGATAGCTATACTTTGCTTGCCATGTCGTCAATAAAAAGTTGAAACATAGAGTGGAGTGAAACGGATAGACATGAATCGCTTGTTTACTCTTTCCAAAAATACAAGGACTAGAAGGCATGTAATGAAGTTATCCTATTTCCCCTCAGCCACCTCTTCTTCAAGCTGAAAAACCTTAGCCTTTTTAGCCTTTCCTCATAGGGAAGTCATCCCATCCCCTTTATCATTTTCATCACCCTTCTCTGTACCTTTTCTAATTCTGCTATATCTTTTTTGAGATGCAGTGGCCAAAATTGCATACAATGTTCAATGTGTAGTTGTACCATGGAGTGATACAAATGCATTATAATAATCTGTTTCCTTAGCAGCCTCCAGACCAGTCAAGAACTTGGGTTATACATACCTACCAGCAGACGGAGAATAAGAACGGGTGCAATTCCCAGCCAGACAATATTGCTCAAGTCTCCCAGCAGATGGTTGTGCAGCCTGTGCAGTCTGAGCTGGTCTGGTAGGCCTGAGGAGGGGTCCCTGGGGAGAGAACTAATATTTTCCTTAGGATTGTACTTCTTGGAATAGAGAAGTTTCTCTTTGGTTAAAAACAAAAATCCCTTTGTGTCTGCCTTATTGGTTTGTGTGTACTGGTCCATGGGGACCACTTTCCTCCTGGGTCGTCGTCCCCCCCCCCCCCCCAACCAACCCTCTTTGCTGGAAGGGTTTTGTTTGCCTTGACTGTAGTGTGCCTGGAAGCCTTGAGTGCCCTGTGTCTTCTTATAGCGTGGTCCCTTTTGCCTTTTAAAAAAAAGGGGGGGAACGCTGCTCATAGCAGTGGGCTGAAAGGGCTTAGAGTGAATTGGCAGCTGGGAACAGTGCGCAGCTAAGGAAGTGTGCCGCTGAAATTTTTTTATTTTGCCGGACTAGCTGTTCTCCCCATCGCAGCTTTCCCTTCATGTGTGTGAGGTCCCACGGCTCTGACTAACGTCTTCTATCACGAGTGTGGACAAGCTATGTCGATGACTTGCTTGTGGCAAGCAGAGATTGGAGCTGCTCGTGCTCCCTGTTGGCTCTGCGGGGAGCTGAAGATGGCAACAGTGGCTGGAATGGATGCGATGCAGGGAGGAAGTCCTGGTCTAATGGCTGTCAGGGGAAGCAGTTCAGGTGGGTCCCTCAGCAGCCCCATCTTTGGTGAGAACTGCAACGTTGGAATCAGCTCATCAGGCAGAACTTCCATTTTGTCTCTGGAGCATTCCCTTCCCGCCCCACTTTAGCCGATGACAAGGCTTTGCTTGGCTTTCCCTCAGAGTTCATTTGGTCACTCTACTGAGCTTGGTAGTCTTGGGGGTTCAGTGAAGGGAGCTTCCCCTGGGTGAGGGGCAGGTTCCAGGGCTGGCCAAATGTCTCCGGGTGGACTGGACTACAGAATCAGCAGACTTTGAGCAGGATTGGTCTGGAGAGGAGTTTTCAGACCCTGAGGAGGGTCTTTCGTTGGATGGGGGACTTTGAGAAGGAAGGGTCCTTCTGCCTGGGAAAAGTCTCATGGTGGTTCACATATTTAATTGGGACAAGCTTGTGGAGTTGATGGCCCTGGTGAGTTCAGTACTGAATTTTGAGGATGAGATGTCTGGAAGCCATAGTTAGGAAGGTAGACCCACTAGTGAAGGGGATTAGGCGTCCACCCAAGTCCTTCCTCATGAATCAATACCTCCACTATAAGGTGCATACAGAGTAGAAGTAACTGGAAATGCTTACAGAGTGGCTTAGGCAATGGGATAAGCTCCCATTTTTGAAAAGGACAGGGATTCCTTCTGTCCACCCACCATAGACACATTAGTGACAGTGGTCAAGAAAGACTACCATTCCAGTAGACGATGGAGCTGCACTTAAGAATCCCCAGGACAGGAGGATGGAGAGTTTGTTGAAGTGTAGTTTTAATCTGTCTGCTTTGGCTCTGCAGGCCTCCATATCTGTGGGCTTGGTGGCCATGGCATGCTTTTGGTGAGCTGAGAAAATTTTGCATGCCCTCCAACAGATCAGAGAGCCTTAGACAAGGAAGTAGCTAAGAATATGGCTCTTTTGGTGGTGGCCTGCAGGTCTCTGGCTCAGGGACTGGGCAACAGGTGTTACCTCTATGTTGAAGCTGTGTACGCTTATGTTTCATGGTTCTATTCTCTTTGGAGAGGAGTTAGATAAGTTGGGGTATGGTCTAGGGGACTCTAAGGTTCTATAGTTACCAGAGGATAAACCCTGAGGGACAGGAAGAGATGTTTCCACATTAGGTCATTTTTGAGACGGTACTGCCTAGGTAGATTAAGCAGAACTCGGATGTCTTTTTTTTTTTTCAGATGATCCAGGCCTTTTTGAGGGGGCCGACAGAGAAGCAGGGAGCCCATTGCTTGTGCCCCCAGTCAGTGTAGAAGCTCGCAATTAAGGTGTAAAGGTCCAGCCTCTGGTGTTGGTAGGGGCCTAGCTAAAGGATTTTTACCAGAGGTGGACCCGGATCACTTCAGACTAAGGGGGTCCTCAAAATTGTTTGGGACAGATATTCCTGCTATGCCCCTATTAGGGTTATTTACACCGCTGAGATGCAGTATATCAAATAAAGATGAACTTGATTCTCTTGCATTCGAGCAGCCTCTGCCAGATTTATTTGTAGAATCTCCCTGCCACTCACAGGGACACACTGCAGAGGCTGATTTACGGGCTGTTTGTGCCAGTTCCTCAGGAGGAACAGGGCATGGGCTACTTTGTGGTCCCCAAAATGAGGACACGTTTCAGCCAATTTTGAATCTCAAGCAAGTGAACAGAGAACTCAAAGTGCGCGGTTTTTGCTTAGAGACGCTGCAGTCCGTGATTGTTGCGGTCCAGAGTGGGGAATTTCTTGTGTCCCTGGATCTTATAAAGATGTACATGCATATTCCCTTTTGCCTTGCGCACCAGCGGTTCCTTCATTTTGCTGTTCTAGGGCAGCATTTTCAATTTTGCATGCTGCTGTTTTGGTCTCATGAGCGCGCCTCGGACCATTTCCAAAGTGGTGGTGGTACTTGCGGTGCCAGCAGCCTGCACAAGGGGGGCATCCTTGTACAACCCTATCTGGATGACTGGCTCATCAGGGTGAAGTCTTTCTATGAGAGCGAGCAGAACATATCTTGGGTTGTCCAGTTTCTTGAGCAGCTGAGCTAGATAGTTGACTGTGCCATGTTTTTCCCGTCGCAGACCCTCAAGTACCTGGGAGTCCACTTTGTCATCTGGCGTTTCTGGTGTGGATTCACAAATTGCAGGCTCAGATTCAGTTTCTTCTTTCAACCGTTCTTGGGCCTGGGACTACCTACAGGTTCCTGGGGTCCATGGCGGCGTCACTGGGAGTAGTTCCATGAGGTAGTATGCACATGCAGCCCATGTAGCTGGCGTTCCTGTCAAGGTAGTGTCCACAGAGTGATATCTTGGAGAGGCAAGTTCCCCTCGGGGGGGGGGGGGGGGGTGTAGCACGGTGCAGGATCCAGTGGTGGTTGCAGATGGACAGTTTGGAAAAGGGCATGAGTTTGGAGTTTCCAACATGACGGATGCCAGCCTGGGGGGTTAGAGAGTGTACTGTCTCAGTCAGGAGGCCCAAGAGCGTTGGTCGATGGAGGAAGTACAGTGATTGATCAACAGACTGGAAACCAGAGCAATCTGACCTGCTCTGGTGGCCTTTCAGTGGCTGTTATTGAAGGCAAGGCTGTAAGAGTGACATCCAACAATGTCACGACTATGACACACGTAAATCACCAGGGCAGCACAAAGAGCCATCAGGTAGCAGTAGAAGTTTCCATCTTGCTGGAATGGGTGGAAACTTATCTTTTGGATCTCTCAGTGGCCCATACGGAGGGCACAGACAACTTACAGGCAGATGGTCTAAGCAGACACACTGTGGACCCTGGAGAATGGCCCCTGTTTGGGAGACCTTTGAGAAAGTGGTTCTTTATTGGGTTATCCAGACCTGGACCTGATGGCGGCAGCATCCAATGGGCAGGTTCTTTGATTCTTCAGTCACTGGAGGGAGACATGCTCGGAAGAGGATCCGTGCACTAATTCTTCCTTGGCCTGAGCTTTCCCTGTTGTACATGTTTCCTTCAAGGCCATTGGTAGGGCATACCATTCAATGCATAGAGACTCATCCTAGCCAGGTGATTCTGGTAGTGCCGGATTGGTCCTAGAGCACCTGGTACAGAGATCTGATGTTACTGGTGGTGGATGGCCCTCTGCATCTCCGGGAACTTTCCAGTCTGCTGTGGCAGGGCCCTGTTGAGATGCCAGACCCATCTTCATTCTTGCTTATGGCATGGCTTTTGACAGGGCACATCTGAAGAAAAAGGGGTACTTGTCTAAAGTCAATTCTTCGAGAAAGCATACTACATCATTATCTTATTTGGAAGACTGACATGTCTTTGAGGCCTGATGTCAGGATAAGGGTTGTCTGCCTTTCCGTGCTTTGGTGGCTATGGTTTTGGAGTTACTGCAAGGATGGTTTGGATAAAGGTTTGGACCTAGCCTCCCTTAAGGTACAGTTTGCAGCCTTGACCTGTTTCCATGGCGCAGTCCAACTGATTCTTTTTCCGGCTTCTTGCTTTTAATGTACCTAAAAAAAAATTTTACTATGTGTTTTTGCCTCCAACGCAATCTTATTTTCAAAGTCTCTCTTTGCCTACTTATCAGCACTTTGTGACTTGCCATTCCTTGTGCTGTTTTTTTATTATTTTCAGTTGGTTCCTTCCGTTTTCTGAAGGATTTTCCTTTAGCTCTAATAGCTTCCTTCACCTCACTTTTTAACCATGCTGACTGTCGTTTGGTCTTCCTTCCTCCTTTTTTAATACACGGAATATATTTGGCCTGGTCTTCCAGAATGGTATTTTTGAACAGCGCCCAAGCCTGATGTAAATTTTTGACCTTTGCAGCAGCGGCTTCTATAAGATTTTTTTTTTCACCGTTCTCATTTTATCATAGTCTCCTGTTTGAAAGTTAAACACTAACATACTGAATTTCCTGTGTGTATTTATTCCAAAGCCAATATCAAACCTGATCATATTATGATCTCTTATCAAGCGGCCCCAGCACTATTACCTCCTGCACCAGATCATGCGCTCCACTAAGGTCTAGGTCTAGAATTTTTCCTTCTGTTGTTGGATCCTGTACCAGCTGCTCCATAAAGGAGTCCTTGATTTCGTCAAGGAATTCTACCTCCCTAGCCTGCCCTGATGTTACATTTATCCAGTCAATATCGGGGTAATTGAAATCACCCATTATTATTGTGTTGCCCAGTTTGTTTGCGTCCCTAATTTCCTTTAACATTTCTACATCCGTCTGTTCATCCTGGCCAGGTGGACGGTACTACACTCCTTTCACTGTCCTTTTCCCCTTTACACATGGAATTTCAGTCCATAGGGATTCCAAGATGTGTTTTGTTTCCTGCAAGATTTTCAATCTATTTGATTCAAGGCCCTCCTTAACATACAAAGCTACCCCTCCACCAATTTGATCCACCCTATCACTACAATATAATTTGTATCCCGTTGTTTTCTTTTTTAAATTGTGACTATGTTTATCAATGTCCTACAATTCCTCTTTTAAAACCAATCTTTAAGTTACCAAGCACAGAATAAAATGATGTTACTTACCCACAGAAATGTCCTCTCTCAGAACTTCTCAGAAAGAAAATTAAGTGGGACCTCTCCTCTGTATATAGTTTGGATTCAAAGGAGACTGTTTGAAACAAACCCTTTAAAGCTAGCCCAGTAATCAAGTTGCCCTTAGTAACCTTTGCAAATATTCATCTTAATTAACACCTGTTTCAGGTCAGTAGTAGTGGTACCTCTCCAGCAGGCAAGAACATAAAATAACTTTCCATTAGGTCAGTTTATTTATTTATTTGTTACATTTGTATCCCACATTTTCCCATCTATTTGCAGGCTCAATGTGTCTTACACATAGTATGGAGAGGCGTTCGCCGACTCCGGTATGAACAAATACAAAGTGATGTTGTAAAATAAGGTTCATGTGGAACAGACACATTAGGGAATCGTAGAGCGGAAGAGTTATGTCCATTACGTGCTTTGGTTTCATTGTGTTGCAGAGTTCAGACATTTATTTATTTATAGCATTTATATCCCACAATTTCCCACCCACAGGCAGGCTCAATGTGGCTTACAACAGACTGTAAAAACATACATCAAGTCAACAAACAATCAATGTCTTAGAAGTGTGAGAGAGAAAGGGTAAAAGCAAAGAAGGTAAAAAGAGAAAGAGTAGTGGTGATCAATATGACGCCTTGACAGAGACAGTTCAGAAGTAAGAGATGCTAGGCGGGGTAAGCTTTTCCAAATAAAAAGGTCTTGAGGCATTTTTTGAAGGTCGAGTGATCAGGAGTAAGTTTCACCAATTTAGGTAGACCATTCCACAAATGAGTTCTAATATAGGAGAAGGTGGATGCGTAGGTGGTCTTGTACTTGTGGCCACTATATACTGGATAATGGAGATTTAGGTACGAATGAGCTGATCTGTGAGAGTTCCTAGGTGGCAAGTTGATTAGGGTGTCCATATATGCTGGGGCTTCACCGTAGATGATTTTATGCACCAGAGTTCAAATTTTAAAAGTGATTCGGCCCTTTAAGTTGGATCGGTAGGGTATGCCTTTTTAAACAGGTTAGTTTTTAGAGATTTCCGGAAGTTTAGGTGGTCATACGTTGTTTTCACGGCTTTTGGTAGTGCGTTCCACAGTTGTGTGCTTATGTAGGAAAAACTGGATGCATATTATATTTAAGTCCTTTGCATCTTGGTAGTGGAGATTTAGATACGTTCTTGTTGATCCGGATGTGTTTCTGGTTGGTAGGTCTATGAGGTTTGTCATGTATCCCGGAGCTTCTCCAAAAGGATAATTTTATGAACCAGGGTGCAGATTTTGAAAGCAATATGTTCTTTAATTGGGAACCAGTGCAGTTTTTCACGGAGGGGTTTTGCGCTTTCAAATCACGTTTTTCCCAATATAAGCCTGGCTGCCGTGTTTTGAGCGGTCTGAAGTTTCTTTAAGGTTTGTTCTTTGCATCCCGCATAAATTCCGTTGCAATAGTCTACGTGGCTTAGTACCATTGATTGTATCAAGTTGCAAAATGTTTCCCTCGGGAAGAATGGTTTCAAGCGTTTGAGTTTCCACATTGAGTGGAACATTTTCTTTGTTGTGGATTTCACTTGGCAGTGTGAGGTTACGGTCCATTGTAACACCGAGGATTTTCAGGCTGTCTGAGATAGGGAGGGTGTAGTCTGGGGTGTTTATACTTGTGAGGTTGTCCACACTGTATTGGGATGAAAGGATGAGACAGTGTGTTTTCTCTGTATAGAGTTTTAGCTGAAATGCATTTGCCCATGAGTCCATGATGTTCAAGCTGAGCTTGATTTCATTGGTAATTTCTGTCAGTTCATGTTTGTAAGGAATGTATATTGTGACATCGTCTGCATAGATGAAAGGGTTATAAGGCCTTGGTTAGATAAGGACTTGGCTAGTGGGGTCATCATTAGGTTGAAGAGGATCAGTGATAGTGGTGATCCTTGAGGTACTCCACAATCTGCTTTCCACGGTGATGATATGTTAGAATTTGATTTCACTTGATATGTTCTAGTGGTTAGGAAACCTTTGTTCCACATAAGTATATTTCCACCAATCCCGAAGTAATCTATTTATTTATTTATTTTATTTATTGCATTTGTATCCCACATTTTCCCACCTATTTGCGGGCTCAGTGTGGCTTACAATACATTGTGAGTAATCGAAATACAATTGGTCACAGTACGATTATGGGTACGTTGTGAAGAGTTATGGGAAGACAAAATCAAAGTCAAATAACATCTGGGAGTAGAACAATAGAATGTAGCAAAGGGGACATGATAGGGCGGTAGAACAATAGCAAGAGAACATTGGGTATAACAATTTTATCTATGGTGGAGTTTTAAGTGTAATGAAAGTAAGGGGAAGAGTATTCAGAAGAGAGTGTATTAGTGCTTTTCTATTGGCGTGTATGGATTCATGTGTTTTGGTCTTTGCAGTATATCTTCTCAAAGAGGTGAGTCTTCGATAGTCTGCGGAAGTCGGTTAATTCGTAGGTCATTTTCAGGTTGCATGGTAGTGTATTCCAGAATTGCATGCTCATATAAGAGAAGGTTGATGCATGCAGTACTTTGTATTTTATGCTTTTGCACTTGGGGAAGTGGAGATTGAGGAAGGTTCGGGATGATCTTTTTGCGTTTCTTGGTGGCAGGTCTATTAAGTCAGACATGTATGTAGGGGCTTCACCATGAATGATTTTATGAACTAATGTACATACTTTAAAGGTGACACGTTCCTTGAGTGGGAGCCAGTGTAGTTTCTCACGTAAGGGTTTTGCACTTTCGTATTTTGGTTTTCCGAAGATGAGTCTGGCTGCTGTATTCTGGGCTGTTTGAAGTTTCCTCAGTATTTGTTTTTTACAGCCTGCGTATAGTGAGTTGCAGTAGTCCAGATGACTGAGTACGAGTGATTGCACTAGGCTGCGGAAGACAGATCTCGGAAAGAATGGTCTTATTCTTTTCAGTTTCCACATGGAGTAGAACATCTTTTTGGTGGTGTTGTTCGCATGAGTCTCAAGTGTGGGATGGCGGTCAATAGTGACTCCAAGGATTTTTAAAGTTTCTGAGATTGGCAGATTTAGTTTGGGTGTGCTAATAGCAGTAAATTTATTCGTGTTGTATTGGGAGGTAAGTATGAGGCATTGAGTTTTTTCTGCGTTCAGTTTCAATCGGAAGGCATCTGCCCAGGTGTTCATGATGTGTAGACTTTGGTTTATTTCGTTGATTTCGTTAATGTCTTGTTTGAAAGGAATATATATCGTTACATCGTCGGCATATATGTATGGGTTTAGGTTGTGGTTTGATAGAAGTTTTGCCAAGGGGACCATCATAAGGTTGAAGATAGTTGGTGAGAGGGGGGATCCCTGCGGTACTCCACACTCAGGTGTCCATGCGTCAGACGTAGTTGAATTTGATGTGACCTGATATGAGCGTGTGGTTAAGAACCCCTTGAACCAGTTTAGGACATTGCCTCCGATGCCAAAATATTCAAATATGTGTAGTAGGATTCCGTGGTCGACCATATCAAAGGCACTTGACATGTCAAATTGTAGGAGGAGTATGTTGGTGCCGGTTGCAATCATTTGTTTGAATTTGGTCATTAGGGTAATTAATACTGTTTCTGTGCTGTGATTTGATCGGAATCCTGATTGGGCATCATGCAGTATTGAGAACTTGTTGAGATAGTTTGTGAGTTGTTTGGTTACCATCCCTTCGGTTATTTTGGTTATTAGTGGTATAGATGCTACTGGTCTGTAGTTAGTTATTTCATTTGCGTTTTTCTTTATGTCTTTGGGTATTGGGGTGAGTAATATATTTCCTTTTCCTTTGGGAAAAGTCCGTTTTGTAGCATGAAGTTCACTGGTTCGTTAGGTCTATTATGAATTGTTGAGGAGCTAATTTCATGAGGTTGTTTGGGCAGATGTCTAGTTTGCATTGGGATTTGGTGAATCTTTTGAGCGTTTTAGAGATGAGGTCTTCTAGTAGTCTTAGTAATATATTATGGTTTACCATGTCGAATTGGAGGAGAAGTATGCTTTTACCTGTTGCTATTTCCTGTTTGAATTTGGCTAGGAAAGTAATTAGTACTGTTTCAGTGCTGTTGCAGGGGCGAAATCCTGATTGTGATTCATGTAATATTGAGAATTTGTTTATATAATCAGTAAGTTGTTTGGTTACCATACTTTCCATCAGTTTGACTACCAGTGGGATAGATGCTATTGGGCGGTGGTTAGTGATTTTGTTTGGGGTTTTTTTTCTTGGTATCTTTTGGTATTGGGGTGAGTAGGATGTTGCCATTTTCCTTAGGGAAGAGGCCTTGCTGGAGCATGTAGTTTAGGTGGGATGTGAGGTCTGCTATGAAGCTGTCAGGGGCGGATTTTATTAGGTAGCCTTGCTATTATCTTTTTTATACTGTTGGATGTTAAATTTCTATCTCTAGAGAAAGTTTCCATTTAAAACTATAGGGAAAAGGGTTGTACACTGTGGAAACTACTTAATAATGCTTGCTTCTCTCTCTCTCTTATTTTTATTTTATTTTTCTAAGACTCAACTAGGTCCTACTCTGCCTTCTAGAGACTGTTAATGCTGTGGCATAAAATTTAAGTTTTATTAATTTGATTTGTTCAGTTTTCCAAATAGATGTATTGATATTTTAGGACCCCACTGTAATATTTAGTGTTCTACATATTAGAGTGTACTAACCAATCACGTGAAATATGTGACACCCAAGAACAAGTCTGAAATAAATGTAAACATTAGATTGAGTGAGTATCAATGAAAGGATGAACCTGAACTGGAGGGCCCTACATTTGCATAAGCTTTCTCAGCTTTCAGACTGTAGCTTTTACGTACATCTTGTTTTCATACCATAAGATTGTTCTTAATGCTGTGAAATGGACATTGTTACGTATTTTACAGTGTATGATGAAACAGGCTAGCCCTGTATGAGTATCAATTCGATCAGTTTCTTCTCAAAATGTTGGAAATCTAGGTTCACCACTCTTTATTATTTCTATTGTTATGATCCCAGAGAGTGGCCTGTTGTAAAGGAGCAGGTCTAACAAACATAACCTTTTAAAGATAAATTTATTTTGATAATAAAAAGA
Organism: Microcaecilia unicolor; assembly: GCF_901765095.1. Classification (NCBI taxonomy): domain Eukaryota; kingdom Metazoa; phylum Chordata; class Amphibia; order Gymnophiona; family Siphonopidae; genus Microcaecilia; species Microcaecilia unicolor. Next base: position 383,916,525 of record NC_044031.1, read on the forward strand.
ATTTTTAAAAAAGATAACTTAATTGGCAGACAATAATTAACATTGATATTTGTGTTTGTCATTCTGATTTGTTTCCAGATGAGAAATGAAGAATAATGTTTCTCCGAGGACAAGCAGGCTGCTTGTTCTCACTGATGGGTGACGTCCACGGCAGCCCCTCCAATCAGAAACTTCTCTAGCAAAGTCCTTTGCTAGTCCTCGCACGCCCGCGCGCACCGCGCATGCGCGGCCGTCTTCCCGCCCGAAACCGGCTCGAGCCGGCCAGTCTTCTTTTGTCCGCACTCGGTACGATCGTGTTTCGCCGTGTCGAGCCCCGGAAAGTCGACCTCGCGCGTCCAAATTTATTTTTGACGTGTTTTTTCTTCGGAAAAAGTCTTTAAAGTGTCGGGAAGTGCTTTGGAAACCCCGGGTTTCAGACCACCCCTTCCCGTACTTCCAGCTTTTTGCCCCCGATAAGTTTTCTTTCGTCGTCGGGGTAGGCCTCTTTTTGGCCTCGGTCGAGATTTTCTCCCTTCTAAATTTTTTGGTGCTCTTTTTCCGTCATTTCGGATTTTGATTTCGCCGGCGTGATTTTTCCGCCCATGACATCGAAGCCTTCCAGCGGCTTCAAGAAGTGCACCCAGTGCGCCCGGGTAATCTCGCTCACTGATAGACACTCGTCGTGTCTTCAGTGTCTGGGGGCCGAGCACCGCCCTCAGAACTGTAGTCTGTGTTCCCTGCTTCAAAGGCGGACTCAGGTAGCGAGATTAGCCCAGTGGAACATGTTGTTCTCGGGCTCTTTGTCGGCATCGGCACCGGGATCTTCGAGTGCATCGACGTCGTCAGCGTCCAGACCATCTTCTTCGGCCGCCACTGTATCGAGTGCATCGAGGCATCGGGCCTCTGCATCGGCGCCAAGGTATAGGGCAACTGCATCGACGTCGGTGGTACCGGGACCTCGTCTGCTGATGTCGTCGGACGGTGGTGCATCGTCAGGAGTGCAGGTGAGGGCTGTCCATTCCCCTGCTGGTGGCGGTGAGCCTTCGGGTGGGTCTCCTCCTACCCTGAGGGCTCCTGCGGTACAGCCCCCCCGAGACCGACCTCCTTCGGCCTCGGCCCCGAGGAAGCGACGGCTGGATTCTACGTCCTCCTCGTCGGTGCCGGGGAGCTCCGGTGACATGCTTCGGAAGAAGTCGAAGAAGCATCGACACCGGTCGCCTTCCCGCGTCGGCACCGAGAGCTCTGGGTCGCCGAGGGAGTCGGCACCCAGCAGGCATCGGCACCGAGAGGACCGCTCACCCTCTGTTCAGGAGGTGTCGATGCGCTCCACTCTGGACAGCCCGGAACAGCCTCCTCGCCCGGAACAGGTTCTGACGTCGACGCCTGCATCGACCTCTTTGCCTTTCTCTGCAGCCGCTCTGAACGAGAGCCTCCGGGCCGTTCTCCCAGAGATTCTGGGAGAGCTGTTGCGCCCTTCCCCTCCGGTACCGGCGGTGCTTGCGCCTCCGGTACCGTCGAGCGTGGCGCCGGCTGGCCCATCGCCCGGGGTGAGGTCCCCGACGTTGGTACCGCGTGCGGTGCCGACTGCGGCCACCTCCCAGGAGGGCTCCCCGACTACGTCGGCGGAGGGAGCTTCGCCGATGCGGGTGAGGGAGTCTACCTCTCGACGCCCCCATCGTGGACGTGGCTCCACGGAGTCGAGCCGGGCGAGGTTGCAGACACAGGTTCGTGAACTTGTGTCTGACACCGAGGGTGAGGCCTCGTGGGAGGAAGAGGAAGATCCCAGATATTTCTCGGACGAGGAGTCTGAGGGTCTTCCTTCTGATCCTACTCCCTCTCCTGAAAGGCAGCTTTCTCCTCCTGAGAGTCTGTCTTTCGCTTCCTTTGTCCGGGAGATGTCTACGGCCATCCCCTTCCCGGTGGTTGTGGAGGACGAGCCCAGGGCTGAAATGTTTGAGCTCCTGGACTATCCTTCTCCACCTAAGGAAGCGTCCACTGTTCCCTTGCACCATGTCCTAAAAAAGACATTGCTTGCGAACTGGACCAAGCCACTAAGTAATCCCCACATTCCCAAGAAGATCGAGTCCCAGTACCGGATCCATGGGGACCCAGAGCTGATGCGCACCCAGTTGCCTCATGACTCTGGAGTTGTGGATTTGGCCCTAAAGGAGGCTAAGAGTTCTAGGGAGCATGCTTCGGCGCCCCCGGGCAAAGACCCTAGAACCTTAGACTCCTTTGGGAGGAAGGCCTACCATTCTTCTATGCTCGTGGCCAAAATTCAGTCCTACCAGCTCTACACGAGCATACATATGCGGAACAATGTGCGGCAGTTGGCGGGCTTGGTTGATGCTCTTCCCCCTGAGCAGGCCAAGCCTTTTCAGGAGGTGGTCAGGCAGCTGAAGGCGTGCAGAAAATTCCTGGCCAGAGGGGTGTATGACACCTTTGATGTTGCGTCCAGGGCCGCTGCTCAAGGTGTGGTGATGCGCAGGCTCTCATGGCTGCGTGCCGCCGACCTGGAGAATAGACTCCAGCAGCGGATTGCGGACTCGCCTTGCCGTGCGGATAACATTTTTGGAGAGAAGGTCGAACAGGTGGTAGAGCATCTCCACCAGCGGGACACCGCATTCGACAAGTTCTCCCGCCGGCAGCCTTCAGCATCTACCTCTACAGGTAGAAGATTTTTTGGGGGAAGGAAGACTGTTCCCTATGCTTCTGGTAAGCGTAGGTACAATCCTCTTTCTCGACAGCCTGCGGCCCAGGCTAAGCCCCAGCGCGCTCGCTCTCGTCAGCAGCGTGTGCCTCAGCAAGGCCCCGCGGCTCCCCAGCAAAAGCAAGGGGCGAGCTTTTGACTGGCTCCAGCAGAGCATAGCCGACATCCAAGTGTCAGTGCCGGGCGACCTGCCAGTCGGGGGGAGGTTGAAAGCTTTTCACCAAAGGTGGCCTCTCATAACCTCCGACCAGTGGGTTCTTCAAATAGTCCGGCAAGGATACACCCTCAATTTGGCCTCAAAACCTCCAAATTGTCCACCGGGAGCTCAGTCTTACAGCTTCCAGCACAGGCAGGTACTTGCAGAGGAACTCTCCGCCCTTATCAGCGCCAATGCGGTCGAGCCCGTGCCATCCGGGCAAGAAGGGCTGGGATTCTATTCCAGGTACTTCCTTGTGGAAAAGAAAACAGGGGGGATGCGTCCCATCCTAGACCTAAGGGCCCTGAACAAATATCTCGTAAAAGAAAAGTTCAGGATGCTTTCCCTGGGCACCCTTCTCCCCATGATTCAGCAAAACGATTGGCTATGCTCTCTGGACTTGAAGGATGCCTACACACACATCCCGATACTGCCAGCTCACAGACAGTATCTGCGATTTCAGTTGGGCACACGCCACTTCCAGTACTGTGT